>NW_026087631.1:60960694-61405124 GCF_022539395.1 Myiozetetes cayanensis
AGGTAAACTAATTCCTACCTCCCCTACTCATTACTAGGTAGAAAACACTAATTGTCTTGAGGCATTTTTCTACCATTCCCTGCTTTATCTCCCTCCTCCCTCCTTTTTTTTTAGTTTATGAATTTTTGCTTCTCTGTACTCCCTTTCCAGAATTTGAGTGTACCATAGAAATTTTTAAAAGAGGACACTTTTAATTAAATACATTCTCCAATTAATCACATTTAAAGTTTTTGTTCCTCAGACTAATCAGCTCCCCAGAACCGTTAGCCTGGAAAAAAAGGTCTGAAAAACAGAACTGTTCAACCTGTCCCAGTTGCAATTTTGAGCTATATTTTTGACTTAAAAAGAAATTCTAGGAGTGAAGGTAGGGACACAGAGTCTCCTCTTCTTAAAGCAACCATTCAGATTCCATTCATCCATTGGGGAATACTGATCTTTGGAAAGCAGTCACTGAAATTATTGTTATTCCAGTCAGGTTATCATATGTCAGTACTGCTAAGAACAACCAAAAATTAACTGGAATACAGGTCCCCATATGCTTCACTCAAGAGACACCACTAAACAGGAAAGTAGTTTTATTCTGCAGCTTAAATTTCTACCAGATAGTTTTTGAAATATTAAGAATCATTAAGTAATGTACTGACTGTAGACAAAAAAACAGAATGGGTGTCTCAACCAAAGCTTCAATTCACATGAATCTAGCACGTTCTGTCAAAAGTCCTATAACTTCTGTATGGATGACGTGGGTTTAACCAAATCTTTCCTAGCCATCAGCAGTAACTCCATATTGCGCCAATAACATCCATAATGTCAGAAAATCCTACTTTGACTCACCGCAATTCTCCAAATCTTTCTACTACTACTTCCCCTCCTCAAATCAGATACCACACCCAACCAAAATTCGGGTTACACCCTAAGATCTCTCACTTGCTTTTCACTACAGATTCCTAATTGTGTGATGCTCCTCCCCCAAGCTGCCATTTCTTTTGGTAGTTTACAAGATTGTCTTAGTGTAATGTGTAGCAGAAATCATCAGCTACCGATTTCTTTTATGGTAATGACTACCACTCGGGAAATACAAGCTGCAGGGTAACTTCTACAAATAGTAGAGGCAGCTCAGAACTTTGCAAAGAGATATTGCTGACATCCTAATCTTGAATTCTCTCAAATAAATACTTTTACAGTTGCAACAATGAGATATTTACGGTTTTTCACACTTACACTTCTAAAGAGGCACAGATTTGATTCTCCCTTGTCCTAAACTTCTAAGTAAATCTGATGAGGTTGTTCTGATTTGGTATTAATTTGGTATTTGTCATGTTGAAAAATAACATTGTAGCAATAGATAAGGTGATTCTCTTTATTTTTGAGTAGATTTGAGGAGGTCAGAAGGATTTCAGTGCATTCCATTGAACATACTTAGAATCCAGCAAATGAAGAAACAAAAGTAAAGTTTTGCCTCTCCTAGGCAGCACTACGAATAGGTATTTGAAAATGTCTTCCTCCTGAAGGAAATTCCTGAAAGGTTTTGACAGTACAGTCTATAAACTGCATTTAAGAGAACATGCTCCACCAAGAATGTCACATATTTCTGAGACATTTAATGATGGTTAAGCCCCTGACAATAAGAGGGCTTAGAAGCTACAGTATGAATGTATTGAGGTGAAAAGAAACTGAAAAACTGCAGCATTCTCTAACGGTTTCAGTCTACCACACACATTAGCAGTGTTGAACAGGTATCACACAATGAACATGTACCACATGCTGTTCAACGCTAAGACTTCAGACAAAAGCCAACAGTATGTCCAGGTGGCCGAGAAGGCCAAAGGCATCCTGGCTTGTATCAGCCATAGTGTGGCCAGCAGGGCCAGCAATGATTGTCCTCCTGTACTGGGCACTGGTGAGGCTGCACCTTGAACACTGTGTCCAGCTGTGGGCCCTCAGGACGAGTACAGGTACTGTAGTTTGTCCAGAGAAGGGCCATGGAGTTGGGGAAGGGTCTGGAGCACTAGATCTCTAAGGAGTGGCTGAGGGAGCTGGGGTTGTTGAGTCTGGAGAAAACAGGGGACCTTATCGCTCTCTAAAACTACCTGAAAGGATGTTGTAGCCTGTGGAAGGTCAGTCTCTTCTCCCAGGTAACAAGGGACAGGACAAGAGGAAATGGCCTAAAGTTGCACGAGGGCAGGTTTAGGTTGGACATCAGGAAGAATTTCTTCACTGAAAGGGCTGTCAAGCATTGGAATGGGTTGCCCAGGGAGTCACCATGGAGTCGTCAGCTCGAGGTGTTCAAGAAACAACTGGATGTGGTTCTTGGTGGTATGGTTTAGCTGACAGGGTAGTATTCAGTCAAAGGTTGGATCTGATGATCTTGGAGGTCTTTTACAACCTTAATGATTCTATGAAAACGTGGATTATAAAGAGAGAGGCTTGTCTATTAATGTTGGAGTCCGCCTGTAATTCCTATGGGAGAAGTCTTGGGCCATTTTATGTCTGAGAATAAAGATCTTACAAGCCTTGCTGATAACAGAAGAAATTTTTTTTTTAAGAATACACAGACAGACAGTTACAACTGGTTTGCTGAACCAGTCAAGGTTCCAGCATTGAGAAGGTTTGTTCTACAAAATGCTGTCAGTGTAGAATTTTAAAGATCTTTAGAAATTATCTTCAGGAATGAACAAAACTTCAGAATATTGTTTTAGAACAGAGAAATACATAGGTAACTTTAAATCTAGGGCTGTGCAGCAAATCAGGAGCAAAAAAATGCAGACTTTCCATGGTTGATCTTCCACAGTATCATTGAAATAACTTTGTGCAATTTCTTTTTATATGGTAGGAATATGTACAGTTTGTGAGATAAAAGGAGGTTCTCCACTGAATCAGGAGGTGATTGTATCATTACTGAACAGTAAATACTAAGACTCAACCACATAACACCAAAAGTAGCCATGAAGCAGATAATATCATAGGAAATGAGGCTCTACAGAGAACAAACACAACCATCAACAATACGTCCCTAGTCTTTCAGAAACAGTTTTCCTGACCCCCCATGATAATCCTGGGACTGGTTCTCTATATTTGTTATATAAATATATAAGAAGTTTTATCAACTGCTGAAGCAACTTGTAAACACCTTTTTTCTGTGATTCTTGACTGATATCAAATCCTATATAATGAAATCAACTATAAAAAGAATTTCATTGCCATTGACAGTGCCTTAGCCTTCTTTAAAATGTAAAGTTTCAAAACCACTTTTTGTTTGCTTACCCCTGGAATGGCTGACTCACTCATTGGGCATCAGTAACTTGGATAGCAAACAAAGAAAGTCCTGTTCAGGAGACCTCACATATCACTGACATCTCCATCTTACAGTTTTTGTCTGCACACCTTCTAATCACACCACAGTACTCACATCTTATTTAAGCATTCATGACACTTTCTCTGGTCATCTCTAAGCCTCTTCGGGTCACTCGCCTTCCAGAGATGATGCATCAAAGTCACACCACTGATCACACTCTTCATTGTGATCCACGTGGTTAAAAAATAACTATTCAGGTTACCAGGAGCTTAGGACTCACACATCTTACAGAATTTTTAAAAATCATTAGCTTTCTGCTTGTACAGTAACAACTTCCAAAGGGTCACAAAAGGCAGTATCTTCATACTCCTTTAATTCCTTTGCAGAAAAAGGTTCTCAGATGTTGACAGGGAGCCTTTCACTCATCCTACATCCTCTTTTGCCAGAAGTGTCATTCCCTACGCATGAAAGCTGGAGAAACTGCTGGAGAAGAAATGAAGACTAATGTCTAATACTTGGTTCATAGCAAATTGAAGAGAAACTTCAGGAACATTCAAGTGCTACACCTTTTTAAGTCCATAGGAAAGTGATCCTCGAGATTCCTGGAACATTATTTAAATGGGTGCCAAATTGGTGTATAAACCTGGACACTACACTCCAGACATTTTACTGAAAATGTCTTTGGAAAGAGAGGCTTTAGGAAATGCTTATGTGCTACATGTTAAATATTAGGACTTCAGATATTGCAAGTTCCTATAGGTAGAAGCTGGAGAAGAAGAGAACAAGAGCATCTATACTGTATTCACTATGATGTTTGTCTATTGGAAAAGCTACAAACTTTGTGATGACAGAATCTGAGGAACACACTACTGCCAGCAGATTTTATTAGACTGCAGGTGCAATATGTAAATGGAAGAGTCTCATTTTGTTTTAATTTAACATGGTCCTATGCACCAATTTCACATTTTCGTGAAAATGGGAGCGGACAAGTTCACCCTGGAATTCTGGCTAATCAGTCTTGGAATTGGTAATAATCACCGTGGGAATTTGTGCCTCCAGCAGATTCAAAAAGGTAAAAACAGTCTCTTCAGAAGCATGGTAAAGGCCTGCTCAGAGTATAATACATAGTCTGTATGATTTAAGTACATACTAGAATAACAATTTTTCTCCAGCACTTTTTTGACTACTCATTCTTCTAAGTCTTCAAACAGACTTGTGTCTATGACTTTGGACAGTAAAACATCAAGACAATGCAGACCAATTAGAATTCAGGTAAAAACATCAAAGACAACTAGAAGCTCAGAAATGATGACTTAAGTAAAGGTAATAGAAAGAAACTGAGCTGTTCAATTCACAGACTAGATTAGTGCAAGACATGGTAACGATGCTATGAAAAAACGATGTGAACTGTTTTTCCTTGTCTATTGGAAATAAGTCAAGAAGTGTTATGCCTAACTGCAACAAAATTATTCAGGCTAAGCATTAGGAGAAAAGCTTTCTAGAACTAAGAATTTGACCAGCTTGCGTGGTAAAACTGAGGAAACTCCACTACTGACATTTTTAAAATACATGGAAGCTACTGGGAGCAATACTGGTACAGCTCAGCCAACATGCGTGTAAGAAGACGGCAAGTCCTAAAGCCTTTTCCTGCAATAGTTTCTAAAATCCTAGAATCTTCCTCTGGAAATATTCCAAAGTTTTGCACTAGATAAGAAGAAATTATTACTTATTTTGATTAACAGACAACACTGACATTCATTTACAAAGGGCATAACTTAATTTAAAATTCAAATTTAAAGGGATATCATATGAGACAGATAATGAACATGCATTTGAGACGTTTTTAGGGACAGACCGTATTTACTTTCCAATAGTTTCCAGGCAAGAGTCTAATGAAAAACTCAGCTTTGGTAGTTCTAGCTTAGAATTACTGTATTCAGAAGAGTCCTTGCTTAAAAAAATTAAGACTAAAGGAAAGAAACAGGGATGAATGTTTACCTCAACTGTATCAGAAAAAAATCCTTGAATAAATTTCTTCTGCCTTTCTTTTGAAAGAGAGAGGGTAAGATGCTCATTTTCTTAACAAGTATCTTTGAGAGCACTGAAGTCTACACTACAGATTTGAGAAGATTCATAATTCTTCCTATCACCACTACACATTCAGAAACGAAGTGTAGTGGAATCTCTCTGGAGAAATCTTATAAAGCCCTAAGAAAACACATGTAACCTTTCAATATTATTCAGAAAGCAATCAAATGTCTGTTAACAATTTCTGGAGGGAATACAACTTATTTCTGGAAAAGAGTGCAAAATCTCAGAGTTGGATTGTTGATAGTCCTGTTATAGGACTGATAGACAGCTGTTTCCTAGGTGTTTAGGACACTGTATGGAAACAGGCTTGTAAATCATATGAACACTCCTCTTTGGAAAGCAATGGACTAAAAACATTGTGGAAGGCTTTCATTACACTTTCTTTAAAAGTTGTGCCACAAAAAAAAAAAAAAAAAATCAAAAATAAAAGAAAATCTGAGGTTCCAGAGCCATAGGAAAGTGGAACAAATGGAGAAAGGATTCTGAAGAGTAATCAATCTTCAGTAATGGATAACACTGGGTATTTTATGAGACCAACAAAAGGAAAACACTCCATTATAATTCCTCATAAATTAATTGAAAATAATTTTTTAAAAAAGTGGATGTGGCAACAGGTGATAGCATGAAAGTAGAGCCATTATGTATTTTGCATAGTTAAAAGCAAAAAATTTACATTAAAAATATGGAATAAAAACCAGCCTAGAACTTCTACACGAAAATTCAACTGGCCTGGTATCTTTACTGAAGCAAAAGTGAAGCAAAGAATCCTGTAACAGTGAAGTTTTACTCCACTGATTAAGTGAATAACCAACAAAAAACAAATATAAGTCTTGCCATCTCTCAAATATTTCCCTAGGTTGCAAAAAAACCAACTTCTTCATACACATTCCATCAAATAGATGACTACATTCAGGGTGAAGTTAATTCAAGACTGTCTCCAAGTCTCCAGAAGTCCTTGCTACTTCCATGTCAAAAGTACAGAAATTAATTCTGTACCCATATCTCCAGTAAATGCCTCAAGTTTCTATGTCATATAAGAAAGTTTAGATATTATAACATCCTTCCCAAGATCTCTCTCTGATTATGACTGGTTATGCTTAGTGCCATTCTTTCTGTCCTCCAGACACACCATCAAGTATTTTCCTAATTTTCTTTATCAATGTTTGTGACTGCCAACCAAACTTTCAAGGGCTAATGAGAGTAGCAAAAAGCTCAGCATAGATACTTGTTGTTCGTTCATCACTGGAAAATTTATCAGCCCAACTTTCACTACAAATCATAGGCCCATGTTCCTGATAACACTGTAATTACTCACACCTCTTCCATACACTTCTAGAACACTAGATTAAAGGAAGTAAGTGCCTGGCAAAATTCTTGCAGCATCAAGAACTTGTTCTCTCAAATCAGGATTCATTAATTTCTTTAAGAAGGCAAAATGGTAACAACATTAGTAGAAGTATTTCAATTGAGTAATTTATCAATGGGAGAAGTTCACATACAGGTAAATAAATCAAAAAGCTCCTCTTGCATTTTTTCAGTCCCTCTAATGCTGAAACATTACAATCTGAACTGTACAATCAGATTTTTTCAGAAATAATCTGACAATATATCCCTTCAAAACTGGGTTCTGAGACAGTCAATTGAAATAATGGCAACTTTAACAAAAAAATAATTCAAGTATTCTTCTGACTGGGTGGTAATCATGTATCTGAGTGAAAGTAGCCTAGATCCACAACATTGTTAAACCTATAAGCTTCACACAGAGGAAAAAGTAACCACATTTAGTCTTTGCCATTTACACAAGATTTACAACAAATCCTTTAGCACAAGACCTCCTGAAATATTCATGCTGTTGGCATCCTATACACATATTTCTCACTTGCCACTTGAGCCACAGGGTAATTCAGTTAAGAAGGTAACTCAGGAGATCCTTAGTTCATCCTCATGCTCAAAGCACATTATGCTGGGCTTTATCCAATCTGATCCTTAAAACCTCCAAAGGTAGAAAATTCACAGATTTTGTGGGCAACCTTTTCCACTGTTTGACTGTCCTCATAGTGAAAAGGCTTTTCCTTAAACCTAGTTAGATCTCCCATTTAAGTTTAAGTCTGTTGTATCTCATCCTTCCTCCACAACACTGAAAAACCTAACTCAAGTCTTCCTGAGAATCTCCTTACAGGCATGAGCAGGTTGTCCTAAGGTCCACCCCTGCCAAAAGGTGTCTATTATCCAGGCTGCACAATACCTTCACCTTCACATCCCCACCTCCTGTTCTCCACCTCACCTGATCATCCAGTAAGACTTACTTTCTGTGTCAGGGCTAAAGAGAAGAAAGCACTGTTTCATCTTTCAACTACTGCCATGTAAATATATAAGCACTGAAAAAAGAAAATTAGCAAGAATATGTCCAAACCCCTACCTTGCCAAGTGGATTTTGGCATAAAGAATAGCTTTGAACAGATTTTTTTCTCTTTGCCCTCAACTGACATACAGTTCATCCTATTCCTTCTCCACAGCTAAGGTTTTCAGGATTCATTTATGCTGTGTGTATTGAGTTCATTGAACTACTTTTATTTTCACGTTTTTAAAATTTTGTGATTGTAATTAAGACAGGTGTTGCATATTAAAACACTTTTGAGCTGGTAAAGAGTTCAATACTCGTAATGCTGCCTTTAAAATATTTCTTATGCAGAGAAAGTGAAACCATTCATATAAACAATTTAATCCTCATATTGGAAAGGATTTTAAATCCTTCTGTCCTCCGTGAATTTGAGTATCAATTTGAAGGATGATTAGTTAATTTTCAGACCATCAGAAATTTCTTCTGGATCAAGGCCCAAAATTTTGCATCCAAACACAATGACATATTCTTTGGTACGATTTGAAAACAGAACTCAGGAGAAAAACCTAAATACCTCTTTACACTCTCTGTTCTTTGAAAATAGAAAAAATTAATGGAGGTATAAAGGACTGTTAGACTACCTTTAAGGGTTCCATCACCTCCAGCTGGAGAGCAGACTGACTGTGGTGACCTCAAGGAAAAAGACGCAGCATTCCTTATTGAAGGATCGCCATCCTAAAGTGACAATGATAAAAAATTACAGTATGAACATGAATATCTGTTACAAACTGAAATTAGTACATGTACTGATAAAATGGATTGGACAAAACAGCATACAAGAAATACAAGCAAAATACTTTTTACATTCAAATCCCTGTAATTTAGACTGATATTAGGCTACTATAAAAGCAATACTCCATAGCACAATCTATAACCAGAATATGCACACACAAATAAATCTTTGTACAGGTCTTCTAACTAGATAAGCACTTTGGTTTACACTAAGATTCCATTTGGAACTTTTTGTTGCAAGGACTCATAGTAAAAAGCTGAAGAGCAGATACATGACCTCTGTACAATAACACCTGAAAGAAACTGAGTATAAAATACAGATTTTTAAAACAAACTCATCACTTTTTCAGTTCACCTACCCTTAAAACTTACCTAGAAAGCCATCTTACTTTTATGGTTCAACAAATTAATACTAGACAAGGTTACACAAAGTATTAATACTATACAAATACTATGCAAATTAATCCACATCCTCCAGCCTACAAACCTCAGGACTGAACAAAATCTCTAGCATTCCCACTGTAGCACCTGAAGTAGTCTTGTATAAAACACAACTGGAGCAACTTCGGCTGGTTTTTAAAGGAAATAACTCAGTGGCAGTACAAAGCACTTCCCCAACCTGCTCCAATTCAAAAAATAATTTCTGACAAAGGTGTTCATCGTGTAATACTAACTGCAATGTAATGACACCCATGTTCTACTTTTAGCAATGTAAATATGTCTTTTTCACCCCCACGCCATTCTAAAATCAAATATGGAAGTCACTATTCCAATTTCCATTCAGAGTTTTACATGGGTTTTTCCAATGCTTTCATGGAGCCCTCTGCTGGTCATGAGTATTCTCATTCTCAGTGCCCTAAATACATTTCAGCTATAGAACAGCATTTCCCATTTTAAGCATTGGTTTTTATACATCATCTACAGCAATTTTTTTGGAAAGAACAAACTAACAACACCTAAATTTATTAAGAGATTACGTCTATAATTACAAACAAATTGCAAAAAGTCCATTCTTTCAAAGGGTACAGTCTTACAAAAAAAGAAAGTCTCCAAAGAAGTTCCAATGTTATTTAATTTTTCCTAATTAAACTGGTTATTTAAGTAGCTAAAATATTAATATGACTCCTGCTGAGGTATCTGGATATAAGCAGTTTTTTCACATAACCTTTTCTTTCTTTTTCTTTTTTTTTCTTCTTACAGATCTGAATTGTCTGTCTGATAACTACCTGTTATCCTTTTGACCAGTCTCAATCCAATTAATAGAATGTTAGAAGGTTCAACTGCAATTACATTTTTACGTGTCTGAATGAAAAAAGTCCAGCAGCTAGTACTAAGTTATAAAGCTAAATTGGTATTTCAAGGAGATAGAAGCCTGCAGAGGTGAGCAACTCCACACTCCCTCTGACAATGCCTAAACAGCCAAAGTCCACGTGGGGAGTCAGAGACTGGACCACAGCCAGGCTGTGCCTTGTGAAGGTATAGCTAACACTGTTCATGGAAAAGGAACGAGTTTGAAATTTATGGAATAAAGGGGATTGCACCTCAAAGAACATACATCTGTGAGAAAGCAGATTCCATCCGTTTCACCATCCATGGGCACTTAAAATTATATTAGATTTTTTTTTAATCACAGCACAGTAAACCTAGAACTTACAATGTGGTAATAATTACACTTATTTTTGCAACAGTGCTTGCAAAGAGTTGTTGCCTCATATGAGGAAATTCTCATGGGCAAAAAAATCTAATATTCAGATCCTGCACAGTAAAATGAACTGCATATTAAATTTATAAGATATTATTTTAAGTCAAACTGAATTAATATTCTATTGAGTTACTCACTTTTCTCCTACACCGAAATTATGGAACTGATTTCTTTTTTCAAACTGATTTTTCTCTGACTTGTAATAAATCTCAAAAAAACCCTCCAGCACACTGAAAAATAAGCTTAGTAACTTCTTAGCAAGTATGTTTTATTAGGACAGGACTGGTCCTTTCCCCATGATTGTCAAGGACACAGGTAAAATCAACTTCTACTAAATTAACTAAACAGACTAACGAAGTAGATGACCTTTCGGGTACAGACGCCATTCCTACCACAGCTGACAAATTTTCAGAAATGTGCATTTACAGACTCCTAGTTTGGAGCTTCACCAAATGATGAATTATATTCTAGGAATGTTCTCAAGTTTATAAAAGAATTGTCCTTATATTGAATGTATGTTTAGTGAGCCTTCAAGGGTACACTTATTGATTTTACAGACATACATTGAAAATACATAATGTTCTGTAACTATTAACTTTTTTAAACCATCAAAGTTCTAAAACAAATAAAAATAATTAAAGCTTCTAAGTTGTATGATTCCTGTAATCCTCATTCAAAAAGATCTTCTCCAAAGAAGAAAAGGCTGCAACATTATGATTAAACTTTTTATTAATACATTGATGCAAAACTTTAATCCAAATTCTTCAAACTGTTTTCTGCATGATAGCTTCTAATATCAGCTTTTAAAGGTGTAATTACAAGTAGAACACATGCAGCACATACGCACCACTAAGAAAGTGCACAAAGGATAAAAGTGCAAGTTTAAAATGTTTACTACTCTTTCGTATTTCTCTAATTAGACCAATCAATATGGGTATACTTTGTTTTCATAGTCTGTCCATTTTGAAAGAGTTTCACACCTAAGTTTTCATGAACTAGGATGTGGTTGCATTGCTTGGATCACAAAATTAGGGATGAATATGTTTAAATACTTAGTTATTAAAAATTATGAAATTAATCATCCCAATATGAAAAGTTTTTCCAAAAATACCTGTCTTAACTGTTAACTACGTTCTGTTGACTGTCTTAACAAAACCAAGATCTTTTGATAATGTCCCTTTAAAACAGTTGCAGAGATATATGTACATCTAATGCCAAGAATAGGTTCCTACTTTGAAGAATTTGCATTAATGAAGCAGATAAAAAAACATCTGATGACTTGTGTTTATGAGAGATTCTTTCATTACAACACTCTGTTGTTTAACATACTACTTCTTACCAAATATTTTTAATCAACATAATTGTCACATTTAAGAGAAAAGCAAGATGAATAATAAAACAAATAACTTCTTTGGAGTTCTACTCCAAAAGATAAGGGATAAGGCATTTAAGGAGTCTGGTGTTAATAGCACACTTTTGCTTCCACAAGCTAGTTTAGAAAGATAAGACTTGACCACAGACTATATAAGCTAAATAAAACATACACACACAATCACAAAAACAGCCTGCTTTCTGCTTCTTACCAGGTTTAGATAAAAAGCATGAAATTGAAACATCAGTGCTCTCCATTTATAATCTTTTAAAGAGACTGTGAGCTAAACTTGCAAACAAAAATCCCAACAACATCCAAAGGATGAGATGCTTATGAGGAAAAAAATTAATCAGTAGTTCAAAAGAAAAAGTATAAGAAAAATGTGGGCCTTTTTTCCTTTAGATTCAAAATTTCAGAAGAAATTTCTTCCACACAAAACAAAGTCACTAAGGGAAAGCATCTTCCAAAAAAACCAGGCCATAAAAGCACATAAGAGAACACTAAGAAAAAATCTCCATAGAATTCTTGCCCTTGACAACTACTATATTATCCAATAGATTAGTCAAATTGACAGTTGAAGTAATCTCTAGAGAGATAAATTAACTACACACCTATTTAGAACTTAGTATTGTTTGCCTAAAGATATGTCTACAGTATTTAGAGACACTCTAGTATATCTTTAAAATTAACTCACATATGAGATTATGTGAAGATTTTTTACTTTGCCTAATTTCATCAGTAATAATGTAACAAACAGTTTCAAAGGAAATAGAGATCCAGAGAAAAATTAAATTTCACATATAAAAGCTGCATGGTTGAGTGTACATATCTGAAACTGAAATGTATCTTCAGTGGTTTTATACATCAACAATGTCATAAACTATCAGACTTCTAAGGTAGCTATACAGGTACTGGTTTTATCAAAGTAAATATTCGCTTTATCATAATAAACTGATTTAGGTAACATACATCACTACTTAGTCTGTGCACCATCTGTAGGTAGTCTTCATTTGAGCCATGTCTAGAGTTATCAGCATGATGATTAGCTGAATTTCCAGACAACTGGCTCGAAACTTTATTTTCATGGAGATTCCTCATCCCAGCTGTGACAATGGGACTGGATACAGAAGCTAAAATACAAAAAAAAAATTTAAGTAACTATATTGGCACATTCACACACGTGTTAACTCTTTAAAAGTTTCAGAGAAAACACCCTAACAGTCGATATTAATAAGCTGGATGCAAGAGGTCTGGAATCTGAAGGAGAATCCAACTTTTTAACTGAATCATTTTGCCTTGATCAAATACCTTGATCAAAAACAGATATCTAAGATTGTTCAAGAAGATTTAATCCTTAAATTCCATATACAGATTGGCCAAATTTCTCTCCACATCTATTCTAATTACCGTCAGTATCTTCCCTACTGATTACAGAAACCTTTCTTTACTTCTATATAATTTGCATTCACTACCTTGTAACTTCCAAGGTATTCATAAGACTTACAATATTACATACAGAACAGCTATATATACTCTAAGCCCAATGCTAAACTTAAAGAAAAAAAATATTTAAAAGAATCCAATGAGAATTCTACTTACCAACAAAAAAAATGCTCTAGATACTTTAGCACTGTTCATGTGTTCAAGAGTGATTTTAGAAAAGGGAAGAACAAAGAAATCTATTCATTCTGAAGGTCACCTATGTCAGTTACTGCATACCTTGAGCACAATTCTGCCCAATTTAGAGTTAATCTGGTAGACACTGAAAAGGGTTGGTAAGGCTAAATAAGCTGCCAGCAAAACTTACATTATTTTGGCAAAAGTGAGGTTTTTACTAGTACAGACAAGTGACGCCCACAACTAACAAATATAAGCTTTTGGTTTGTTTTCACTTTTTCTATTGTCATGTATACACAACAACTACGCACAATGGGTGTAAATAAGGGAGCATTGCAACATGAATGTGTGTTTTAACTGTTCTTCTTCACTTCTATTTATTTGCTTTTTAAACAAAGTAGACTACCACTCTTTACAGCCAGGAAAGCAAAGCCTAAATATACCTGCCTCAAAGATTTGCATTAAGCATGTAACTTCTTCAAAGGAGTTAGAAAGCCATGAAATGTACTCATGAAAGTAAAAGTGACATGAGACAGGAGAATAAAAGAAACATCGGAGACTTGCCTTGCTGCATCTGAGGATGTGGTGTGTAACTTGGAGGGTGTGAATACGGCATGTATCCCGCAGGGCTTTGAGGAGCATATGGACTAGGCACTGGACTGTTCTGTTGTGCCAAAAATCTGTTACCAGAGCTTGTCTGTGGCGGCACAAACCGGCTAAAAATAAAACAAAATTTTATAAAAACAAGTTTTTAAAAGTTGGAAAAGCAAATTTAGACAAACTTCCTTCTTTTGGAATATTACACACTCATAACATTTAACAAGATTCCTTCAAGAGAGAGAAACCTAACAGAGTGGAGAACTTCCTTCAAAAGCAGTATTTAAACTACTGATACCTTTCCAACTGCAATTATTACTTATTAAGTCAGAATAGAATAAAAAGCATACACAAGACCTCCTCCTAAATGACACAAATATGTACTAAAATTAGATCTGCAACTTCCAAAAGTTAGTCTTAGAAGTTTGAATGAAAGTGAAAGTAAAAGTTTTAATCAACAATCAGATCACTAGGATTAACAAGGAGCCATATCTAAATATCACTTTCCAGTAAGATTTCAAAAAACCTCATCTAACAGAACTACATTGCCAAGAATCAAGAATGTGATAGGTAGGACCTGACCCAACTAACAAAGGCAGAGGGACTTCTTAGGCCGGAAAGAAAGTTTGTCAAAATTATGGGATGGGGAGAGAGAAAAGAATCATGATAAATCCTTAGAATACAAGGATTAATTCGTTGACAGAAAGATGTTTCTTTGCCATCTGAATAAACTTACCCTGATGTCAGACAAATGCAAATATCATCTTCCACTCACATATTTGCAACAAGAATTTACTTTCAGTATAGGACAAACTTGAAGTTCACTGCCCCTCCCACCCCACCTAAAAGCAAGGATTACCTGGAAGGGCTATGTGAGATAGTGGTTTGTTGATAATTGGAAGATGCAGGACTACCACGCATGGAATTCTGAGAAATATTAAACTGCGACATCATCATCCCTATAGAAGAGAAGACAGTAGCGTTACTTTACACACATTTCCTTTTCAATCAGTGAAGTCTCTCATTTCAGAAACTATTATATTCAATGAGATTATAACCTTTAATGAGATTATAAACTTTATAGACATTAAGGTCCTCTACCTACAACTGCTAGAAAACATTAGAAATTATATCTATGATGTCCATTTTACATCATGACATAACGCATTCCCTAAAGCTGTGTTACAAATACTAATAGCAGCTCCTTCTACTGTTCCTTAGAGTTTTACAGGGCAAAACCTACTAGTAAAGAGAAACATTTCAAAACAGGACATATATTCTGCACCCCAGGATGTCATGTATGGTACTCATTGTGCCAGTAAGATTTGGAAGATTCACAAGACAGAAGAACACCTTATCTTCAATTGTTGGGGCAAGTATAGCAATCAATCATCCTGGGTTGAGTGCTGCAAGATACTCTCACTGCTCCTGTAATGTCTAGTGGCCTCTTTCTATTCCACCTCCACTACACTTGTAAGAAATGTTATCAACGAAGGTGTTGAAATATTTCAATTGCAAAGCAGAACCAACATGCCAACTGGAAGCTCCCACAGCCTGTAAATACTCACAGTCATGCTTTGGAAGTTCAGGTGTTGAACCATCTGGCAAGCCACATGTGTACCAATGTTCTTGAAACAATTTAAGAGGTATTTGGGCAATGCCCTTAATTTGCTTGAATTTTTAGTCAGCCCTGAAGTGGTCAGGCAGCTGGATTAGATGATCATGGTAGGTCCCTTTCAACTGAAATATTCTATTCTATTCTGTTCTGACTCACATCATTATTAAGGAGAATTAAAAGGATCTTTTTTTCCCCTCTCTTTGATACAGGTATAAAGAATACTCTAACAACTACACAACACTTAAAGTGATAGTGAAACACAAAAACTAAATTAATTTTAAGTTATTTTAGTGACAGAACTTAATGTCACTATTGCAGTTAAAAAAGTGTGAAAATTCACGAGCACACAGCAGCAAGTGATCCGTAGCCACAGGGAAAAGCTCTTTAGTAGTACAGGTATTTTAAAACAAAGGTTAGACAGAAGACTGACAAGATCCCCAGTCCAGAGGTTTGGGAAGATTTTTGTCAGTCCTACAGTTGGTATTATTTCAACGACTGCAATACTTACACAAGTAAAACTAGTTTCAGAAATCTTCCCTATCACCCTCTTTTCTCCTCCACTTTCCCCAGCAGAGAAGAGATGTGATAATCCCACAGAAAAGAAGCCAAAGTGCTGCATACCAAGGGCTCGAGCACAATAAAACTAGCTTTGAACAGGAGTCTAACATGTTGTGCTTAAAAAAGTTAGATACTTCCATACTTCAGGAGAGAGTACATTTCATCTTCCTGAGTAACAGATGAGGACTGCACAAGTCCTACAAAATTTGCTTAAATTTGACACTGGTTACCTCGCATAGAGACAAGTGAAGATGAAACTCCATTCCTAACAGAAAGCTGACAGAGTACCCATATGAGCAGAAACTCTACAAAGTTTCAATTTTGTGCTTAAAGCACAGAGTGCTCTTTTTATAATGCTTTAAAAATATATCTATTTATGTTCTCCTTCCTAAATTTAAAACAGCTTGAAAGTAGCCTGAAATTTCTCACTAGCACTATAATATCTTTTTACACATTTTTCACATTGTTGTTATATCACTAAGCCACAGATTTACGGCTCCACTGTGCATTTCTGCCTTTAAATATTTAGGACCTTCCTTAAATGCAATCTTTATTCTGAATGTTGGCAATATTCAGGTTTGAGAAAACATCATCCTGTCAGTAACATTACTAGAATGAGATTCCTTACGTATACTCCCAGTCCTACCACAACTTTTTTTGGAAAAAAATGAAATGTAAAAATCCATTTTAGCATTCCTATCAATATGACGAAGAATGCACTTCATAAAAACCCAGCTTAAGGTCACACAAAAATCCTTGTACAACCAAACTGTATTACAGCATCATGCACACTTAGGCTGGGACAGCTCACCAAGAGGTGATTTTTCAGTCAAATATTCACTCTTCTTGAAAGTGTTCGTGAGCAAAGTTTTTTGCTTTCACAGGACAAGTGCATTTGAATTCTTGTACAAACAAAAAAAAATTGAAGTCATTAATGTTTATGGAAAGAGCCATAAGACTTTAATCTCCCCAAATTCACAAGTTCTGAAAAATAGTTTGAAGTGAACGTTTAGTCCTTTCTGAACCCTGAATACTGTTACTGCAAAAAACTATTTTAGCTGATCTTCCAACATATCTGCTGAAAGACAAAGCCAAAGTGTTGAGAGGTAAAAGAGAAACAAGTAATATGAAAACTGAAATTAAACAGTACCCCAATTTTAAATAAATAATTACAAATAAATCCTCTTCCCTCACACACTATAAGATGAAAGACAGAAGTTGTAAGTGGGCAACAAGAATGTCATCTTATAAAAAAGGGTTAAAATAAAATTAACACTTTGCCCTGGTACAAAAGCCTGGCAACAAATGGTGATGTGATTCAGTATGTTCAGACAATCTGGTACTAAAACATGGTCTCAAAAATCTCAACTGTATGAAGACTGTTTTGACAATGGGATTGTTATCAACAGACAGAGAGTACGAGTTCAAATACTGTTGCTGTGTTACCTGAAACTAAATATGCCAGTGATGGGGAGGAAGGGGAGGTGAAGGGTGCCTGCTTAGGACACTTCCTTCTTACACTATTTGATCATAACTAATAACAATTCTTGTCCTAAATTTGCCCTCTCCCTCATTTCTGCTATCTAGCAGTATATCTCGCTACACCTCGGAAGAGAATTAGCTGTCAAACAATAAAATCTGTAGGGCATCACAGACCACTGAGATGAGGAATGGCAGGGAGAAACTGCTAAGTATGGCACATTGAACCTTACTCCTTACTCCAGAACCATTAAGAACTGTCTCCGCAATGATACACCATAATCATTCAGATTTTCAGTAAGATCAAGGCATTTTTTTCTGACTTCAATTATTTACTTAGACAAATACATGAACCTATTCATAAAAAATCAAATAAAATAGTTTTAAAATAAAATCTAATCCCATATCCTAGAGATTAAACTTCCAGAAGAAATGAAACATTTTTAGAAAAATACCCAGTAGCTTTTATTTCCATTCTTATTCTAACATAATCACTCTTAAAAGATGTTAAGGTACACAGTTTTATATCACTATCAAATACAAGGCAAGGCATAAATACAACTGCTATGCCCCATATATATCTGTGGTTTGTATCAGTCCCCTAAACCTACAGAACAACATAAAATGCAATCAATAAACAAAAAGTCCTTACCGCTTTGTACCCCGTATCTGTTTTGCATGCTTTTCTCCCTGAAAACATTAGGATTCCTTGCCAGGATAGCCTGCAGCAAGACTGGTATATCTCCCTCTGGATCATCACTGCCAAGGTTATCTTTCAACTCTCTGGAATTGTGGAAGTAAGCAAATAAAGAGGCAAATGCATTTTCAAATTATAAGAAACTATGAGTCAAGTAAAAAAAAAAACAAAAACAAAGAAACCAAAAAAAAACCAAAACCAAAATGAAAGAAGACAATTTACTGTTAAAATATAGGAAAAATCAAGTCTGCAAAGCACTGCTTCCTGCCTTTATTTTCTCTTTCTTTCTAACGAATGGCAGAGGAAATATTCCTACTAGTCCTCATAGTTATTTTCTGCTACTAAGCATTTACATATTTGTGGCTCTCAGTTTCAGACTATTATGAGGAATTTCTTATGCCCACTTTTATATCATGATCTTCTTCATAAAAGAACACTTCAGCACAACACCAAGAATGAATTATTTTAGGAGTGAAAATAAACGTATGCACGAATGTATAACATTCTGGTTTCAACCCAATGCTTTGAAAATCTTTTGTTTTGAAACAGGGAAATTGGTATATCTTTGAGATCACAGGATTCCCTCTGAACCACAAAAAAATGTAATGGATTTTCTATAAATGCATCTATGCTTTCATTTATTGTTTGCTTTGAGGACTTTTAAAATATACCTCCATTGGATCAAAATAACATATTAGAACATGCAGGAAAAAGACAGGGTTGTCAACACAAAACAGTTCAAAGGACACCAGGGAAAAAGAAAAAAAAAATAACAAAAAGAGAACACATTACCATACTTAATAGCTCAGTTCTTAAAATATGTAAGTTCAATACCTGATCAGAATTGACATAGGTTTCCTTTGAGTATGTAATTTGTCTATGTGCATTATTAACTGATGCTGAACACAAATTAGTATTGCACAATCAACACCATGAAGTCTGCACTCCTAACTATCCAGAAGGTAGTAAGCATCAGATCCATAAAATAACCCCCACAGTTATGTGTAAGGGCTAAAGGACAATTATTAACATTCTATCTGACTGAAACATTTGACCCTTACGTTGCAAGCCTAATGAAAAAACTCTAACTTTCATATTCTCACAAATATGCTTCTCAATCCAGTCAATTTTAATTTCAAGGAATAAGGACAGTAGTCTGATGTAGAAGTTTCAAAATACATACATGTGATCTGTTGACACCTGATTGAGACTGTGTACAAGCTGTGAAACCAGATTTTCATCCCTGCAAGCCAGAAGGCAGTTCACCTCTTCAGCTATTCGTCCATTGAAAAGCAGGCTTTTTGTTGTTGTAGCAGGTAAAGGTGATGGAAGAGGCAGCTGGTTCAAAACTGTTATCAGAAAACAGAAAGAACTTCAGAATCATGTAACAAAACACAAACATACAACTGTGGAAAGAGAACCTGACAATTACATTTAAAATACAGGGAAAATGTCTAGATTTTTTTTTTAAAAATCACAAACACACACACACACACACTCTTACATGCCCCTCACACCCACATCCCCACTCACACACCCACACTTGACTCTTTAAACATTCCAAAACATTAAGCTGTTTAATACATTATGGCAGCTTTCTCTGGGAGCCAAAAGCATTGATAAAGAAAAGAAATGCAAAATTCTTCTTGCTATGTGCAGTACTGTAAGTGCACTGAGGATATACTTTCAGTTTTCTGCTCTGTTCTTAATATTCAATTAGTTTTCCCACTTTATAAGGTCTGGAAAAATAAAGAAAAGCCCAACAAAACCACCAAACAACCCAACAACCAATTAAAATCACTAACTAAATTCTCAGATTATTGTTCTGCTGTAGTATTTATTCCTATGTTAGTTATCTTCTCAAGAAAGGTTGGTACTGTTGCTAAGTATGTTTGCGGAAATGTCAATTCAGACAGTAAACTCATTCACAAATCTCAGTAGAAAGATTCAGTGACAACACTATTTCAGAGATTGTAAGTACACTGTACTTTCATGGGCATTCTTAAGTCCTCATACACAACAAGTGTGCCATAAAAGAACCCTTGATCAGATGATTGTTAGAGCTACACATCCAGAAGAGGGTAAGCCAGAAGAGACCAAAAACCTAGCTACACAGAAAAGTCACTTTCATGGCTTCAGGAAAACAGGCTGACTCTAAGTTCCCAGGTTGATCTCATCTCTGAGATGAAGGTTTTAACTGAACCGCTAGAAATTACTTCAGGAAAAAAAATTACAAATAGAAATGTATAATATATTAAAATAGCTAACTTTCATTGTTTGCATCAGATTACCTTGAACATGCCTGAAACTTCAAAAAATTAGCACAATCAGCAAAATACATTGATTAAAACAGTAAATTTAGCTAAGCAGCTAGCTAGCCTACTCTACTGCCTCTAGGCATCATGTTTTTAGGGCAACTAGTCTTGTCCATTCCATTTCAGTGTTTAAAGAGACTCCTGCACCCGAGTCTGACCAGGGACTTCTACCAGTTAAGAAACCTTACCTGCAAATGCTAAATGCTGGCAAACTGCCCACAGCCAGAAACTTATTATTTGCATCCTGATGGCTGTTATTACATACACATAATACAATACACACATAAACATCTAAATACATGAACAGCATTTTCCACTTTACTTCCGAATCCCAGAGGGACACGGAGAGGGTTTTTTCCTCCAATACAACTGCCGCTTTTACTGTAGGCAACTAAAATCAACTGCTGGGTATAAACTTCCAGCGTCTCTTGGAAAGTCTCCAATTTTCAACAGCGTAACAATAAAAATAAGAACTCGGAAGAAGCACCTGGGTCACTGAGTCCAATTATCCTCAGATAGAGAACTGAGAAATAAATTCTTTCTTACTCTTTATATACTCAATATAACAAGACGCATCTTTGTCACAACTGCTCTTATTGCAATGATTGTTCTAGGACCTCACAATTATCATGATAAATCTCCTCTTATTTCTCACCAGAAATTTATTTGGTCACATTATAATCATTCAGGTTTATGTCAGTATTAGCTTTTAATGTAAATATTCTTTTTTTTTCCTTGCATTTTGTCTTCCTGATATATTTAAGTCAGCACACGTACTTCACGTGCCCCTGTGGTAGGCTGAACAGCTAAGAAAGAAGACTCACAGGTTCAGCTGCTTATCTCTATTCTAGCAGCCATTCTTTGCACCTATTAACTAAAGCGACTTTTTTTGTACCTTATTCAAAACTAAGAAACTAGGTTTCGAGTATATTCAGCACATTCCACAAGTCTCTTTGTCTACTTGTACATCAGTCCAACCCTGTGTCCCTCTCTTTTCAGTGAAGATGATGGGATGCATGTTTTAGAGAAACACTTTATTATTTATATGTTTTTCTTCATTTGTATCTTCTTTATTTGTGTGGTACCGAGATATGTTACTGAATGATATTCCAAACAAATAATGAATTCCTATATTTTGTCAGGCTATTCACATGTTTTATTTGGATAGATTTTTAAAATTCAAGCAATAACAAAACTAACATTTTTAATGCCAAGTCTGATTTTAAACAGATTTAAGTCTTAGGAATTTTTAAACTATAAATCTTTTCAGTATTTTAAAAATGCAGGTATTTACCAAAGAGGTAGAAAACAGCACAGAAAAGACAAGAAAAAGAAGAGTACTTACGGTCTGTAAGACTAGCAATCCCTGCAAGAGTAGTGATGGGAACATGAGGCATATCCCCATTCATCCTGAAGTTCTGGGATAGTAGTGCCTACACAGATATTTTAGTTCAGGTGCCAGCTATCATTACTTCCCATCTCCCAAGCACTAAAAACAAAAACAAACAAAAAGAACAAGTTAAATCTCTCGGTTTACTTTTTTAATGAATTTTAAATTCATTAACATAAATGAAACAGATCATGCTCCCCTTAGCTGCATACTTAGTAAATTATTTACAGAGTCGGTAGAAAAGTGTAGATTTAAGTAATGAGTGGCATTTAGCAACCAAAAGGTAAGCTGGTCTCAGAAGCAGAGCCCTTCACCAAAAAAAAGATGCAGGATAAGGCAATAAAATAAAAAAAAAGAATTTGTTCAACTCAAAACTTCTGTTAATTCATAATGCACTGGATAGAACTTAATGCATAACCAGTTTCATTAATTAGCTGTTATATTCACCTCACAGTTGTGCAGAAGGTGGTACTTTCATAAAGGGATTACCAAGAACAAAGGAGTAATTTACAAATGCAAAAATCAAATGCAAACAAACAGACAAATACAAAGTCTTAGTACATTATAGAAGTAGTAGCTATTTCAAAATTGATCTGAAAATATCTCTTTACTATATAAGTCTGTCTGGTCAAACTAGTACCAGAAATCCTATTAACCTCTCTGGGGAAAAAAAGAAAAGTTTAGCCACAACTGAAACAGTGTCTTCATTTCCTGTAAACCAGCACATTTTATATTCAACTTATGAAAAAAAGATTTTGTTCACTTGGTTTTCACTAACTATAAAGGTCCTAGATGTAAGGAAGTCCACACTGATTAAAAAAAAAAAAAAACAACAGGTCCAAAACATCTAAAACTTACAAACATCACACATATAATCTCCTATTATATAATGAAATTAATACGATTTTTCTGAAGACATTAAAGGAATTTCATATATATGTGGTTACCCATTGTAGACAGGCAAGAGTTTTGGAGATAGTGAAAAGGGTTCTTATGTAAGCATTTCTCTTATGTCCTGAAGATGCTGAAATCATGATTTACCTACACTTCTTTACAAGCCTACATTTTTGAGAATTACACATGAAATACATGCAAACCAAGAGATCCCTGTCATGTTGTTAGTAATCTTTTATCTCATTCTTTCTTACGCCACACTAACGGCAATATATAGGACACCACTGCTTACAAACACAAATAGACTCCAAGACAAGGAATCAAAATGCTGTTAAGTCTTTTTCCTGCTCAAAGTTTTCACAAACCACTGAAATTAACCTTTCAAAGTGTCCCAGTTGGACCAGGATTTTGACAAAAACACCAACGCTGAGGTTAAACAGAAATAATAATAAGTTGACTTCCTTTGCTCATCTGCCACAGTCTCAGTCTCAAATAAATTACTTTTTTTAAAAGTTAAAAATACACTACAATACAGATACAGTGATCTAGTAAATAAGGAAACTGCTATAGATAGATATTATATATGGGTTGCTGTGTTTAGGGTTTTTTAATCCAGAAGAAAACATCCCTCAAATACTCACAGCAGTTTCAAGTACTACTTGATACTCAAGGGTTTTTTACTCAGAATGAATAGAAATACACACAGAATTTCAGTGGTTTCCTAGTTCCATAAATAAGCACTTCTTAAGAGAGAAAAAACCCCCTCAATACTGCAAAAGAGTCTCACAATGAGTCTGCAACAGCAAAACCATGGGAGCTAACACTTTAATAATCTGAGTTTTCATTGAAAGGCTAGAAACTAAAGAACACCTTTCACAAATAATTTATATTTGCCATAAAAATATCATGTCTGATGATCTCTCCTGACTGAAAGTGCATCAAATCTAAGGCCACATCACCAGCCATTGTTATCAGAAATTTGTCTGTAGCATAGAACCAACGAAAAACAAGAAACAAAAGGTCTGTTCACCCTCCCTTTATTATCACATTTGGGAAAGATGTTAATACAGAAGCTGTCACTCCTAATTCAAATTCTTTCCCAGTTGTTACTGCCACAATAAATAAGTTATACAGATTTTTAACTGGCAAAATTCCTCCAAAGCCAGATGCTTAAATTAGAAACCTTCTCCACAGACACATGATAAGAAACCTGAACTGGTAAGATCCAGACCTGAGAGTGGAGCAAGTGCAGTGAGCTATGATGTTCAGGGGAAAAGTAAACTTTCTTTGTAAGGGGAGAGTAAAAGGGGTTGGTTTGTTTAGCTAACAAAACAAAGGTCAAGAGGGGATGTGGTTGCTCTCTCTAGGGCGGCCAAAGAAGGTTACAAAGGAAGAATGCCAGGGAGCAATGCTAACACAATAAACGGGCACGTGAATGCAAGCAAGAAGAAAATCAGAGCAGAGCTTCTCACCATCAGAGCTGCCACCTTCTGGAACAGCCTTCCATTAGGAGTAGTAGAGATAAGCAACACCATTACTTCAAAGATGGATCACACAGATGTTACAGTAGGGACAGAATGTGGTTGCCTGCACCAGTTGGAAACTAAGTACAGCAATTCAAGAAGTCTGTCTCTGACATTATGAAGATTTTGTAAGCATGATGAAGTGAGTAAACAGAGGAGAGCAAACAAGAGAGAAAGAGAGACTGATGGGATTAAGTGATGAGATTATTTTATAAAAACAAACACAATATGAAGAAACCACATAGTAATATCTGGGTCCAAATACTACATATGTTTTATTGAGGGCAAAACTGCATCTGTTATAAACTGGTAAACAATGTGGGATTCAATTCCAGAATTAGAGACTGAGATCCAGTGAAAAACTAGAACTCAAATTTGATGCCACCGAGAACATCAATAAACTCATTCATTTAAGGATTTTAAAATCTCAAGTATATGGGGAGGAGGGGGGAATTTGTCAGGTCAAGATGACATAAATAGTTTCATACAAAACACCATAACGGCATGCAACACTTAACAGCATGACAGACAGACAGGTTTTGTTGGGTTCCCCACTCCCCATTCCCCAAATGTTAGAAGAGTTAAAAGTACTAAATTGTAGCAGCTCGCAATTAGCCGAGAAGAATCAACTTTTTCAATAGTAAAATTTTCTTTTGTTAAGTAACTGTTACCAATTGTATAACATTTTTATCCTTAAACTGTAAAAAGGAAGCTGTTACTTATATTAGCTGAATTAAGGAAATCAAAGAACTGCACTGTAAAGTTTCTAAGCAATGCATTAGACCATAGTGTAGCAGTTCAGAGTAGGAGCAATGCATATGAGGTCTTGTATATTCAGAATTTACGTATTTACACTCCTGCTTTATAAGAAAGAACGGAACGGATACCCTAAAAGACATTTCAGGACGAAGGAACCATGCCATACAAAGGAAGTGATACAAAGAATCCCCTAGTGAAAGGAAAATGGGGAAATGGTAGCACATCTTGAGAATAATACAAGAAAAAGTTATGATCATAATAGACAATAATAGAGCAAAACCAAACCAAGATAACAAGGAGAGTCATACTAAAAACATTTATGATATGGATAATAAGTGCTACTTCTGTATGTTATCTTCTTCTCTTTCTTTTTTTTTTTCCAATTATCTACTTTCTCCTTTACTGTAAATAACATTCCAAAGAAAATTCCTATCAAAATGTTAAATCTCAAACATTGCAAGTTGTTCAGTTTTGGTAGTATGCTTTGGGGGGGTTTTTGGTTGGTTTTTAAAGTAGAAATTAAATAGTCCATAGTATGGAAGACACTGACTGCCTTCAGAGGCAGAAGGTTAGGGCTCTGTCATGTGGATCCTCTCTGCAACTCATCCCTATACATATTCAGCATTTTTTACCATAGTACTAGATTAATGCCAGAGCAGAATACTAACAAAAAAAACCTCTAAAAATTGGCAGAGAGAATGGACAGGGGTAAAATTAAGAGAGGAAGAGAGGATGAAAGTTGAGAACAATTTAAGTAAAGGGACACTGAATATCCAGTAAAGAGAGAATACAGGCAGAGAAAGGAAAATAAACTCAAGCAAACAAAAAAAAATTGCCCTATAAAAATAAAATAATAAAAGAAACAAACCACAATTGTATTTTTTCAGACATTGCAGCATCTGATTATCAGTGAAACAATGAGAGGACTCTGACCACTGGTTATCATACGAGGGTACAAGCTCTGCATTTATGAAACATTCCTCTTGGTTTAAAAACTGTCTTGTCTCCTTAACAAAAATAAGGATAACAAAAACAAAGATAAGGATAACAAAAACAAAGATAAGGAACCAATCTCAGAAGTTTCTTATATACACTTAAATGTTTCATTCCTCGTACTCCAGGATATTCTTTGACTTATTATATTTTTTGATTTAAAACAATAACTTAAATCTGTCTGATGTGATATTTTCCAAGAAGAAAATTACAGACAAAATTACGTGGATTAAAATTAAATTTTAAAGAAAGGCTATGATATTAGATATCTATGTTTTTCTTTTTAAACTCATTCTATTAAAAAGAATACTTTGAATACAATTATGTTTTATTTGGTTTGATTATGAAATATTTATTTAGCAGAAAAATAAAAAGTGGTTTCAGTTTCTTATATGTTGAGGAACATCATATAGATATAACCACAAGTTGATTTCTTTAGCTGCACACTCAAAGTAAACCAGTAAATTTATGAATTAGCTAATTTATAACTTAGATGATCAGTGGATATTTTCTTTTAAATCACCAAATGTGCAACGACAAAGTTAAGAATCTGTCTCATAGCCAGTTTTAAACTTCCACATTTTGTAATAAACTACTTTTCCTGTTAGTTACTATATGAATCTCTGCTAGCTATCAGTCCACAAACTATCCCTTTAAAAATTGCTTGAATGAGAATCACAAAGAGAATGAATTAACATTCTCTAGTTCTCACTTAAATAAGATACTATGACTGAGGTACATCACACAGATTTACCCACAAGAGGGCAGATTTCTGGTTTTCATTCCAGAGCTACAGTTTTATACAATGACAGTAAGTTTGCAGACCTAAATGCTTTGAAAAGTACTTCAAAAACATACTAAAGAAGGAGACATAGCTGCCAAAACATAGTATAATACTTAAGCACTTGGAGGGCAAGCGTACACATCCACAATATAATGTATTTAACATTAATTCTATCTCAGAAGAAGTCAGTATTGGAATGAACAGTAATTAATCAGCCTGATGCAGCTGCCTACAGTTAAAATAGTAACTCAAGAAAATATGAAGCTACCTGGCATTTATCTAACTTGAACAGCCAAAGGGAGTGGTTGCAAATTGTTGGGGGAGGTAAAGCGGAAGGGGGGTAGTGAGGGCAGCGAGGGGTGTGTATTATGAAATCTGTATGTGTGGTTCACAAAGTGATCAGGCAGCAGAATCAGTGATGCTGACAAAACAAGTGAAAAACTAAAAAGTTGGAGATAAGAATTACAGATTACAACTTCTAAACTAGCATTAGCAGAATGTGTATTTTCCTACAACTATTCCAACAGTAGGTGCTCAACCCACTACAAACTACAACCACTGTAAAAAAAGAAATCTTAGTGAAAAGTACTGTACAACTGAAAGTTGCTTCTGAATGTAAAGCAATCTTCAAGAAAACACAGAGCAACCAGCTTCTTAATCTGTGACTACTGTCACATTCCTTTGGTCTCTGCTGCTCAAATTTGGTAACAATGTCTCTGCTGCCCATGTGATATTAGTGGCAGTGACACCCCAGTAAATGACAAGAGAGATCCCAGTACAAGTGATGGAAGCACAGATAGCATGAGAGGTGTACAGATTCAAGGAAAGATGCCCCCTCATGCAGAAGCACACGCATTTCTACCAGGGTAAGCATCAATTGTGCTCTGCACCTGTAATAACTCTTCCTGGGGGGGAAGAGAGAGTAGATATCTACAGGTAATATGCAGCTTCTCTAATCTGTGAGACAGTGGGACTGAGTGCACCCACAGCAAGTTTGCCGACAACATCATGCTCTGTGTTTCTGTCACCAAAATGGGGGGAAAGGAATACCATCCACAGGGACCTGGACAGGCTTCAGAGTCGGGTCTGTACAAACCCCATGAAGTCCAAGTGCAGCAGCCTGATACCAGCTATGATACTGCCATGATAACTACACTGATAAATTCAAACATAAAGGGAAAACACCAAGCTATGTCAGTAGCTCAGACATTTATTTACCACCTGCACTATATATTCCACATTCAGTTTTTACTCCAACAAAGAAAGCACAGCTCTTTTTAGTGAGCAGAGCCCTTTTGCTTGCTCAGACACACATGCAATGTCTGATATTAGGTACAGTTCATTTTATGGAAATAAAATAGGTAGTGGATGTACAAAAGAGCAAAAGCAAATAGAAGAGTTCATTAAGTCAGCTCTGTCAAATGGAGAACATTAAGGTTGCAATACCCATCTTTGTTAACAAAATAGTTGTAACAGGTGTTAGAGGGGAAGTAGCAAATTGTCTTTTGCAACTTCCTTGAATGTTTCATGTCAGCTTTAGTAGTGTTGCCCTTTTCTAAAAACAGTTGTGTACCGACATTTACCTCTATTTTAAAGACTTTTTGTTCCTTACTTAGGTTGGTACTTTACCAGACTAAAAGCCTAGTGACTAAACACTGAACCAAAACCTACTAAATACAGAAGTCTCTTCCAATTTTTAATTTGGCATTTCTGCCCTTGAACTCTCTCAGATGATTCATAACCTTTATAAAACAAAACTGGGAAGAAATAAACCTGTTGAGGCAGCAGGTCTTTACACAAGTTTTCCTGATACATAATGTAGGCTCTTTGTTGACTTCAAAAATTTATTACAATCCCTCCAGACTTCTTCAATACACACTAAGAAAACAGATGCACATGTATAACATTTCTTTGGAGACCCACAATAAACATCAATGTAAAATTCTACATAAGCAGATTTACTGTATTGCATTTCAATAGCACATCACTGCCTTTTTATTACTGGAATTAATATTGACCTCTGCTAAGTTATTCCCTCTGTCCTAATTTTGTTGCCTGTTTTTCAACTAAAGCTCCTTGCACATATAAGAGAGACATTGTATAGAATTGTTTTTCTTCTGGACTGGTCTATTACTTCCCCTCATTCCACCACCACAATGATGCAATTCCACCCTCCAAAGACTCTAAGCCAGCCCTCTGTAACACACCCAGTTTCCCCATCTCGTACCAAATCCACTCCCATACAGCTGCTGCATGGAAGAGAGACAGCACATGCTGCAGCCTCTTCCTCAATGGAAACACAAAAATCTCCTCAACAACCCATTTTTACAAACTAAACTACCTTGAGACTTCCAGCCAGTGCAAATTATAACTGAAAATAGCTGATGCTTTCCAAGATTATTAGACTGAGAGACTTACAGATTAAGAGGTGCCTAATGATGAGGTAGCAGAAAATTATTAAATAAATCATTATTTTTAGTGACTGCATGCTGAAACACAAAGAGCTTCAGCTGTACTGTCCAACTGTACACATTTACACAATTACTGGTAATGTAATTATTTTCGTAGCATTTATATTTATTTATAGAATTCACTATTGAAAATTTGTTCTGTTTGGTTCATTTTACAAGTGGTATCCAATATAGTTTATACAACATACAGACAAGATCTGCTCTCCAAAGGAAAATATGGTAATACTTCAGGGACAAAAAAACACAAAACAATCAATGCAATCTAATGTTTTAATTAAGATTAATAACATCTGCAAAAACATACTCCTTGGAAAGTTTAAACAGGAGAGCAAAGGCAACTCAAAAAACACAAATGCAGTGTTAGTGTCTAATAAATGCAGTAACTGTGTAAGAGATTTCAAGGGCTTAAAACTTTCATATGTTTGAAAAGTGATCTCAGTTTAATGTTTGCGTTCTAAAATTGAGGATTACATTGACCTTTTGACAAACTCCATCCAACCTAGCAAAGCTAAAAATGTGGAGCTCACTAGTCAGCAAAGATACTCATTTCCCAATTCCACACACAGTTTGGTCACCAAAGGTTTTTCTTCATATGAATATCAGAGTCAACTAAATTTCTGGAGCACAGTGAGCTCAAAGACATAGCATAGAAAACAGATGGGGGAATAAAATCACACACTTTCAAAGTTA
Source organism: Myiozetetes cayanensis (assembly GCF_022539395.1). Taxonomy (NCBI): domain Eukaryota; kingdom Metazoa; phylum Chordata; class Aves; order Passeriformes; family Tyrannidae; genus Myiozetetes; species Myiozetetes cayanensis. The sequence goes on from NW_026087631.1 coordinate 60,990,673, forward strand.
TTAATAAACCCTGAGGGATAGGGCACACAACATCTAGAACTACTGTGTTGGAATAACTGTAAATGAACTAAGCTCAAATGTCAACCAGCTCACCATGAGCAACTGTGGCTAGACAGTAACAATCTGGTATCTCTCAATAACTGGGAAAAATACTATATTGGGGCTTGGTCCTTGTAGTTCTGGGGTGGATTCATTATATTATTCAGGAAAAGTGCCATATGTCATTCTGAACTTCTGTTGCTGGTTCTCCTACAGCTGCAGCACAAACACAACAGAAGTTTCTTAAGATTACAAACTGTTCTGAAAGCAGAGATGCAATTCCAAAACAAATATCCCTCTAAAGCAGTGTCTCTTTCACCTTACTTCTTCCACATCTCATCCTTGACAGCCTGCAGGTGTTACAAATCTAAACCAAATCTATCCAGGAACTGTAGCAAGTACTCTGCAAACCTGCTCACAAGCTTAGCTGAGCTTCAATCAAGATTAAACTTTGCATCTTTCAAAGTTTTCAAAATTACCAGTGTCACAACATAAACAAACATTCCATCAATAACAATTAGATAGAATTGTGATGGTCGAGAACAAAAAAAGCGTGGGGATTTTTAATCTTTGGCCTGTCCATGTCAAACACTTTCAGTTCACCTCCAATGTGTACTGCAGCAATACAAAGAAACAAAGAATAGCTGTCAACAGTGTAAACATACCTGTAAAAGTAATAATTTGGTACAAAACAAAATGTAAATATTTATGTGGATAGGAATACCACGACCCAGATAGTACAAAACAAGTACAATGAAGCATATTAATTTCAAGAAAACCTCTTTTGTATAGAAATACCCTAAAATGTGCATCTGAATTTTCTTTTCTTTGACAAACTTTACTAAACCAGTTTGGAAATTTTCTTCATACTTATATAGAGTTCACTCAATGCAACTTAATTTTACAGTAAAATAAAACCAAATGAATATAGTCTGCTAATTCTGAAAGAGAATATAAACTCAAATGTTTAATATAGCTCAACTAAACCACTTAAAATTAATTTCTCTTATTAATTTACATTAAAAGCCTTAAGTGATGTCATGTAGACAAGGATTGAGCAATCCCTTTTTTTTCCTAATTATTTGGACAAAGTCATACATCTTGAAATCTAGTTCAGCTGAACACAAATAATATACCTAAGAACTAGCTTTTTCCAAGAAATAAGGATAAATTCTTAGTTTCACATTGTAAACTTCTACCACAACTTCTGGTATAAACTTACTAATCACAATAAAATGGATAGAACACATAAAAGAAAACAGAAGATTCACTACGACATTTCAATATGGAACCATTGTAAATCTACAGGGAGAACAACGTCAAAACCAGCCAGAACAAGTAAATACACTGCAGGTCCTAAAAAGAGATTAGACTGTGGGTGATCAGTAGTAGATTTTATTTTCATTTTAAATGGCAAAGAATCATAATCCATGAATTAAAACACTGAGAGACTTTTCCACTAAAAAACACACAAAAAATTTCACTTCACTTGCAGACCTCTTTGGAAAACACAGAAAGTGACCCTTCTGTCATGGCTACATCCTCCTTCCACACCTCCAGAAAGCACAAGGCTGGAGGAGACAAGGCCAAAGAACTTACAGTATAGCCTATCAAACTAATGTGATTACCGACCAAACAAGTTATCTTTGCTGACCTTTCTCCCACATCCAAATTTAATGTTTTTTTTTAATTTAATGCCTTTGTATTCTAGTGTGGGTTTGTCCAGCTCCTGTAGGTCCATGTTTCACCAGCTGTCTTTCACAATTCCCAAGGATAAGGCTGAGTCACTGAGTTAGAAAAGAGCAGCTCAGTTGTTCAGATCAGTGGGCATGGATACATGCACGGGCACCAAGAGGGACAGGGGCAGAAGATGGAAAAACAACTGTATGTACATCCCAGTAACTACCATTGGGATTCCCATCCTCTTATGGAATTTGCCTTCTGCTGACTCAGAGGACAGCATAGAGACAAATGAGTAAAAAGGAAGACCGATACACTTCCCAAAACATTCACAAACACAGCTTTTAAGCTGACTGAAGCCACAGCACACAAACTTACTGTTTCCTGACCTGCCTTTCTCCTGCTCCCCTTCTTATCACTTATCTTGTGTACATGATCTATGTATTAATCCCATTCTTCCATAAAAAATGGTGTGCCCATGCAGATATTTCTCTAGAGCTCTCCTATTCAGTATGCAACACAAAACCCAGCAGAAAACAAGTCACTTTATATTTGACAGGATGAAAACTGCCATCAATTCTGCAGCTGAATGTCTTTCAGTACAAGTGAGGTAGAGAGTCCATGATAACAAATACCAAAGAATCCTGGAATACTCATCTCACCATTTTTCTCCCCCCAAAAACCAAAGAATTTTGAGAGACGTGACCTCTAGAGGTTATCTTGTCCAATCTCCCACTTTAGATTACAAAGGCCCCAAGGGAAGTTGCACATAACATTTGTAATCTTAACAGTGGCAGTAACAAAGCAAAAACTTTTCCTGAAGTTCACCACGTTAGTTTCTATCGCTAGATTGAGTAAGTTACAATTAACACGGAACCATACACCAAGGGTACATACAGCTTATAAAGGTGATCAGAAGGTAAAAAGGCAGCAGTAATCCAGAAATTCCACCGAATTATGCAAACAATTAAGTCTACACTAAAGCTTTGTTGTTTTCCAAAGCTATTCCACATTGTAGTTTTTACTTTTGGCTTTTAATTCTACTTTGATGGAATGCAGAAAATAAGTTACTTGCCTGAAGAGAACTGACATATACAGTGAAGAGTCATATTAAAACAAAAGTCCCTTGTACTGTAAACAAAAATAACAAATTGAAAATCAAACCCAACACAAACCACCAGAGGCTTTATAAAAGCATCTTGCAAAAAGAAAGGGGTGTCTCAACATCTCCAATCGGAAAGGTCTTTTTAAACAAAATTAGAAATATCAGTAATGACAGATGCTTTTTTTCCTACATGATTAGTGGATGCAACAGTCTTCACTATTCTGTTCACAGACCCATCAACTGTAAAAGATTCAGCTTCCAGCTTTAAGTGCCAATACTTGGTATGAGTCACAGGTTTCCTAGTCTTGCTTTAACAAATATGAACAACTTTGGTTAAATAAACTTTCCAAAACCAGATGAAGTGGATGAACAGGAAACACTGGATCCAAGGATCTAACTTTTCTGTTTCCCTAATCAGATTGTAGCTATAGTTTAGCATTCTCCCTTTCCAGTAACCCTTCACTTAGATCACTAAATACAATGCCTTTGACCTGCTGAATTAACCATCATTAACACTCAGCATACATATTTACAGCCAAAATGTTTGCTTACCAAGCCTTGAAGGAACAAACATATTTTGGCCAATTGCTCAAATCCTCCTAAGTAACTTTTACTTCTGATCTGATCCACCTGAAACTTTTTTGTTGGTCTCAAAGTAATGGTCACAGCCTTTGCAACTCTGACAGAAAATACACGGCTGATGATGTAATGACCATCTGACTTCCCTCGATTTAAGTCAGAATTCCAGCAAGACTTTGCAGGTGAGTATCTTCTGTCAATGAATTCATTGCTATCACACAAAACTTGACAGTTGAATGATGCCAAAAATTGCATTCTACGCTAACACAAAACCACCACCCCCAACCAAAACAACGCTTAAGGTGTTAGTTCTTAGAAATGCCTTTATTAGACCTCAGTTCCTCATGGAAAAATGGAAGTCCTTCAGAATCACTCCTCAGTAGAAATTTTACAACTAGATGTAAAAACGACCGGAATTGTCACAGCTCTTGAGGTAATTCCAAGTACTCTGCTCAGAAGGCAATTTTGGTATCTAGCCTTCATAAAATGGCAAAATCTTTAATACAAGTGCTATTTCAATATCCATGATATTATATGACACAGGCAATCTTGAAAAGATGTAAGCAGTCAATCATTGCCATAAAATTTCCATTATGTTAGTCTAACTCTTTTGAAGAAAATTTAGTAAGAAAGACTTCCCTGCTTATTAATACATAATGGGCTAAAAGGGTTTCTAATATTGAAGAAAAGCTGAATATCACATACCATGATAGGTGAATATCATACATCATATCATACAAGAATAAATTCTACCTGGAAACTAATTTGAGGAAACTGAAAAGATTCACACTACCATTCTCTAAAGTGATAATCCCCCTGTAGTAATCTAGAGCATAGTTCTATTTTGAAAAGGATTTAGGGACCTAGATTGTCCTTTTTTTTTCCAAATCAAGAATGAATACGCTTACTAAATCAGTAAGTACAAAAATTAGAGTATAACCACTTATAAAGCAGAGTTTTTATCAAATCTTAAACTCCAATAAAATATAACTTGAGAGGTGGGCTCATGCAAATCTCATGTAGTTCAACAAGGCCAAGTGCAAACTCCTGTACATGTACCACGGCAATCCCAAGCACAGGTACATCCTGGGCAGAAAATGGACTGAGAGTAGTCCTGAGGAAAAGGTCCTGGGCTGCATCCAGAGCAGGGTGGGCAGCAGGTGAGGGAGAGGATTCTGCCCCTCAGGTCTGCTCTGGTGAGACCCCACCTGAAGCACTGCATCCAGCTCTGGGGTCCACAACATAAGAAGGACATTGACCTGCTGGAGCAAGCCCAGAGGAAGCCACAAAGCTGATCAGAGAGATGGGGTATCTCTCCTGTGAAGACAGGCTGAGAGAGTTGGGGTTGTTCAGCCTGAAGAAGAGACGGTTCTAGGAGGACCTTACAGCACCTTCTAGTACCTAAAGGAAGCCTACAGGAAAGGTGGAGAGGGATTTTTTACAAGGGCAAGAGGGAATGGCCTTAAACTGAGAGAGAGAGGGTTTAGATTAGATGTCAGGAAGAAATTCTTTACCATGAGAGTGGTGAGACACTGGAACAGATTGCCCAGAAAAGCTGTGGATGCCCCATTTCTGGAAGTTTTCAAGGCCAGGCTGGATGGGGCTTTGAGCAATCTGATCTATTAGGTGTCCCTGCCCATGGCAGGGGAGTTGGAACAACATGATCCTTAAGGTTCCTTCCAACCCAAACCATTCTGTGATAACAACATTCAAGACAAGTTTCCACAGTTCAATAGCAATGCTGTTTTTTTCAGCACTGTTCATCAGACAAACACTTAGCAACTTCCCTCTGGGGTACTGGTACTATCTTTTACAGCTATGTGTTTTCCTTTTAGAATTAATGTATCTTCTATTACAGTGAAATTCAGGTATAAATCTAAATCTAATTTCTGGTCATCATATTAATTCCTTAGAAGGAAGACAGCATATGTAAGACCCGCAAGATGTGGTCTTTAAGCTCAAAGCACTGTTTATCCTCTGGGGCAGAAAGCTGTCATCACAATTTCTACTGACACACCTAAGAACTTTGAAACTGTCCCCATTAACTTACTGAATACTTAATGACTTTCCAAGGAAAAACAAGAGGAGTGAAAAAGATATTTTAATAAAGTAAAATTAGCACACATGAAAGGACTTATCTTTTAAAAATCACCACATCCCATAAAACTTCCTATATATGCTAATGCAAGAGCCTTAAAAGTAAAAAGGTGATAAAGTGTCTAGGCAATAAATTGCTACTTCTGAAATAAATAAGGGACAAGAAGGAGAGTTTGCATTTCCTGAAAGTAAAATAAATAAGAAAGATAAGTTACTGAAGCCAGGAAGTAATGCTATAAAACAATTACTTAGTAGATATCTGGCACTTACCAGATGCAATGATTGCACAACACAAAGACTTTTTTCTGTCTTAAGGGAATTATGTATTTTAAAAAAATTCATAAAATCCTATAGTGTTTAAGGTTGGAAGGACCCTCAGGAGGCCAGCTAGTCCAATGCCCCTGCACAGAGCAGTGTCAGCTACAGCAGATTGCTCAGGGTTGTGTCCTACCAGGTTGTGAGTAACTCCAATGGCTGTCTTCACAACCCCTCACATGCCAGTTAAGTCAAACAGCTTTTCCCCTAAATGGATTTTCTTGTGCTTCCCCTGACCACCACGCCTTTTCAAAGACAGTACTGAGAATGGTCTCACACTGACACTGGCCAGCTCCTTCAGCACCCACGGATGTATCTCACCAGTTCCCACGGACTTGTGCATATCCAGTTTGCTTAAAAGCTCCCCAGCATGAACCTCCTTTATAAAGGGTAAGCCTTCATTGCTTCAGACTTCTGAGCTGGCCTCTTGTGCCTGGGATTCCTGCAGGACAGTCCTGCTGGTTAATACCAAGGCAAATACACTTGGCTTTTAGACAACAGCAGCACTTCTAAGTACCAGAATATCAGGCAACCAAAAACATCTCCAGGTACAGAAGAATTGACTATCATATGGCAATTGACAGAATTTCACACCATCATTAGAGTCTTGAAAAGAACTGTAAGACAGTTTCTCAGTTCGTAGCACATTTTGATGACAAATACAGGAGTCTACCCAAAGTGCTTCAAGCAGTGTGATTAATGACAAGGATTTGATGGCATTCATCTACTTCAAATCAACTGAAGATCAAAGAACAAACTGAAAAATGCAAACTTGGAAGAACAGTCTCTCAAGGGATACATAGTGGTCAAAACTGCATAGTTCTTTCAAAAAACAGTGAATGGCCTTATAATTGTTATACCAAGTCCTACTTTCAGTATCTGAAAAAGTAGTTTAAATGTCTATTAAAAATAAAACCTAATAAACATGTAATTACAATACTCAGAAAGCAAACTCTAAAACCACTCATGAAAATTTGAAGTCATGGAATTTTACCTGCAATTATTTAAGTTTGAGAAGTATGACTACAGACAGTTTTTTTGAATACATAAAATATATGCAACTGATTTAAAATGATTTCTAGAACAACTTATAAGATACTTTGTAAGAGAAACTGATGCCCAAGAAGAGGGAGGCAAATAAACTAAAAGCTGATTAAGGCACAGAAAAAACTGCAGAAAAAAAGGAGTAAGTGATTAGAGTTTAGCATAGACACATACCAGAAACTCAGCAATACCTTCAAAGGCATTATCAAAGCCTGCCACACACCATTCCCTCTCCCTTTAACCACATCATTTAATATTACATGTCTTTTCAAATCTAGAAAACTAACAGAATAAGCCTGGAGATCAGTAAGAAAGAATAATAAAAATTAAAATAACTTTATTTCTATATACTAATGATTGGGGGTTAAAGTGAGTGAGAAATGGCCTATCCTTCATTGTAAAAATCTGACAAAATTTTCCTCTTTCACAGTCTGCTGCTGAAGAGTGTAGAACTTCCCAGTCTGTCTCTTAACTAGTACAAAAAATACAAACTAGGGAAGAGAGATGCAAACTGTTTTAAAAAAAAATAAAATAAAAGAGCAGGCAGCCAGAAAGTAATCTGTTCTCCTCTGATTACTGCTTCAGCCTGCATTTAAACATTTAGCTATAAAAAAGGCACAACTTCCTAGTTCAACACGTTCTATTAAAAGCAAAATTTTTATATATTCTGTATCAGTTCACTGACAGAAATTACCCATCAGTAAAAGCACCTTTACAAGGACCACCAAGAAAACACCACAAACATATGAATTCATAACAGATGTGTCCACAGAACCATATGATGCATTAATATAATCTCCTTATCTGAAAAACTACTTTCCATTAGGAAATCCAATTTTACAAACCAAAGAAAGAAAAAGATGGAAATAAAGTTATAAGCATGAGGAAAAATTTACTATACACAGAGAGGGTGTCCACTGGGATAAAAAGTGAAACGCAACCAGGAATTGTAATATGGTTATTCCATAACAAACAGAGACATAGAATATGCTGAGTTGGAAGGGACCCACCAGGATCAAAGAGTCCAACTCCTGGCCCTGTGCAGGTCACCCCAAAAATCACACATGCACCCGAGAGTGTTGTTAAACACTTTGTGAACTCAGATAGTCTTTGGTGCTGTGGCCACTTCCCTGGGGAGCCTGTTCCAAGGCTTTTGGGTGAAGAATCTTTTCCTGATATCCAATCTAAACCTTCCCTGACTCAGCTTTATGCCTTTTCCTCGAGTCCTGTCACTGATGATAAAGTAAAAGGGTTAAAAGCTAATAGTGCTGCTTTAATTACTCAGCTAGGAAAGCAAATGTTACACATTATGGAAGTAAAGCATATAAAAAAGGAAAGGTCATACAGTTGTATTTAAATCCGGAATGCTTAGTGCTCTTTCACAGACTTCAATCTTAAGATTTATCAGATTATAAATTCATTATTAAAAGACTGTCGGGCTACACGAATGTACAATATTTTTAAAACTTGAAGGATAAATACATACTGAAACATTCCACCCTCAAATAGAAACTACTACGTACCCCCTGAAAACGAATCTCTCTTGAATCATCAGCTGCAATAGGAGGGTTTTGCTTTCAGTTGACCAATGGCATATACATGAATTACAAAATGCCAGTATAGACTTAATGACTCACAGAACTGTTTTGGTATCGCTACTGGATCTACTAACCACCAGGCACAGGACCTTTCTAACAGCTGTCTAACACCACGGGAAAGAAATAGAAAGGACATTGCTCTGCTTCAGAGAAGAGCTGGAACGTAAGTTAAACAACTGGAAAAAAACAAAACAAAACAAACAAACCAAGAAAAACCCAAACCCTACAGGAATACTCTGTTATCCATCACTTCTCTACGCACTGTTCTATACTTGCATCCCCAATTGTTATTCCCCCAGTTTTGTTCTATTAATTATTCTCTGTTTTGCAGTTGAAATGGCCAAGTTTGGCAGACAGTGAGGAACTTTTCCTATTGAAGTTAACGTGAGGACAAAGTGATATGGAGAAATGTGCAGGAACTTCAGAAACAAATACGGTTAAAATAGAGATGGAGAAATGTGTGACATGGAGATGCAGGAGAATGATCAGCAGAGGAACCAGCTTTCGAGAATGTGCCATTGTTCCTGAAGATCTCAGCTGCTTTATCTTTGAAACGGAATACTTGGTATATCTCTACCCTGAGCATCCTTGTAGCCTCCTTCTGAGCAGGTGTGTTAACACTGCCATCAAAAACAGCAGGATAGGTATGACTTGATTGGATAGCTAAATAAGATAAATCACTTCAGTAGGAGGTAAAGACTGAAAAATGGGTAAGATTCCATTTACAAGTCCACATATCTCTTCTCTCTTACACCAATTCTTACTGAAAAAAATAATTCACCCTGTTATATGACTAAGTTTTCTACTTTCCAAAACATCCTCAAGAGGTATCAGGATATGTCTGCAATGGAGAAAATACAGCACAGTCTCCACACTAAATAGTACTTAGGCCAATTAATAATGTATCTTACCACTCTTTCAATCAAAAGTGTAGCAGAAGGGAAAAAAAAAAAACCAAACCAAAACAAAACAAAACAAACAAAAAAACAAAAAAAAACCAAACAAAAAACCAAAAAAACCCAAACAAACAAAAAACAAAACAAAAAAAAAACCAACCCCATACCACAAAACAGAGAGGTCAATTTGTTTCGTCTCAAAATTTTGCTGAAATGACAGAAAAGCATTATGATGTCTCCTGTTTAACACCACAACATACAATCCTGAAGTTTTTTTAAAGTATTAAATATTTTTAAAATGCAAAATTTGTACAGCTGTGCTTTCTGGAAAGCATTAGGGTACTTTAAAAGTATCTTAAAAGCAGCAGTTCTTGCTAATTCACCATTCATGTTTTAGAAGATGCCTCCAAGAGGCATAAAAGCATGAACACACACTGGATACTTCCAAGGAATTAAAAAAATTTCTTTATCTTTCAAAGTATCTTGTTTTAAAAGCCTTAATTAATAAAAGTCCTCTCTCTTCCCCACCAAAATAAGGTGACTTTTTGTTGTGGTTTGAGGGTGGGGCTGGATTTTCTTGGTTGGTTCGCTGGCTGGTTGGGGGCTCTTGGGGGTTTTGCTTGAAATAAGCTCTCTCTGCTGTCCTCCTCACAAGCCAGTGATGTGCAAGGATTTTTTCCTTTAAACCTTCATGCTGAAGTATGATTTGTTTGAGAAATTTCACTTTGCAAGAAAAATATCATGACTTCCTGCAACAAGAAATTCTGCGTACTCTGTCCCACTGGAATTATATGGCATAAGTATTGCATAGGGTGTTATTTCACACAGGATAGCAAGAAGGAGGAAAAGAACAGACCGACTAGAAAAAGGTAAAGAGGCACCAAATCCTACAAGACTCAGACACCTTCAGTAACATAAACTAGTACTCTCTGTATACTCTACTCCTCTCTTACAAGTGTTAGATGTCTTCCTGATGAATTCCTACCACTGATATTCCCTCAACTTTGGAGAGAAGAAAAAGTCTGTATGGTAATGCTGTCAGAATGAAATTAAGTGATAAACTGAAATGGTACACAGTGAATTTTATGTGGCTTCTTCTGAAGCAGACTTCCATTATATCATTATGGTCATTGCAGGAGCTAAACTTGATGACCTGGGTGGGCCACTGCAATCCCATGTCACCCTAATTTCTTGGACAAATTACAAGGACTGAATGATAATTTTTGGTGACTATCAAACCAAAATGAACTGTCATTGTACAGCTGAACATTTTGAAGGTAACTACAAGAATGTCGCTCTGTCTTTCACCTCTAGTGAGTCATCATAAACTTCAGGCACAAAATTTACTTGTGCACGGTATGATAAGGATTTGCCAAACATCCAGGAGGGATAGGGAGAGGATTGTGAATGATGGTAGCAGGCTGGCAGGACTGTGTAATGCAAAAGGCTACACTGTACCACAAATTAGAGTATGTTGGGAAAAGACATGATGCTGCGGGACTGTGGTGAACACTGCAGGGGAGTAGTAATAAATTCAGCATTTCTACGATGCATGCTAAAAATGCATGAAAATCACATCATGCTTCCCCAAACAAATAAAAGTTTTTCAACTCTGCATTTTAATGGATTGAATTACAAAACTAAACAAATATAGCTGGAATAAATTAAATCACTAACAAGTGTAGATATTGAGAGTTCGAGACATTCTCTTCCTTCCAGTATAGAATGATTTTTGACGAAGAGGTGAAAACATATTTTACCCATACAATAATATTCTAAAGGAACATTTAAACTGGAGTACATAGTCCACTGTACCTGTGTACTGACTAATGGAGAATGCAAGATCATACCACCAACTTGAGGTTTTATTTACACATTTTCTGCAACTGAAAGGTAACTTTGCAAAAGGAGAAATTAAAAATAATATAGGCTCAGTTCCTTCATAGTTACCTGAAAGTGCTATGATTCTTCCCACTAAGCAATTTACTTAGTGTTACCTGAAGAGAGTTTAAATGCCTGACCTACAAAAGGTTCGGTACTTCATTTGAATTGCAGATGAAGATTTGTTTCTTCTGTGGATTTAGGGAAAAAAAATCTAAACTAAAAACTAAAAATCTAAACTATTAGAGTCAATAATATTTTAAACAGTCAAAAAACACCATACTGTTCACACTCCAGATGTGAACAGCATCTGGAACAAACCTCTCTGCAACTAAATGACTGTTTCTTAGGAAATGCTTGAAAGACACGGTTCCAAATATCATTAGGAGGTGAGTTTACACCTTCTAAACCTGCATCTAATGGAGAGCCTCAAGTTGCCTCGCATTCCTTGTCAAAGATGATGGGTTTGAGGGTTTTCAGCATTGATTTCAGAAATAGAAAAGGGTACAAGGCCGTAGTGATGGAAGATTTATTTAGGTTCAGAAGTTAATAGGAAGGAAGTGGTGTGATATTCAGCGTTCTCTCAGAGGTGTTGAAACCCTCTGTTAGGTAAAACTGCATGAGAATAAACTCTAAGTGTAGACCATGACAAAACATGCATTTTTCAACTGAAGTTTTTTCTGATCAACAAGTATGGAGGGAAAACAAGAAACTCCTTTCCAGAAGTCCCTCCCTGACAGCACAGTAGTCTCTACACATGTACAGTACAGTACCCTCCAGCTGATATATTTGCTTCCTCGTGCCTGAACTGAACATCACTGCCCTTCAAAACATTAGCATGATCCTGAGTGAAAATTTTCTTGTGTACCTTACACAGTGCTGATTCAGAAAGCTTGATAATTGCAAATGACTTTTTTAAAGTAAGACTCTATGCAAGCAGACAAGCCAAAAATTTGCATACATATTAGGCAGGGAATAAATTGCTCTCCTAAGTAGAGTCTAAGGTGTCTTTAAATGCACATGGCAAGTTCTCACAATTTCCTGTCTAGTCAAAGAGAAACATCACAATTACTGTCCATAATCCAGAGGACACCACGCTCAGTACACTTCCTTTGCACTACACAGGGAAGCAACAATGCAAACTTCACCAAGACAATGAAGCCACATATAAAAAGAACACACAGTGAGCAGAACAACTTTCAAAAAAGGCTTACCATAAAGAGGAGAGGAGGATGAATGTCTAAAGCTAAAAAGAAATCAAAGCTACTATTTTAATTTATAATTTCCCTACATGCTCCATCTAAAACAGGGGCTTTGGTTTAAACTGAGTAAGTATTTGGATGGTGAACTTCAGTTTCAATCATTTAACAAAGTATCATTTAAAGATCAATTAGGGAAAAAAAAGATATTTGAAATCCACTAGAATGTTCTTCCACAATAAGCTGTAATTTGAAACTGATTACCCATAGTTTACAAAATAAAATTGCTAGCTTTAATACCGTTTATATTGGTAAATCGAAAAACCCTGTAGAAAAAGGCAAAGACCTCTGGAACATACATGAGATTTCAGGCTTTACTACACCAAAGACCAAACAAACCCAGTAAGTACTGTGAAACAAATGCAAAAATCTTATACCAAAAACACTGGTAAGGATAAGGAATCCCACTGAAGTGCTTGACTAATGATATTGACTCAGTTGTAATAATGTGTCTTTCAAGAAGAAGCATCTTTCAGAATGTATTTAATTTTACAAATTACATTTCAGAATTACATTGTCCCACGCTTTCTGTCAGCTGTTATATATATAAAACTTGTAACTACAGTTAAGTGCAACTTCTCCACTAATTCTGGCTGGACATACAAGGCATTTTAAAGTTTCAGGGTAATACTACTATCCTTCTGAACACTGAAACACAGTTATTGATAACCATGAACAGCCAAGATCTCTGTGTAAGATTTCTTCCAAGATGCTGAACATTCTGTCACAGCTTTTCAGTATAACTAATATCTTACCTTAGCAAACCTCTAAGAAATGGATGATAAATCCTTTCATTTTTTATTATATACTTGATTTAACTTTCCCACCAAAACACCAATCCATTCAGTATCTCACCTGACTGTCTCCCCTGGATTAATGCTGATCATCTTATAGTATGTATCAAGTAGCCAAGATAAAAACTATGCATGATCCTCTGACACTTATTTTACACAGTTCCTGCTGGTTTCAGCTGGAGGTCTACCTCAGAAAGCTAAACAAATACTGGTCCTTGCAAAACTGAAGCATATGATAGTTACGTGGTTGCACATACAGTCTTGCTCTGGCTTTCTTAGTTTTATTGTGTTTTTTTAACCTAATTACTCAGTAATCTGAGATTCAGCTTTAAATGTTAGCTACAGAGTTTTTGGATGCAAAGAATTACACTGTCAACTACTGGACCCATGCTTCGCATTCTCTGTACAGTTACAGAATGTTACTATTTTCTTTTAGCTGTGGACGCGAATGTTTTACAAATTATTCTGTATTTTTAACATTGTTCAGCAGTACTTCACACAATTTATAAGAAACTACAGAACTGACCAGTAGCCAGCACAGACTGATAATTTTATGGTTTTCCTTACCAGATTACTGAGGACTAAACAAAAAACAGTCAAATGTTTAGACGCTGTAATACTGGGTTTTGTCCTTTGGCCCTCTTCCTGCAGTCATTGCAGCAACTTCTAAAGGTTTGTCCTTCATCTCAGTCTGTGTGGACTGACTTTTGTTTCCATGTAGAATCTTCCTCAAGAAATTACTCACTTGGCTTGTTCAAAATGGAGAAGAGAGACTGAGGGGAGACCTCACAGCTATCTACAAATTCCTCACAAGGGGAAGCACTGATCTCTTCTCTTTGGTGACCAGTGACTGGACTTGAGGGAATGTCCCAAAGTTGTGTCAAGGGAGGTTTAGGTTGGATATCAGGAAAAGATTTTTCACCCAGAGGGTGGTTGGGCCCTGGAACAGGCTCCCCAGGTAGCGGTCACAGCACCAAGGCTGACAGAGTTCAAGTTTTTGGACGATACTCTCAGGCACATGGCGTGACTCTTGGTGTGTCTTGCACAGGGCCAGGAGTTTGACTCGATGATCCTTGTGGGTCCCTTCCAATTCAGGATATTCTGTGATTTTGTGATTTCAAATTCTACCTTACATGACAAATAAATCACATTTAAACCACACATCACACAGACAATAATGATAGTGATAAGGATCTACAATCATTCTTGGAGCTTTTGGACATGAGGGGAGCCACAGTTGCAGAATACACAGTGCAAGTCATCTGCTTCTCCTGAAAGTCAGCTGTTGTACTTCTACACCGTAACAGTCAACACATCTCTCAGTCTTCACCTTACAAATCCCACAAAATTCATCAACCTACACGCACTGGAGAGTGTTTTCAACATTATGAGAACCTGAAGTATTTGATTTTTGCAACAAACATGACACACAGAGTAGGAAAGAAGAGTAAGTCAAAGTAGTTCATCTTACAAACTACCATTTGCTGCCAATGAAAACTAATAGTAGTTATTTCCACGGTTGTAAAGGAGAATGGAATTTTCATCTTTCTAACAACCACTGTAGAATTTAACTCCAAAAAGTCAAACAAACCAGAATGTATCATTCTCAGCAGAAAAGTAAGTGTACCTCCTGATAACAAAAGTAGGATAACATTGCAAGATTTTCCCTCTCACAGTGGTGTCTCAGAATTGCCAGAACAATTCACACCAACCAACATTTAAATCCATAATCTGAGAATTCTAGCACACTCCATACAGACCAAATATTCTATCAGGGACGGAAGGAAGTAAGGCATTACCATCAGAAGCTCTAGACATAAACACTTCCTCTGTTTCTCTCCCTGTCTCTGTACAGGGAGATAGAAAGAACAAAACAAATTGTTCCACATGCAAAGAACCAAGGAGAACTTGATTCATGCAGCTTTGTATCCTGCATTCATACCAACCTGAACTTCAGCCTTTAACCCTTTTCTATCAGTTTATAGATAGCCCTTATCTATCAGGTTATAGATATACTATATATAAACACACAACCGACTACTCCTGATTCAATGCTATGTGGATGCTGGTCAATGCTATAAAGTGAAGTTATGATGGATTTTATTCTGAGGTAACATGTCAGGAGAGAACTAATTAGAGCTCATGCCACATTTGGCAAAGACAGCCCTCAGGAAGCCCAATAACAAACTCTGCTCCTCTTTCAGATATAACTGATTGGTAGAAAATTATCAGAACTTGTTACAAGTGCATTTCTTTCTGCAAGAAATCAAGCTCAGGAATCACACAGCCCTCACAGTCTTAAGAAACATATCTTGATAGACAGAGAAATACTACAGAAAGTGACGCATGATAGTCAGCCAGTTGAACAGACAGTCAATTTAACTCAGTTAGAGGTGGCTTATCAAATCCCTGATTCAAAAGGACAGGACTCATGATGAAATGCTGTTGTAAATTAGCGAGACATGAAATGAGGGTAGTATAACCAACAGTAACCTAGAATATTAAAGTAATATAATCAAAGTCTCATTCAACTTATATTTAGTTGCAGTTTTACTTCAATGATACAGTTGAAACTGTTTGTATTAACATAAATTTTACAACTGTAGAAATTTTGCATAGTTTCACATTAATTTTGTAAACTTCAAGAATGTTAAATATTTATCTTTCTGTAACTACCAAACTTATAAGTTTTTCTTCAGAAGCATTTTCAAATAATTTCCAACTTATACAAAAACTTAAGTGTTAACAGATTCAGCATTCTGAAAGTTTTCATGCCTTTTCTACTGCCAGGGACATAAATTCCATACTGGTGACTACAAGTGGTTCTGAAATTTTCCTTATATTAACACCTAGTAAAGAATAATGACACTGCCAAGTATCATAATGCCGTTTACTCTGTTTACTAAGTTCTTGGGATAGGGTAATTCATGAAGTATTTTCCACTACTCAGATGAGGTTCTCTAACCTTGTTGGGCAAAGAAGGGAAGATTCATCACCAGGTCTATTGCCACTGTTATAACGCTGCAGTTCAAGATGGAGATAATACTCTCATGGTCTCTGATTTTCATACAACATAGGTTCCTCTGTCATAACCAATCCATTCTTTATTTCCAAGCATATGGACTGAAATCATAGCAAAAGACTCAGTCTCTAACTTGGTTAGAAAGAAAATTAATTTGCTACATGATTTTTAGTCTAGTCAAATTCACCTCTTGATGCCTCACTTTTTCTTCAAATTCGAACAAAAATGGAATGGTACATCTGTTCAAGACTCTAGGCACTTCTGCCCTAAGATACACAGAAACAAAACACAGAACTACACTGCTTCCTTCATTTCTTTCACATGCTTTTCTAAAATCTATTAAATATAGCCATTCACAAAAATACTCACAAACAAAAGCCCCCCATGAAAATACTTGAAGACTACTACTTTAGGGTGGAAATGAAACAGTCAAGACCATTACTTTGAAACAAAGAAATGCACCTTAGCAACAGAAACAGTTTTGGTAAAGAGACTAAGATGCTTTAGAAAGTAAGCCTTAAAAAACTGGGTCTTAACTATGGGTTTTTTAAGGGAATTACATAGCACAGTCCCATTCTCATACCTCAACAATGGTTCCTATAGCACTGTGGATACAAATCAACACCACCACTTATTGTACTCATTTTAAAGAAAAGCAACATGCAGAGCAAGCACATCTGTGTTGACAAGTCTCCACCTACAGCATCTTATCAGGTTCCTCCTTTCAAACACACCACTTCTTCAGGTTCTACATTATACTTGCACAAATCCTTGAATGAAAACAGCTCAACACTACAAATGTTTGTTTCATTTCCACCTTAAGACACTCAGAAACCTTAATCCTATTAAGTACCAGTGGATTTACGTATGAATAGTAAGTTTCAGCTGAGCAAAGTGAGGGGGACAAATTCATCTCACTTACTAGTAACACCAATGACTCTGCATTCCCAACAGGGAAAAAAACCCAAAAGAACGGAAATTTTAGCTATTAATGTAAAAATGTAGTGTTCACTATATATTTTGAAGGCCACCTTAATAAATTAGATATTAAGTTCTGTTTCAAAGACAGGTATAAAACTACCAGGAGCTGAAGGTGTAACAGTAATTCCATTACTCTGAGTACAGCAGTCCTGTTATACAACATTCAGGTACTTGTAACTTTTTTTATTTACAGATTTTATCTTTTCGCATTACATATATCAGAAATTATTGAACAATTTATCCCACTGCTTGCTTAACAAATAAGGATTTCCCTGATCACAAAGTCCAGACCATTTATATCACATAATGTATTTGAAGCATTTAGTGATTTCATCAGCTTTTCTTCCTTAACTAGTTAAACATTTCACCTTCATCATTCTTACTGGAAGGTAATTCCAGTTTCTCATTCTTTTGCACTTCAGAGTTTTATATATATTTCCAGACTAGAACTATTCACAATCAGTTTATGTTCCCTTTTTCTTGCATTGTCTTGGCCTGTAGTTCCTCTCCTTTCCGGATGTGAATCCTTCCAGAAAATTTATAGTTCATTCGCATAATCTCTCTGCAACCCCCTAAAGACAGGGCTGTAGAACGTGAACAGTGTGTAGACTTGACAAATTTAACACCAGGAGATTCGCTAAAACAAACAAACAAACAAAACACACAAAACAAAAAAACGTTACAACAGAGAGGAAAAGCTTGGGAATTGCTGCATGAATAGGTGAAATATTAAGAGTACCACTCAGTAACACTCTGAGCTGGTTGGACATGAGCCAGCTGTAGCCCAGAGGCTCTGTAAACAAGTTAGTTCAAACTGCTGCACTTAACTTATGCTGAGAGCCCTCTTCTACAAAAATAAGTTTTCAAACAAAATTAATTTTCCCAGTCTTCTTACTATCCTCTACACTTGAAAAACTCTGATTTATATTTTTATGGAGCACAAAGGAACCATGTATCAATGCAACCTCACAGTGCATACAGTGGGATACTTTAATATTTCTGCATAGACACACCTCTTCTGATAGATTAAAAAACTGCATATGCTTTTTAATAATCTCATTTTACTGATGACTGACTAGGTATTTTGTAGCAACATTAATAAACACAGATCTTTTGCTTCCTCTGTTGTATCCACTTGAAAAGCTGTCTGCTTACAGCAGAAATTCTAGTAATGAATTTCTAAATGTATCAACATTTTGCACTTGAATTTTATCCTACTTCTATGTCTGCAGCTCTCAAGGTCATCAGGGGTTTCATGACAGGTATTCCCAACCTCCAGTATGCTGACAGCAGATAACAACTTAATATCCATAAGTGATAACTTCTTTTTTTACTCACGGCTTTTTAACAAATCCACTATTTTAGAAAGCTTGTGGACTCATCTTCAGAACTTGTATTTCCTATTAACAGTTTTCTAATGTCTAACATCACTTCACATTAAAATGCATTCCTTCTTGCACTTTACCTACAAAATTTGATCCTCTAACAGCATAAAAATTTTAAGTAGCTAAAATAAAGTATGTTCTCTAGAAAATATTCAATTATATTCTTTAAATATCACTACTGTGAAAGAACACTGAGTTAAAGCTCTAACAACAGTCCCTATCCACAAGAAAAGTCCATCCATAGGAATCAAAGATAAAGAATAAAAATATTATGAAGAAACCGAACTTATAATAATAACTGCTTTGAGTTGCATCCCGTAGGAAACACCTCCAGATAAATTACTTCAGTACAACTATTCCTACTCTTTATTTCATCATTTAAACACATAATTTCAAAAAACAAACATGCAAATACAGTAAATAGGATTTAGAAATTTGAAACTACATTTTAAAAACTACCTTTTAGACAAACATCTTAATCTAACTGAAATATCTAATGCCATAAGAAGTACCATATAACTCATCTTAGACAGGAGAATAATTTCGAACTGCTGTACTTAAATGAAACTTCATATTCAATATGAATATGTCATCCAAGGAATACTGAAGTGGACCAGTATTTTAACAAAGCTTTCTCTTGATAACTTCTGTTGCTACCAAGTATAGATAATATTTCTGAACACAATCATAGGTCCATTTGTCTTGTTACAAAATCATAGGTCTATTTCAGGTAAGAGGGACATCTGGACTAACCCTCAGCTCAGAGTTACAGCAACTTCAAAGTTATGTCAGGTTACTGAGGGCCACCCCAGAAAAATTCTGAATACTTCCAAGGATGGAGATTCACTGTGAATTTTTTCCCATTATATCCAATCAATATTACCCTTACTGCAACAGCAGCTGTTGGTTCTTACGTTTTGAACTGCAGAAGAGTTTGTCTTCTACATAAAGGTTTGTCTTCTACATAAATGGCCATTATTAGTTCCTTAAAGACAGCATTTCAATCCCTCTTACCTTGCTCTTCACCAGGGTAACCAAACCTCACATTCTCCCTCTAAATTTCATGCTCCATCCCCCTAACCATCTCAGTAACCCTCTGTCATACTTGCTCCCGTTTGTCAGCATCTTTTTTTTCAGCTGATCATGTGATTTATGTGCTGTATTCAGACTGATTTGCCTTCATGGCCCACAGCATCCTTTACTGTTACAATTGTCTTCAATGCATTTTGAGCCCACCTTTTTGTCCTCTCTTCAACCAGCTTTCATATCTACTCCACAACATTACAGCTGCAAGATTCTGCAGTTTTTCCCACTTGATGTTACATATCACTTATATGCTCTGTCTCACATCACACTTATTCCACCTCCTCCACACTGTCAATAAGCCCAGCTTTCTCTACCATTTGCTCCTTTCACACTAATGGTCAAATGCTTTGTTCTGCCTTCTGTATACAAAGTACATTTCCTAGATACTTCACAAGTCCTTTGCGTTCTCCATCCTGGTATCTTTTTTGAACAGTATTTTCCTTGAAAAGCACAGAACACTTGCTGATTGTCATGAACATGGTACAACTTGTATAAACTATTTATATAAATTTGTAAACATAACTGTATTTACCTCCTTTATATACCCACAAATTATCTCATCTTCCCTCAGACTGAAAAGTTATTTCAGTTTTTGGTTTAGAAGGCAGCCACATGGCTGAGGTAATGAGCTACTCTTTTACCACCTATGAAAAACTGCTTATTTCAGGAATGAATTTGATTGTTTTTCTGATGAATTGCTGAATGAGTTTTAATTCAGTTGAGCATAAGAACTGTGGTCTTCAAGGTTTCCTCTATCTACATATTGCCAATATTCTGACTTAGGTCTGGTCTTCAGGCTCCCATGCATCAGCTGAGCTACAGTCGCTGCATGTGACTTCCTGCAGCTTTGCAACTGATACACAGCAAAAGTGCAAATATGCCTCTGTCAATACACAAAAACATTATGCTATCATACTTTGACAACAGAAGTTTAGCCCTATAAAAGGTATGTTTTATACATCAGGAAGATTTCAGTTTCATTTACTTTTGCATTAGGGTGGTAATCTTATCAAAATTCAGCATTGTAGGTTTAGACAAAAGACACAGAAGCAGGAGTCTGAACCACTCCACTGCTACTCATATATTTTAAATTTAGATTGTTCACAATCTAAAAGAATTTAAGCAGTTTACTGTGTTGTGTACATAAACAGGAAAAAAGGAGCAAGAGATAGCATGATCAGTTGACAACAGTTAGTCCCATGGTTTTCTCTAAATTAACACATCAAGAAACAGCAACAATAAATAGAAATTAACATACAGAACAATAAAGGCAGGATAACCTGAGAATCAGAGATGCTGAGTGAGAGCAGTAGCACTAAAGGTGCTGACATAAAGCACAGGATAAGGTTCCATGTAACAGCTGAACTGTTCCAGTGGCTTACTGCCACTGAAAGCTAGTGCTCTCACAGCAGTGTCTCTGATTCATTATTCATTTCAATGAAAAAGAACAATATAGTACACAAATAGGAGGATAAGAATGAGATGACCTAATCTTATCCTGAAAGGGCGTACTCAAGAAGAAATTTGTATTTTAATTTTGTAATGCAATTAAGAGCTGGACTGAGAAACAGGAGAAAGGCACTAACCAGTTCTTTATCTCCCTTTCCCTCATTCCGTGTATTTTCAACTGCAAAAACTAATACGCCTCCTTTCCTACTACTGTTTTACTGGTAACTCTTCCAAACAGTGTTTTGAAAAATCTTTTCTCAAATTCAATTATTTTATTTCTCACTGCTTTCCTTTTCTCTCAGTTCTATTCATTAGCCAGGTTTCCTTACACGCTATCCCCACTGCTTCATGCAAAGATCAAGAGAAACACCAATTCCATAAACGCCAAGAAAAACCAAGATTAATCCTGCTCCTTTTGCTACCTCAGGAGCAGAGACCAATAATGTAGAGCAGAGACCATCCATGTGAATGTCAGCGGAAGCGTGGTAAGAAAAGGATGTAATCTTTGAGAGCACAGATACACTGAATTCTTCTGTCCAGTTCTTAAATATTACACTGTAATAATTTAAACCTGAGATTTACACTCAGACGTATATAGGCAAAGAGCTACAAAAAAGTCACAAAAACAAAACAAACCCCACCTCCCCTCCCACCCCAAACAAAGAAACAAAACCCACAAAAAGAGAAAAAGGTCATGGGAACTTTATCATCAATGATCAAAATTACTCTGATGAAAGGCCTCTCAGCTCCAACTACTCCAGAGACTGCCTGGTGATCTAAAGCAGGCAGTTTTTGTTTCACCTGTTTCTACCACCTTATCAAAAGTTGGTCTGTATGGGAATACTGGTAACTTCCAACACTCACATCCCAATGTTTAGCGACTGTCAAATACCCTGGTTGCTTCCAAACACCTGACAATATATATATATTCATATATATAATAACACCATACACTGTATCCACATCAAAAAAACCCCATACAATCACAATATTTTTTTTATTTTTTTATTTTCCTTACACTGTTTTGCAGCACAGCCACATAACCCTGGCAACCTCTGGCCATTTTCTCTGGTACTACTTCAGAGAAAAACACCTGAGACTTAACCAAGTTACTACTACTGGAGACTGGGAAGTCAGCAAAATTATCGTGATTTTTATTTTTATATTGTACAAGAATTACCCATGGTGGCCTCTGGAGAATTAAACTCAAATTTCACCTGATACTACACTCGTTAAGTAACTCCTATTAGTTCATTTGAAGGTGGTTTTGGTCTACTGAACAGACTGACTAAAAACAACTTACAGGTGAGGTCTGAATCTTTTAACCCACTGTGTAACATTGTGTAGATGGCTCTCATGAATATACAGAATATACATATAGAATATATAGAACACTTCCAATTTACTCCTCACTGGTCACTGAAATGGCTCCAGGTTTTTATTTCAGTTGGTGACAGAAGCAGCAGAGATAACAGTGGCAACCAAGGTAAGGCCACAGTTGGGGCTTTCGATTCCAGCTGCACAGGGAGGTTCCTGAGCCCGAGGACTCCTGAGAAGCAGCCCCACTCTCCGCCCAACCCGGTAGCTTCAGGCAGCCAATTAGGTGAGCAAGAGACATTGCCAGGACCACCTGTGGGAGACTAAAACAGCTCCAGGAAATGTGAGCGACCAGTACAGGCAAACAGGAGCACGGCATGTCCATGCAGTGGATGGTTACATGCTCTTCAGAAGAGACAGGAGAGGTGGAGGGGTCCTCTGTATGTTAGCGAGTCTCCTGACCCTACAGAACTTGAGGTTAGTGATGATAAGGTTGAGTGCCTATGAGTAAGAATCAGGGGGAAGGCCAACAAGACTGACATCCTGGTGGGAATCTGCTGTAGATCACCCAACCAGCATGAAGAGGTGGATGAAATATTCTTTATTGCTCCCAGATGACTGGAAGTTGGCCAGTGTGACACCCATCCATAAGAAGGACCAGAAGAAGGATCTAGAAACTACAGGTCTGCCAGCCTGACCTCGATGCCCACCAAGATTATGGAGCAGCTCATGTTAAGTGAGATCGCGCGGCACCTACAGGGCAGACAAAGGATCAAACCCAGCCAGCACAGATTTCAGAGGGACAGGTCCTGCCTGACCAACATGATCAGCAGCAAGACAAGAGGGCAGGGGCTTAAGCTCTGCCAGGGGGGGTTTAGGTTGGATATTAGGAAGAAGTTCTTTACAGAGAGAGTGATCAGGTATTGGAATGGCCTGCCCAGAGAGGTGGTGGATTGACCGTGCCTGGAGGTTTTTAAGATGAGGCTGGATGTGGCACTGAGTGCCATGATCAGGTAATCACAGTGGGGTTGGATCAAGGGTTGGACTTGATGATCTCAAAGGTCTCTTCCAACCCAGTTAATTCTATGATTCTATGATCCCCTCTTATGATCAGGTGAGCTGCCTGGTGGATGAGGGAAAGCTGTGGATGTGTCTATCCGGACTTCAGCAAAGCCTCTGACACCTGCCCTCTTCTCCAGGTTAAACACTCCCAGCTCTCTCAGCTGCTCCTCACAGGACTTGTGCTCCAGTTCCAGCAGAGGCTCAGGGGAGACCTCATCACTCTCTACAACCAGGTGGGCTTTGGTCTCTTCTCTCAGGCAATCAGAGATAGGACAAGAGGACAGTCTTAAGCTGAGCCAGGGGTGGTTTAGGTTGGATATCAGGAGGAATTTCTTCACAGAAAGGGTGACTGGGCATTGGAATGGGCTGCCCAGGGAGGTGGTGGAGTCACTTTCCCTGAAGGTGTTTAAGAAAAGACTGGTCTAGTTGACAAGGTGGTGTTCGGTCATAGGTTAGACTTGATCTCAGAGGTCTTTTCCAACCTCACTAATTCCGTGATTCAGATATTAAGGGCAAGCTCTTCCCTAACTTGAATTCTACTCAGTGGACAGCCTGATCTCCAATTCTAAATTAGACATACATGCCTTCTAAAGCATAACATCTTCTGGATAAAGCTTCAGGAATACTTGACAACATCTCCAACACTGTCAGGTAATCCTGCTCAAAAACGTTAATGATCCAAGATGATTTATGGTTCATAAATAACAGCACTAGTAAATATTAGAAATTAAGTACCACTTTTATTAAGACAGAAATAAAGCCTGGGCCTCAGTAGCAATATTTCTCAGAAATATTTATGTGTCCTGCAGACTTGTTCACTGGCCTGTAAAGGACCAGAAAGTTGTCTTGAGTTTTAAAGGGTAGTACGCAAAGATTCATGATAAACATAAGACGTGGTGAACAGGAAGAGGCACTTGACCATAGTTATTTCTAGCCTTTAACAAAAAAAATCTTATGCTTGAATTCTGCAAACAAGAAATAAAGTTTGTACAATCTTCGTACATCCTTACACCTCTCCATCTCCCTTCTTCTGTCTTTTTGGAAATTAACATCACAAAATTTATTGTGTGATCAAGTTTATTGAAAACAAGCACTTTCAAAGTCTGTAAATTCTGGTATGGTTTGGTTTCATTGCTTATTTTTCCTTGATTACAGAGAGATAATTCTAAATAGGGAGCAATCTGAAAGTTGTAAAAAACTGAAAAAAGTTTGTCACTGGAGTTCAGGCAGTCCATTGACCAGAGTAGAGAGTAAAGCAGAACAAAATAGTTGCTGTCAGCCTAATGCAGTTACTGTACTTCTGTTAATGTCGACATTTAAGGATAACAAAAAGTCTTTCTATAGATACATCAACAGCAAAAGGAGGGACAAGGAAAACCTCCATTCTTTATTGGACATGGGTGGGAACATAGTTATCAAAGATGAGGACAAGGTTGAGGTATTTAACACCTTCTTAACCTCAGTTTTCAACAGTAAGACAGGTTGTGCTGAGGACAGCTGGCTTCTGGAGCTTGTAGAAGAGACAGGAAGCCAAACAGCCCCCCTGTATTCCAGGAGGAAACAGTGAGTGAGCGACCTGCTGAGCCATCTGGATCCTCACAAGTCTATGGGACCAGATGGGATCCACCCAAGGGTGATGAGGGAGCTGCTGGAGGAGCTCACCAAGCCGCTCTCCATCATTTACCAACAGTCCTGGCTCTCTGGGGAGGTCCCAGATGATTGGAAGTTGGCCAATGTCACACTCATCCACAAAAAGGGCTGCAAGGAGGACTCAGGAAACGCCAGGCCTGTCAGCCTGACCTCAGTGCCTGGCAAGATTATGGAGCAGATCATCCTGAGTGCAATCACACAGCACCTACAGGATGGACAAGGCATCAGAGCCAGCCAGCACGGGTTTACGAGGGGCAGATCCTGCCTGACCAACCTGATCTCCTTTTATGATCAGGTGACACGCCTGGTGGATGAGGGGAAGGCTGTGGATGTGTCTCTCTGGACTTCAGCAAAGCCTTTGACAGCGTCTCCCACAGCATATTCCTGAAAAAGCTGCAGCCCATGGCTTGGACAGGGGCACTCTGTGCTGGGTTAGGAACTGGCTGGAGGGCCGGGCCCAGAGAGTGCTGGTGAACGGAGCTGCATCCAGTTGGTGTCTGGTCACCAGTGGTGTCCCCCAGGGATCAGTGCTGGGCCCAGTCCTGTTTAACATCTTTACTGATGATTTAGATGAGGGCATTGAGTCCACCATTAGCAAATTTGCAGATGACACCAAGCTGGGGGGAGTGTTGATCAGCTGGAAGGCAGGAGGGCTCTGCAGAGGAACCTGGGCAGACTGGAGAGTTGGGCTGACTCCAATGGGATGAAGTTCAATAAGGCCAAGTGCCGGGTCCTGCACTTTGGCCACAACAACCCCTGCAGCGCTACAGGCTGGGCACAGAGTGGCTGGAGAGCAGCCAGGTGGAAAGGGAACTGGGAGTTTGGATATGACAGGAAGCTGAAGATGAGCCAGCAGTGTGCCCAGGTGGCCAAGAAGGCCAATGGCATCCTGGCCTGCATCAGGAACAGTGTGGCAGCAGGAGCAGGGAAGTGCTCCTTCCCCTGTACTCAGCACTGGTGAGGCCACACCTGGAGTGCTGTGTCCAGTTCTGGGTCCCTCAGTTCAGGAAGGATATTGAGGTGCTGGAGCAGGTCCAGAGAAGAGCAACCAGGCTGGTGAAGGGACTTGAGCACACATCCTATGAGGAGAGGCTGAGGGAGCTGGGGTTGTTTAGTCTGGAGAAGAGAAGGCTCAGGGGAGACCTCATCACTCTCTACGACTATGTGAAAGGAGGTTGTAGCCAGGAGGGGGGTTGGTCTCTTCTCCCAGGCAGCTCTCAGTAGGACAAGAGAGTATGGTCTTAAACTCTGCCAGGGGAGGTTTAGGTTGAATATTAGGAAGAAATTCTCTACAGAGATGGTAATCAGGCATTGGAATGGGCTGCCCAGGGAGGTGGTGGATTCTCCATCCCTGGAGAAGAGACTGGATGTGGCACTGAATGCCACAGACTAGTAACTGTGGTAGTAGTGCAAGGGTTGGACTTGATGATCTGAGAGGTCCTTTCCAACCCAGCTGATTCTCTATGGTACTTCTGTTGTACTGTTAATCTCACACACCGTTGAGGAAAAGGTGACCACCACTGTACTGCTGGTATGTCACCACTCTCATACGGTGGAAGAGCACACTTCAGCCTTCTGCACAGGGAAGCTGCTGAGATATTAACTGACCTGTAAAAATTCACTTAGGTCAATGCAAGTTTTACAATACCCATGCAAAAGAATGGTTTCTTAATTCCTTGGTCATGTCGAAATCTTTACAGGAGTAAACTTGGAAAGGATTTTAAAAACAAGGATAGTAGAAAACAAAGAAGAAAAAAAAAATGGAAAAACACTGCTTTAAGAAATGCTCCCAGTACTTTGTTGCTACTGAATGAACTTAAAATTTTTAACATTATGACATTTTCAGATGCAATATTTTTCTCTACTATTCTTTCTTTCCTGATCATTAAGAATCATAGACTGTGTAAGGTTTTATACTATTCACAATGAACCACAGCTCCACTAGCAACAGAGTTCAAGAAGAATAGATTCCATGTTAGGTGATGCCCCACACAAAGGGAAACACCATTCTTATTCAAAGCTTCTATTTTTTTTCCCAGCTAATTCTCAAACATAGGTTTAACATTTTTTGTTGTTTTAATCCCTCTGAAAAAAAAAATTTGTTGTCTAAATCAGCTAAATAAGATTTCCCTCACTTTCTCCAGTTTCAGCCTGCACGTTTCAGCAGCTGGTGCTTCTGGGAAATCATGAGCAAGTGTTATATATCAGTCTTTGACTGTAGAAACTAAAAGAAACCTTAAGACTCCCTCAATCCAGTGCATGACATTTAAGAGGTCAAGATATAATCTGTCTAAGGTATAACCTTACACACAAATTCAGTGAGACCTACTTAGCACATGGCAAGTCCAAAGTTAAATGCAAAATATATGGCTATATATATTATATATAATATATGGTTATATTATATATATAATATATGGTTAAGGCAAAGCATAACCAACAGACTGTAAGAACACATTCTTTAAAAATACCAGTTTGCATGTAATTTCCCAACAACAGTGTATTGCAATTCTAGGGGTTAACTCCAAAAAGTTTTTCAATCTAATTGTCAAACTTTCTGCTACAATACGACCAGGCTCTCTCAAGCAGTAGGTAGAAAAGGTGTTTCTTAACAATTCGGTTTTTATCAATTTAATTAACAATTAGAATTTCAAGAGTCAAAAGCTACAAGCAGTGTAAGCAGTGTATTGATTGAACTCAGTGATCTCACAGTTGGTCTATGAGAAATAATACAGTAATTTCCAACACAGTAAGGCATGTTTTTCCCTCAGAAAATGGGCTGAAAGGAAACTGACATCATCACAGTGAAAAAAACCAAATATTCTGAATGGCTATTTTTTAGGAATCAATACATTTTCTGTCTGTCTGTCTGGGGTTTTTTCTGCCAACTCAAATTGGTTTTCGAAATATATACATATGTCAGTTGTCCTTGTGTTATACACAGACACGCACTCAGACAGACAACGCAAGCAGGATTAATAATATTGAGCCAATCATAAAAATTTCTGGCCAGTAATACTTCCCCAGTAACAGAACCTAAATTAACAACTATTTTAGATTAGGTAAACTAAAGCTGTAGTTACACAGTGGTTGGATGAGCAATATCAAAATGAGGTTTAAGAGAAGAAACACTGCAAAACTAGGAGGATTTCAGATTCTATTAGTGTTTTTCACAATTAAACTCCTGCATACAACAATCTATTTGGTAACATGAAGTAAAACAAACTCATGCAAAACCACATTTTCAACCTCAAACACAAAACAAGGGAAGGGAAAAATATATAATCCAGAAAGGACTCTTCAGTCAATACGTAATGACTGCATGCAACAGAACTATCCCAGGTTTTTAATCTACTGTTTTAAAGACTGTCCTTTCCACAGATACAAATTAAATTGCACCGTTAAGGAGGCTCTTACCACAAAAAGTAAATAAAATGTGATAGAGATGTTTTATTCACCAATTCTGAACAAAAGCATTTTTCGACTAATCCAGTTCTGGAAAGTTAGAAGATTGTGGCACTGCACATCACCTATTTCTCACTACAACTCAACAGTTGCAAATAAGCCAGTTTAATAGACTCACATATGTTATTAATTGCAAAACTCCTGTGCTACCTATTGTGGAAAAAGTATCACTGTTCAGATAAACAAAATAACTATGCAGTAATTTAGGACAGGGTGTGTACTGACTAAGCATGGTCACTCATAAACTCCCTTAGTCTAAAATGAGGTACTTAACTTAATTTCACATCATCCACAAAAGCTTGGATTCATGGCCTTTATGCTCCCCAAGTACTACACTGTCAGGCTCCTATAACTAAATTACCAGTTCTAAAGTACAAGAAATTAGAAAATTCAGCTATAAAGTTATACTTCATTGACTACCATAATTTCCCTAGCTGATCTTAGGATAATCATTGCACACAGAGTCTTTTTTTTTTAGTTTAAGGAAATTGAGATGTAGTACTCTTGAAGCTGTACAACCACAGTTGTTTGTATGACCACTGTCCTGTCATATGAACCTGACAAAAAAACCCATACTATGGGGTTTTAGATGGGTTTATGGATGAGAGATGACAAAATAAACCACAGACACCTTAACTCTTTGTCTTTACACACCTGGTAAACAGATATTGTTGTCTGCTAAACAACAACAACAACTTTTTTTAAAAAATTCACATTAGTGCCAATACAACCGAACCTTCTCCAGCCATCTGCGGCAATCTCTTAGTAAACCTGCATATTTAGCAAAAATTTAAAATAATCCATGAGATCAAAGCTGTCTACAGCTCTCTGAAGTGGACTCTGATGGGATCTAATAAATAAGAGGAAAAGCAAGAATCATGTAAGATCTTACAGCTACTAAGTTATACATGTACAGACAGAGAAATAATTTAATGGCCAGAAGTTTTAGGATGTTACTCAGCATATAAGACCCCTACAAATAAAGTACAGAGAGACACTGGTGAAAATCCCACTTCCCCCACCTTAAGCTAGACAGAAAATATTTACACCCTCTCCCAAACATCTATCTATTAAACTGAATGAGAATATTTTCAATTAGAAAGCTTCACTGAACACCATCATTTCTCAAAGTAGATACTGCTTAGAAAGTGTTTCCATTTAAATGAAACTAAGTTGTTTCACCTTTATAAAATTACAGTGTTTCTAAAATAAAACACTTCAGTTACGTTGTAACTACAGGCACAGTACACTCTGATTTGAATTTTTCCCAAAAATATCATTATGTTGTTTTCAAATGTCAGATTAAGGATTTTTAGTGACATAAGATTTCAAAAAATCAGAGATGCCACACACTCTTCTTCATTTGTTTTGGAGCAGAGTGTCACTAAAACCTGCACAACACACCAGAAAATTTTCACTAGTTCTTATTATTGTTAAAACTAATTATAAGTAAGAAAACAAGGGAACATCTTCATATATGCTAATCCATGTTTCCCCAAAAGCCAAGAAAATAAAAGATCCAAGCAGAGTTCTCTGTTCTATTATACTGAGATTTGTAAGTTGTTAACATCTTCCAATCAGTCAAAACATTTCTCGGGATCTTTTTTAGCAACATGCTTTGAAAGTCAGTATTCCCAAATAATTTACAAATACTTTTAATCACTCATAGCAATACTGTAAAACAAACAATGAAACTTATTGCCAATCAACAAACATGCCCCCACAGAAACCCTCAGAAATCAAGATTTCTGCCACAAACCTACCCAATTCACCCAAATCAAAATATGTGTCCCTATATTTTGCAAGAGAAAGGGATTAAAGCCTTTCCATCTACTTCACATCACACACTTGCAAAGCTACAGACTCATTCATACTCCACTCAACCAACATCTTCTGTCAATGCTTCAAAGTAAAACAGGACAAGAAAGATTTTTATTTCCCTGTACCCCCAAAGCAGCCTTTCATGATGTGGCTTCTTCATTGGCTCATGAGAGTTAGTGATTAAATAGCCAATTTCAAAATTGTGGGGGAGGGTGGGAAAGGGGAGAGGTGAGAAGGCCTTTATTAATGAAAAAGGATTACATTTTTTTTTAAAGTAGGATATTTAAACCGACATCAAAGAAATCCAGAAATCTAAGTCTCAGTCTAAGAGCAGCTTGCTTTAGTTTACTAAAGCCTGTTTCCAACTTCACTTACTGAAGTATTCACATGGCCTTTCCAGAAAGTATATTCTAATTACGTCACTTACACAAGCTCTCACGTACAAAAGTAAGGAGATAATGAAGTTGACAAATAAAGAACACGCAAAAAAAAACCTCCTACACTGAAAAAGAAAAAAAGTCCTCTTAAAACCACTTTTTCAAAGAAGCGACATAAAATCTCAGACAGGATAAATGCACTGCCACTGCTTTTCTGTTCACCAATATATGCAAACATTATGTCACCTTCCAATATAAGAAAGTTGGTCACCAATTAATGACTGAAACTGCAAAATCTGTATTTTCCCATTTGTGAACTTTATGATTTGCAGATATCATCTAATTGATTAAATAAAAATTCATGCGTATCCTATAAATCTCTAAATTCTAAGTTGTTAAGCTAAAGTAAAAGAGAAGTATATCTTAGGCCAGGGACACAGTTCCAAGTTACTGGTTGAACTGCCCAACTGACTGTATCATAGAGAAGGCCCAAGAACTGCTTCATGAAGTTTAAAGTGGTCCTCCCAGGATCACACCAAGGCAAACCACACCAAATCCTTCCATCCCTGCAGACCCACAGATGTTCTGCTTATCTCCTCTACACTTTATTCTCCAGGTACTTCACTCTAAATGATGACCATCTCTCCTTAAAAATCTAAACCTCACTACTGTGGAAGAGAGGGCTAATTATAGCTCTCGAATTCTCTGAGGCTTTAATACAAAGCTTTTTACCAGAATTTAGACAGTACTATTGTCCCCGCTGTTGCTAAGGTAAAGGTGAACCATAGCCCATATGCTACAGATACACAGATAATCACAATTGACCATGCAGATAATCAAATTAATGAATAAATCCAAGACTAGATTAGTGAGTCATGCTTAATTTTTTAATAGAATGTACACAATTGCATGCTGAGCATTTTATTTTCATAACCTGTTGAACTGCAACAATTTGCAATTAAGTATTCCTTTTTTCTAGGAAGGGGGTGGATTTTAAAATACAGGTAAGTTACATGTGAAGAGTCTCAAAGTGTTTTACCTATGTTGAAAAAAATATTAAATCCCATGAAATTGAATTATCATCACTGTATCTTTTAATTATTTTACTACTAAACATTTTAAAATATCCTAAAATAGGTGTGCTATTATTTTAGGTCACTCTGTTATAAGAAAAATATAGTTATAACCGCCCATCATAATTCACTGATGAATGAAAATGAAGCACGTACAAAATAAGATGTAAACCACAACACTGCTATAAATATATATTTGTAGGGCAGTACCTTTAAGGGAAAACTAAAGCTGATCTTTGTAGTCTTTCCTGAGATGTAGGTGACAACACCCACCTTTTAGAGAGGTAGCTGAGTCTTTCTACTGTGAAACATTACCATTATTTCACAAGTCACAAGCTCATTTTGGATATTACTCTCAAATCTCTACAGCTTTGCTAGTGTAAAAGGAACAGAAACTGTTTGCTTTTTATTCCAAACTGAAAGTTAATTTAGCACAAAGGAGACACAGAAGTCACACACCTTTCTGGGAATATTCTGACAACACAGGAGCATCAAAAATGAAGCACGAAAACCTTCTAGTTTTACTTACATGCCATTTGAACAGAAACCAGTGACAGCTTGAAATGCCTCAACTACCTTAGACTTGCACCAAAACTGACATACACACACTAAAATAGGAATAAGGAGTAGCTAATACCCAGTCTTTCATTTTTCAATTGGATGCTGAGGGACCTATACAGACAGCATGCTCTCCTTTGGTGGCTACTTGTCCAACCTTCAAATTCCTGAGTTTCTGTCCTCTTTCCCAGTAGTGCAATTGCTAACTGACCAATCTCTGTGATAACACATAAAACTGAGGGGAGGGCAGCTTAGCAAGGAAAAGATCTGTTTCTGTGTCAACAGGTTGTTCACCTCCACAAAAAAATAAACTCTTCACATTAAACTCACAGGACATCATTCCGGGGCACTTCTCAATTCATAAGACTTTTTTCTCTTTTAACAGTTGCCATAGGAGACCATGAATTAGAGCCTGCAGAACCACAAGTGGCCTTCCCAGGCCACATGTTTGACATTATTGTCTGCATGTTTTGGCACACATGATAATTTTTGTGTCTGAGACGCAAATTTATACTGACAGTAGTATTCTGCATAGTACCAAACTGCTATCTCACATAATCCAATATGCACTTACATTTGTGTTTTCCAGGTTTATATTACAAGGAACTTGAGCTCCCCCCACTGCTAATTATTCCTACTATTTACTCAAAACAAACATCCTCTTCTAAGACATTGTCTGTCAAGTAGGTATTACTTATTTCTAAAAGATTTTAAGGTAAATTCTCAAACACAAATTTGTGCTTTTTGGTGGACAACTATCTCAGTTACTAACCAACCAAATATATAAGCATTTTACAAAGGTGTTTAAAAAACCCAACTTTTAAGTTATCTGAAGCTAATTAACACACCACTGATGAGTATGTTAGTAAGTTAAATGAGGGCTGAATTTATTAAACTATGTTCAGAGGCCAGAAAGGTATTGCAAAGAAATCACAAGTGGGAGCCCACCACTACATCTTAACAATTAGCACTCCAGACCATAACCCATCCCCACACCATTCCTCCAAAATACAAACACCTTTAACTCAGGAAGATTCAAGAAATGTTTAACAATGATTACAACAAAACAAAAATTAACCACAGAACAAAACTAACTGACTATGACAGGATTATAAAGTTATTGTTGGTCTCAATAGGGTAAATTTAACCTAAAAATGATAATATATTATTTAAAGCAAAAAATCCATGTTTTTTACCTTATGTGCACCAAGACTATTTACTACAGTAATCACTAAGTTCATTAAATAAATATTTTATTGTATTTGAATACACTAAAACTTAGGAACTAGGCTACTAAAGCCCTTGTTATTTCTTATTTCAGGAAGCAAATACATTGATATTGGTCAATTTCAAGTTATCATACATGTGTGAACTCATTGAAAGTAACCCATTTGCAGAAGTATAACTTTAAAGTAATATTTGACACACAATCCTATTAATGAACCTTCACGTAACTTGATTTACAGAATATTTATTCATTATAATCACATACATGAAACTAAATGGAATTCCTTCTGTCAAGGTGGATGTCATTTTGCTAATATAACCTCTGAGTTCTGTACAGCAAGTTTAATGTTTCTGGTAACTATGAATGCTATCTGAAAGTGTTTCTATAGGGCCACCTTAAAAACTGAAGTATGTCTATTTTCTAATTTTTGTTTGTTTTTCATTACAAAATACCATAAGTATGTAAGCATCATCATAAAACTGATAAGATTTTTTTGTTCCTGTTTAAAATAGTTATCTGCTTTATCTGTAACAGGCTTTCTTATGAAATCTTTCTCATGATATCTTCTATCAGAATTTCAAAATTAGTGTGTTTTACAATGTGAATTTCACCCATTACAACTGTTCTTCCCAAAACACTTGTTCAAATTCACACCTGTATCAACAATTAGGTCAGGAAGGAGACCTTAAATGGTGTTGTTTGAGACAAATACTATTCCCTCCCAACATTTCCACAGGGTTATATGGAGTGTCAGCCACTCTTGGGCAAGCTGATTACACTCTCTAGTTAACTGTGCATCAGCTGACTTTCAATAACTGTACCTAAGGCCCATGAAGAATGCAAATTAATCTAACCTTCCTCAGCCAGCAATGAAACAGGGTTAAATTAACCCAAGTTATGTGCAGTTGCCACAGGCTACATATACACAATAAAACATTCACTGTAATTGAGCATGCAATAACTTCAAATTATCAGAACTTAACAAGTCCTGTTGAATCCTCAGAAATCCATCTACAGAGTGTTTTATAAGACTTCATTGACTGTTTATCAAGATGTGATTAAGAATTTGCTTAATTTCATTACATCATGAGTCTACTTGGAGTCTAAGAAAAAAGACTTGCCAGGAATAAACACAAACATTTAAATGAAATAAGTACCTTTCATTATTCTTTCCCCAGGTTGCAGGTTAAGGTTATAGTGTGAGAGCATTTACTTTCCAGTAGTACGATGGCTTGTTCTAGTAACGGTATTTAGTGAAGTACAGACAAAACAGCCTTTAAACCATACTATTTTTACTGCAATTCCTCCAATACTTTAATTACATTTTCCATGGTAAAAATAAATTATCTCTTTTTGCAAATAACGTGACTAAATTTTACATCATGCTAGACAGAATGCCAGAGGGAATTACTCCAGTGAGTAAATAGGCAGAGTCATAACTCTAAATAATCTTTTATAATAGTGACCTAAGAGTGCACAGTGTGTTTCTACAACTCTCTAAGTCATTAGTCACCTGAATTATCACCGGGAAAGTTCACCTACAAGTTTGCTTCAGAGTATGTCAGACCTGCCACTATTTTTGCAGAACTAAGCAGCTCAACACCAGTTTTACATATTAAGCCTGGGCAAGATCTTCAGAGTAGGGAAGTCCAGTCATATACATGCTTTGAATATACCTAACATACAAAACCGACTATTCCACATTGTGCTTTAGCCACTACCTCCAGCACCTCACTCAAAATCTCAGCGGGACAGAGGAAGAACACTGGCTAAGGGTATGAGACACAGATTCTAAAATGCTCCTCAGTAGTAGGACATTCAAGATGCATTTGTCACTATCCACTGGAGTCTTCAACTGGTGCTAAGATTTTATCGGGTAATGAGCATTCTCTTACCCTCTTGTTGAAGGAGTGCTACACCACAGTGCAAAGAAAATTAATTAGAACAAGGAAAAAGCCTGAAGGAGAGAATATGATTCTCAAATAAAGTGATTTAGACTGCCTCCCAAGATGTAAAAATCTTGCCAATGTTTTCTACTGACTAACCAACATGGATTCCTTACTCAGTATCAAAGGAGTTGTGAGTTCCATTTCGCACGATAACACATCTCAAAATTTTGAGTGACATTCAAGGGCTGACCTTTTCAACTGCAATATCACAACAAAGTCCCTTTTTGATCTCACTCCAATTCACTTCTTTGACGTAGAAATAAGGATTGAAAATTTTACTTATTGCACTGTAACAGCTATTTTACAGGGCAATGTTTAAAAACGTATCACACTAAATGCATATCTGTATGTTAAAATTCTTTTAATGAAAAACATTAGAAATCTGACTTTAAAAAACTCTTTAAAACAGAACACTCAGAACTGAAAAGTTGATATCAACAAATTCTAAAACATTACTTTTTCTGAGCATCAACTCAAAGCTTTCTAGACTTCTGCCAGGAAATCTCATACCCCTAGGCCAAAAGTCTTTGTAAAATCAATCAAAAGTTAATAAATGCCCCTTGCCTTCAGAGTTCTGACACAGTCCTTGGATTATGTAATTGCAACATTACCCTGCCACCCCCAGGCCCAATCATCCTCCAGTTTACAGGAGGGATCTGCTCTGGAAATTAATCAGAGGCTATTCATGAGGTTGTAAGGTCTGTTGTACACATGACACTTCAACACCAAGTAAAAACGAAGAAAATATGAAGGGAAAGAGGCTTCAGATCAGATCACAGGAAACAGAAAAATGCCACTCCTGGGAATATCATTCTTTTTTATTAACAATGGTAAATATTTCAGTGTACCTTTTCTCCTGCAGGCTCGAAAGCCTAATTTAAAGAAATGCTGATTATTCATATTTGTAACCAAAATGAACAGAATCTGTTCTATTATTATCATACACATTATGATGCAAAAAAACCCAAGTTAATTTAAAGGTAAGGTCCTGCAGTTGTTCCAGTTAGACTTCCAAACCTAATAAAGACCAACTTCTGCATCTCAGTTCTCAACTTGCATGATTACATAGCACCCTCAACAACATTCTAAAACAACTCTTTGTGGAGCATTACAATATCCCAAAACAGACCACAGAAAAGCCTATGAGGAAATTAAGACTTCTATCTTAGGGCTTAATGATGTGAAGCAATTCAGGCAAAACTTTACACACTGAACACCACAGAGAAATCAAAAATGCTTAATCATAAAAGACAGGACTGAAAGCAATCTCAAGAGTTTATCCCTTTCCCCAAGGCAGAATCAACAATATCTAAGGCAAATCCTAGGAGACATTCATATAACCTGTTGTATTTAAAAAAATAAAAAAAAATAGGAAAAGAAATTAAAAAAATACAATTCATTCTACACAGTCAGTGAAACAGACATCCTGTTGTCAGAAAAAAAAAAAAAAGTGGTAACAGACTTAGAGTACCACAGTGCACTCACAAAGATGGCAAATGTGGACTACACAGGTAATCTGAACTACAGAATCCCCCATCATTTGCTTTACAAGAAGTATACCATATTTCTGAGCTTTTTTTTTTTTACTGTGTAATTTCCTCAGTTAAGAAAAAAAAATAGGACAATTTAAACAATGAATTCCTCTGTGTGAAATAATGCTTCTTTGCCCAGCCAATCCGTGTTTTGTGCTTCAAGACTTGTTTTGGCTTCTCAGGCAATTTCTTCTCCTTCCCCTCTCTGGCCTCTCTCAGAACATACTTCCCCATCCATTCTCATCCCTGAACTACTTTCCTTGACTGTACACACAAATCCAGAGCACCCTTCTGTCTTGGCTTCTTGATAAAGCTTTTTCACAACTCTTCCTTTATCTTTCTTAAGAACATTTGTATGTTCCCACCAGCTCCTTTATTCAGTCCCCACAGATGAGTCATTATTTCATAGAATCATAGAATGGATTTGGGTTGGAAGAAAATTTAAAGATCATCCTCCCTGCCACAGGCAGGGAAACCTTCCACCAGCCCCATCCAATCCAGCTTTGAATGCTTCTGTGGATGGGGCAGCTACAGCTTCTCTAGGCAACCTGTTCAGTCCCTCACCACTCTACTAACAGTAAGAAATTTCTTCCTAAGATCCAATGAAAACCTGCCCTCTTTCAGTTTAAAGCCATTCCCTCTGCCCTAACATTGTTACATGCCCTTGTAAGGCCCCTCTCCAGCTTTTCTGAAATGCCCTCCTTAAGTACTTGGTCAGTGCTGTAAAGTCTCCCCAGAGCCTTGTCTTCTCCAGGCTGAACAATCCCAACCCTCCAGCCTGTGCTCACAGGAGATGTTCTCCAGGCCTCTGATCATCTTTGTGGCCCTACCCCTTAGGAACTTCCAGCTCCTACCTCCTCCCCATTCCTACCCTTCAAACTCCCCTTTCCTCCTCATCTGTGTAAGTCTGGTTCCAGTCCACCACTATCCTTCCCCACGTGTCCACCCTTCCAGCCACCTGCAACTTCAGTTCTTCTCTTTTACACACTCAGTACTGTGGATAAGCAGGGAATGGACACCAGAAAACTAACACTCTGTACCACACTTTCACTGCTCAGAACTTACTAGAAAAGCTCTGGTATGCATGCAAAATTTTTTCAACAATATTGCCTACAATCAGAGAAGTCAATTAATTTTTCATACACTAATTAC
This sequence comes from Myiozetetes cayanensis, assembly GCF_022539395.1. NCBI lineage: Eukaryota > Metazoa > Chordata > Aves > Passeriformes > Tyrannidae > Myiozetetes > Myiozetetes cayanensis. Next base: position 61,029,067 of record NW_026087631.1, read on the forward strand.
TTGCCCAATTTTTGGACAGCTTTTCAAATGGCGAGATGTGCATCCCTAACGCAAAAAGTCACCTCACACTCAAATGTTAAATTCAGTTTCCCTAAAACAGTAGTGTTCCAAGGGCTTGAAGAAAAGGTCAGGAATAATTTTGATTTTTTTTTTCTCTATCATGACCCTTAAGTGCCAGCAAACTATGTTTGCTTTAAATGTTATTCAGAGAATAACTCATAAAGGCCACTCACTCAGCATGGAAGATTTTGGCCTAAATAACTGAAGTTTAGTAAAGTCGGAAGTCAAATCAATGCCTTTAAACAGAAAAGTGTCAGCAAACTGCAAGGAGAACGCTACCAGTCCTACCTAGATGCCGGGAGAAACATACATTGTTAAAGTCTGCTAGCAACTCTGTTAAGCAATGCCTCAGTTCCTGGGAACTGTTAACAGGACACACTGAAGTTTTGCTATGTTACAGGTTATGCCTCAACATGAGTTTTTAAAGGAAACTGCCAGGAAGAACCAATCATTACTGAGCATGGGAAAATTCATTTTCCACTATTAAAAAAAAAAAAAAAAAAAAAGGGGGGGGGGAATAGCTATCACATCTCCTTAGGTTTAATAGAAATTTAGCAAACAAATCATCAAGCAGATTTTTAATTTTCCCTTCAGAAAAACAAAACAATAAAGTTAAAAAAATAAATCAAAGACTATAGATCTCCACAAAGCACTCCCCATAAGTTCTCAGCACAGCCTCATTAGAGTCTTAGCAAAATTTTCCCAGCTCTTAGACTACAAAGCAGGTTCCAGGTTATTTTTCTACAGTTGTTAAGGTGGCTGCTGTCCACAGCATCTGAGCCCTCTAAATTTTCCTTACTATCCTAAATATCCAGAGCAAGCATATCTGAAGAAAAAGATAAAGCAACACATCTGAATAACATGCAAGAAAGGGTGACAGTCTCTGTTAAGACCTAAGACTTGAAAACAAAATTTCAGGCACAAAGCATTTGCAGCTTCATCCTTTCTGAGTACCTGGTCAACACAGAGGAAAGACTTAGCTAAAGTGTTAGAGACAGGGATTGCGCTACATTTGTATTCAAGGAGCTTGAAAAATTACATTGTATTAACAAAAACAGAGAGAAGAACGTTAATACAATAAAAACAAGTATTATAGTACTAAGACATGTCAGAATTCTGGTTGCTTATACCTACAATTTAGTCGCTTGTGCATTGTGATAGTCATTCATTAAACAAGCATATACCTTTTCCTGTTATTCACAGGAACATTCCCTCATTTAGAGCACATGACGTATATGTGATGAAACAAAGCACAGTTACAGAGTAAAGGCAAGTGCCTTCTCTGGGACAGATCACTTTCCTACTAAGGAATTTGAATAAAACATAGCTAGAAATCCAGTTGATTAAAACATTTCATATTCAAGAGACATTTTGCTGAAAACTGACATTCATAAAAATCAACTCACCTTAAAAACACACACACACACACACATACACAAAACCCCAAAAAAACTAAAAAAAAAACCTCCACAAACTTACTTTCACAGAAAACCTTCATCATAAGTAAAGATAGAAAGGAAAAAAGTTAATAAGACTAAGTGCTACTTATTCTACCTGTTCCATAATACACTCATCGCCTCTGAGCCATGCCCCAAGCATATGACATAAGAAGCCACAGGTGGAGAAAAAAGTTCAAGAACTTCTCTGCCCTACACAGATTAGACATTTGGGCCTTGATTTCCTACATTCCCAAATCAGCTTTCTGGCTAGGAATTCATTGACTACACCTCAGAACGGTCTTGCTTCCCTAACAGATTTAGAGGAGCCAGACAACACACTGACATGGCAGTGAAGTGGTCTGACCACTAGGTGCAGAGGTTTGTGTTCAAGCAGTTTACATCAGCTGCAATAATTATGAGGTTAAGAGGCAGACTTTAATCCCCAAGAGCCAAAAAACAAGGCTCAGGATAAGTTCCAGCAGGAATGAAGAATCCTGGATAGCAACAGTAAGATTTTGAATTCCTGTGTGTAATATTGTAGCCAACACATTTAATCATTTTCTGGATTTGGGTTATAATCTAGTTGTTGTCTCTGTTCTCCCTGATAAACTTTAAGAGATTTTGGGTTCTTCACAATATGAAGTATCTTTTTTTTTTTAGGTTTCCAGAACAGGAAATCTATTCTTTTCCAGTTGTTGGCATGATCAAGACAGTTGAAATTTAATAGATGTTTAAGGCCATCAGCAAAAACCCATCCTATACTTTTAAGGGGTTCAGAAGGAGAAACAATGAACCTAACATGTTGAAATGTAGCATTCACACAATCACAAATAAAGTCAAGAAAAATAGTGTTATGAACTTCCTAAGTGCTATAAAGTAACTCTAAAAAGCTGGGGAAAAAAAAACAAGTAAAAATACACAGATTTATAAGTTTTTAAAACTCACTAATTTGATTCAGTTTCAGTTTTTCATCTACAAAATGGAAATAATATTTTACAGATGTGCAGTAATAAAGCTCTCTAATGACTGCTAAGTGTTTTATACTGAGATAACTCTAGAAATTAAAATATGAAAACACTTAGCCTTCATGAAAGGACTGTATGTGTACACCATGTAACAGAGCAGCAGGCTGCACAATGAATGGCAAACATACATGTTATAACAGCATCCCAGTCAGCTGGTATTTCCCAGGCTCTGTATGAGGCATTGAGCTGGGGCTGTGAGGGAGGGTTGAACATAATGGTGCAGTTAAAGGCCCAGCTCCTTGTCTGCTGTTTCCTTGTCTGACTCCCTCACTTTGCAGCCCAGCACTTTCTGACACTGCTCCTCTAAAATGTATTGCATTCTACACACACACACACACACAAAAAACCTGAAGTGCTTCAAGGCAAATCACAGCAACAAACCAAAAAAATATCTACTCATATAAAGAATTTAGAGATCTCTGATTGGAAAAAACAATTAAAACCAACTGATAAAAACTCTAGAGGCCGTAAAAATTAACTTTTTCTATGATTTCTTCCTGACTTTAACATGAAAACCAGTCTTGAATGTTTATTTTTTTTTTTAATTATCACCAATACAATATCAACAACCATGTTCAATCTGACTGGAATCCCTTTTAGTTTCCACAAACAGTTGGGCCAAAATCCTTTCTCTCCTGCCTTTTGCCAGTGAGGTGTTCCATAGTTAACAAAAGGGACAGGAAGTGAGACACAAATCACAGGTCCTGCACAATCTCCTCAAACACAATTTCCTCACTTCTGGGGTGTCACAGATGTCAATACAAAGCACTTTTCTCACACTTACTTTGGGGGTCAGGATCAGAAGTATGTTTGTAATACAAAAAAACTAAAAACACAAATACAGACTAATCATATCAAAGATTTTTAGAATACGAGCCTTTAACAATTGTAATTTCAAAAGTACTTCTTTTTTTATTATTAGAATTATTGTACAGTTATTAGCAACACTACACAGGTATCACCAGTTTCGAGCATTTCCTTGTAGGTATCTCTGTGCCACAGAGTGCTCATTACTTCTGATGGGTCAAAATCAGAAGCTAACCCACCTGTACTACTTTTAATAAAGGTATATGAAAAACAAGATCAAAAAGTGGTATGACACTGAAATGGCCATTCTTTCAAACATTAAATATTTCTAGTGAACTGTTTTGTGACACTGAATAGCTTAATGCTTGATGACCTACCTCATACCTACCAGAACCAGATTCTGAAGCTATCACACTGATATTTTTCCAATTAAATATGCCCATAATTTTCGTCCAAGCGTATTTGTGTACATTCATTAATAGTATACATGCCTGTAAAATAATTTCTAGAAATCATAAATTTGAGAATTTGAAGACTTGATTTCTTTCTTAGGTCTAAATATTCAGGATAAAAGTGTATTTTTTTCTCTTTAGTTACTGTTCTGTTGCTCTTAAATCAAAATTTTAACATTTCAAATGTAAAAAAATAAAATTATTTTAATGGTATGTCTGTTCCTCCTTTATTTATAAAAAATACAGAACTATCTTTTATTGACAGCAATAGACTTCAGGGAAATTTTTTTTTTTAATAACTTCAGGTAAAATACTTAAGAAATGGACAGGAAACAATTCAAAACATACAAGGTAGCCAAAAGTACAAAATAAAAGGTAGTAAGAAGCATTTTCCTCTTTTTGTTAAAATAATTGTTACAACTAACATCTTGAGAATAATTAATTTTGTATTTTTAGAACATCAACAAAGTAACTACATCTCCTTTAAGCAGCTAGCTGTTGTGATAAACAATGGACCAGTATAAACTCTTAACATCAAGGGAAAAGTAGTGTGGAAGTGCCACAGGCCTGCTTCATACACACACATGCACACACTCTCTTAAATCTCTTAAACACAATCTAAAAGAAAAATAACTCCTCTTGTGAATATTTCAACATTAAATATTTCTGTAAAACTACATACATTGTGATAAAGCAAGTAATTCAGGGTTAATCATATACAGCTCACAAAAAAAAAAAACCCTCATTGCAAACAAAAATAGACATCTTATATTTCCTTTTATAAATACACCTCTTTTTCGTTCCAGAAAACTGCATGCGTTCTGATTAAAAAAAAAAAAAAAAAAAAAAAAGGTGCTGTAAACACAACCACACAACCTAGGCAAGATAAACTTGACAGGAACTATGTAACTACAGTAGCTCATTTCCTGCTCATATCTGGTATATTTAAAGCAAACCTTCCCAAATAAAAATAAGTCAGAAAAGTTCACTACTGTTAGCTTAACAAACCCATTTTTGTTAGAACGGGAGCTGCCTGAAACAGAGATGAAAAAAATGCTAGAGCTGATGTCGCTTCCTGATGATGAAAACTACCCAAGAACTACAACTACTTCTGCACAGTCCTTTCTTCCCTATAAAGCTGAGTTACACTCGGCCTTCACACACGCTACAGGCCAAAAGAAAAGACCAGTTCCGCTGCTACACACTGAGGTGGGGACAGTTAGAGACTACTAGTGGCTCCCTCTGCAATTCACAAAGTTTAAAAATAAAAAGCTGCTTTTTTCTAAGTGTAAATGGTTCCTCTCCACGCACGTAGGCCTGAGGCCCTGTTGCAAACAGTGTCTAACAGGACCAGGCAGCACAAAGACAGGAATGGGAGATTAGTGGGAGGAAGGGAGGCCGGGATTGGGGCTCAGCAGGATCTTCTGGCTTTTTAAAATTCAAACTGCTCCCTGACCAATACAAATCACGGACACGCTACTGACTACTACACGGATTTACAGCATTAAAAACACGCCTTCTACGTGACAGCTATATTAACTTGACCCTTTTAAACATGTATCAGGACACGCGGGAGGCACCATAGCACAGTTTTATTTATAAGTCTCTTAACACAATGTACTAGAAAGTTACTCAATTAGATACGGTAACCATGTACTACCACAACAAATCTACCTGAACAACTAAAAAACCTGCTGAAAAATGGACAAATCGTGTAATGTCGATACTTGTTAGCCATTTACAAAATTCCTTTCTAAGTGAAAGATGAAAACTTTGTATCTTAAAATTTCCTGCAGTTATGTAATTTCTGGAGGAGTATTTTTATTGGTTTATAGCGTGTTTGTTTTAAATCTACCTCAGTTTTCAGTAACACCCACAACTCTACCACTTACAGGTCCAAAATTTACTTTATTGTAAATCACCTACCATTTATTTATAAAGACCTGACATTAATCAACAGTCATTTTCAAAACACATTTGACCTATTAAAATGACACCTACTTACACATTCAAACATCATGGACACAAACAGCCAATAACAACCTTGGGATCTCAAAGTGATACAGCCTAACAAGAAAGGATGACACTTTTTAAGCATTCCTCTCTTTTCACTTAATTAAATTTACGTTTGATTCTCAAGTACTTTGGGTAAGATCTCATCTTCACCTTGGTCCCTTAAACGTCATAAACGCAGCACTTTACACAATCCCTTGCCTGTTGTCTGTTTGTTAGAAACAGAAAATAGTATTCCTTATAAATTTAATATATATTCCTGTAATGTATACAGCACACAGACACTGAGATTGTGTGTGGAGTACCTGATACAATATGCCTGTCTATCTGTATTTCCTGGGTCTGCAGGTGTCCGTGTTGTGTCAATCACCCCTGAAGCACTATTTTATGCTATAAATATACTAAGTTATTAAAACACTAATCAATAATATTATTTAGAGATTAAACATCTGCACATTATAAAATCAAAAGCATTCAAACTTCTGAATGTTCAGAACACAGGTGGTTAGAACGAGAAGGTAACAGTGAAGAGAGGTGATATTTTTGTTCCAGGGTATTTACATTGTCTCTCTTCCCCTATTCCTCCACTTAGTCCTGGCCCACTTCAGAGGGTTGTCTGCGCTGGGACCTTCCTTCCTTGCCCTACATGAAGTTGTAAATATGGCAAAGCATCAGTGCACATTTGTGACTAATTGTATTGTTTCCTCCTCCTCCTTCTGCTCCTCTCGGGTTGAGGCCTGTCACTGAGCAGCCGCTTCGCCTTTCTAATCCCCGAGCTGGAGTAAAGGCGCTGGCCGGCGGGCCTGCGCCCTCCGCCGGGCCTGGGCCTTCCGGCAGCCCGGCAGGAACCAACCTCCTCCGGCAGACCCGAGCGAGCAGGAAGGGGGGCTGCGAAATAAACACCTCCGGTTGCCACTTACTCCCCTGTACCCCGGGTAACAGCTAATCCCCTCTGCTCCCGGCAGTGCTGGGCCGCTAGGCTGGGAGGCCCGGCCCGCTGCTGGAGAGGGCAGGGAGGGGAAGGGGAGACAAGGAGGGGGGATTACCTGAGCAAATCGGCGTCTGAATCCAACGAGAATCCGAGTGAGGGGGAGAGAAATCCGCCCCCCTCCCTCCTCAGAGGAGCCGCCGCCGCCGCTGGGCCGCCGCCGCCGCCGCGGAGCAAGAGGAGGAGGGGAGATAATATAACAACAATAATCCGGGCCGGGAGGGGGGCTGGCTCCTCTTCCGTCTCCTCCTCAGTGCAGCGAACATGTAGAGCCGGGGGGTGTGCGGCCGAGGCAAATCCCTTCCCCCCGAGCCTCCTTCACAACATCAACACGGGCCGGGCCGCGCCGAACCGGTTCCGAGCCGCGCTCCGAGCGGGGGGGGAGCGGGGGGTGGCCGGGGGGCAGCGCTGCCAAGGGGCCGCCGCCGCCGCCGCTCCCTCCGAGAGTGCGAGAGCAGGAGGGCGGGGAGGGGCGGCCTGGGCACGGTGAGTCGGTACCGAGCGGGGGGGCAGGGGGAGAGAAGGGCGAGGAGGAGGAGGGGAAGGAACCTGTGTGTGTCTCTCTCGCTCCCTCTCAGAACAAAATGCCGACCGGAAGTGCAGCGGCAGGAATGACTCCCTCCACCGGCGCCAAACACCAGCAGCCTCCCCCTTCCCTTCCCTTCCCTCCGCTGCCTCCTCCTCGCCCGATCGCTCCCTCGCTCCACCAGCGCCGCTTCCGCCGCCGCAGCTGGAGCGGCTCCCTGGCCTCGCCCGGCAGAGCCTCCGCTGCGTGGCTGCTCTGCTCTCCCTCTCCCCACCCCTCCGGCTGCCGAACGAGTTTCTCTTTCCCTTTTTTTTTTTTTTTTTTTTTTCTTTTTTTTTTTTTTTTTTTTTTCCCCCTCTCTTGCTGCGCGGAACGAGACCGAAGTTTACGCTTAAGCCTGCGCTGAGAGGATTTGTGAAGAAAGGACCGTTGGAAAAAAAGCCACACGTTTCGGTGATTATTTTTTGTCTTGCCCAAGGATGGTGGGGAGGAGGAGGAGGAAGACTGCAATATGCCTCTCGCGGGAGGCAGACCTGGAAAGGCGCCTTAACGTGAACCCTCAAAGGCGGCAGCCCCAGCGGGTGGGACACTCGCTGGAGTTACTGTTGCCGCTCATGTCAGTCTCTCTGGATGTGAGGCCGCGCTGCAGGAACCGAAACACCCGCGGCTGAAAGCGTTGCCGGGGCGAGGGAATTTTCAAGTGGACATACCGAACGGGAGTGGCTTTCAAAAACAACCTTTTTGGATAGGGGACAATATTGATGTCCAGGTGAAATGTCCTTCGCTGGAGGTTGATGCTCCACCGCCACCAGATTTACTGGAAATATTTTAATTGTGTGTTGTGAAGGAGTGTTTGGAGAATGTTCTAAGCTGAAAGACTTTCTGGTGTTCCGCTGTACAGGTAAAACTGAATAATGATAGCACAGGATAAGAATGAAGGAGTATTTATATCCGATTAATTCACTATATCTTTTAGTACTCACTTAATGTCGTTTTGCTGTTCAGTACTTGGACAAAAATCCCTTCATTTCTAGAGGAAGCAATGCTTGTCTGTCGACTTCAGGATTCAGCTGGACACAGCTGTTAATGCCCTGTGACATATAAACACACCCTTTCAGCGCTGGATGGATGTTATTTGCACAAAGGGATAATATCTTACACCAATGCACTTAAATCTTTCCAACGCTTAGGATTTTCTGAATAGCACTCTGTCTTTAGTACAGATTTTAAATGCCTCTCAAGCTTAAACTGCTAGTAAATTTGTAATTTTGGATGAAGCAAACTTCATTTTACAAGTGTTTGTGGGGTTTTTTGAGAGTACATAAATGAAGATGGCATAGAAAATATGGAAATTAAGTACCAGAAATACTAATATCTACTGGCTCATATGAATGGAGACAGAGCAAAAAATGTATTCCATACCTTTGTTCCTGTTGATATAAAAGGCCCCAATCCTATAATCGTTTATGTATTTACAACGTGAAGTTATCCATGTGAAATAAAGGGAAATAGTTGGTTTGCAAATGAAGTGTGTGTGTTCTTAGGTCTTTGCACTTAATTTAATATGTTGCAACTCTGTAACTCAAGGGGGAAACTATTTACCTTCTCTTGGTAATAAATTAAATTTAATGACTTACCTATCTTGGAGTTCACATACCCATATATGTGTGTACTTACACATCTATGAATTCTCAGGAAAATGTATTTCTAAAATTACAAAGTTAGCCCAGGAATACTACTTCAATCTACTTCTACCAATTCATGTTGATGGAGTCTGTGATTCTAGTAGTTTATTTATATAAATATTTTTTTCTCAATTGGTGAATTAATGTGTAAATAAAATGGAAATACTAAAATTTTAATTTTCAATTGTCAAACATGATTTAGACAGTACAAACATTATGGTACCTAAGACACAACACCTATTTGAATACGGTTTCAGTGAGAGTGTCACTCGACCATTTTAGGCTTTTATAATACTTTTCAACTACAAGAATCTGTAGAAATGGCTATTTTACTTGAGTACTATTTTGTATTACCTGCACATGAAAACAACTAATTCAAGCCGTTAGTTCTTTTAGAAGGTCATGTGTAACACACATGGGCAAATCAGAATTGCTTTTTCCTTAAAGGAAATTAAATATTTTTTATTCCATTAGATATTACTGTAATCCATCTTTTAAAATGAAAGATCAAATTATTTGACTGCATTTAGACAAGGGATTCCTTTTATTCCTCTTCAAAATTCATTGCAGAATAGAGGCTCACTATGTTCCTAAAAATACTTCAGTATGCACAGGGTTCACTTCATTCTGCCTGAAATGGCCAGAAAAAGTAATAAATCAAGTATTTCAGATTACCTGAAAACTACTGTGAGATCCTTTAAAAACCTTATTTCTGTTCCAGGCCTTAGTCATGGGGTGGAGATAGTCCTATTCTGTATGGGAGGAGCTATGCAGTCATGCAGCCCTGACTGTGGCACACTGAGCACACACTGCCTGAACAAAGCTGGTCGCAGTGTGGAGGAGGGCAGAGCTCCCTGAATTCCCCTGACAAATCCACACCTACATAGTCCAGAAAATGAACTGCAAGTATCAGGGTAAAGCTTTAGAACCTAATCCTGCTCCTTTTGATGTCAAGACAGAATGTGTCTTTTGCCCCAAACCACTGACTGTGTTCCCACAAATTTACACTGTTTACACAGTCTGTTATTCTGAGACTGGTTTGTTGTTCTTCAAAGAGTATTCTAATTCAAAAGGCAGAAATTAAAAACTTTTAAAAACATATTTCTCAAGCAATTTTCACAAAATATATGGAAAGCTGTAAGTATGCCTCTTGCTGCTGTTTACAACTGCATGCTGAGATAAGCCTTCCAGATGCAAAGATAGTACTTGTGTGTATACTGTCGAAATTAGAGAAGAGACCTCCTTGCCCTCTTCACTCTGATGTAAAACTTCCCTGACTGCTACATGTTGTTATTCAGTTTCATAAATTATGGACAGCATGTAATACTGGAGTAAAAATACAACTTTTACTTAGATGTGATTGTTTTCTTAGATGTGTTTATTGTAATTTGGATTTTTTTTCTGTAAAATGTATTGTACTTTTCCATTTCTATATCTTTAAGGGCCCTTATAACATTCAGGTACATGTCATTTTAAGTTGTTAATGGGATACATACATTGTTATGTTTACCTTTTAGTAATTTGCAGGTAGTATGTATTTCTAGCTAGATTTTTAAAATAAATGATATGTCAGTAAAATAATTTTAAAAATTAAGATGTATATTTTTTATATTTTCTCAATAATTTAAAAGAACTTCCCTATAAAAAGTGGGAGCTTGTTATCTGAAGGTAATACAGTAATGCAATCATTAGCCATCATCCTAAATTTAAATATTCAAATTACTTGGAATCTGGTGTTTAAGGCTGGACCACAACAATGCACAGGAAGAATGTAATAACGTATTCTGTATGACAATTAATATAAAGTTATGTTCCTTGCATTGACTTTAGTTCACAGGAGCAAATAAGAGCACCATGTAATTGATTCACTGCGAAATATTCATTGTGCAAAGTAAGAAAACTATACATGAGGTCTTCAGTGGTACAGGTTAAATAATAAGCCAAGGAAGCCTGGAGACTGAGGAGTAAAATATTTGTACTCTTACTTGCTGTAAGCTTACAGCTTCACAGGAACTACTGATTTAGGAGTTTCTTCCTGATAAGCCAGGTAGAGGTAATATTTTTTCCTTCTTTTAATTATTTAGCTTAATTTACTAGAAAAAAATTAACATTAAATTAAATAATACTTTTTTTTTTTCTAAATTACAAACTTGCATTATCTCTACCACGTTAAGAATGTGCTTCTGTTTGTATAGGATATGAAGTCTATGGCAGGTATATCTATTAAAATATATAATTGTTTCTATGGGGAACAAAAGACAGAAGACAAAACTTTTGTACTTTCACTTGAATGCTGAAGTAAGATTTTGATTATGCAAGGCACTAAGGATTTTGAATAAAGTTAAAGATAATATAAAACACCTAATTTAGACTATAAAACATGCATAATAAATAAAACAGAGTGATAGACTGCTGGACAAGTAGACTGTCCCAGTATTGTCATATTAGGGCCATAAGAACAGACTTAATAACATAAACCCCTTGATTTTGTAGGGAAGATAAATGATCAGTTACACACTGTCATAGCAAGTAATCTGAAATCTGGCCAAAGATGCTCTTTAGGTTCTTTCCTGTGGATTCACCATTGCTGAACTTCAGAAAGGAAGTGGGTGTCATTCCAGTATTGCATGTTAGCTACATAAGAAATCCTGTGCGATTTCATTTAAGAGGGTTCTTGAGGACCACTGTGGATAATTTTAAGAGATAAATATAAAAACATTCAGGCTTTTTTTTCTCTCCACTTTTTAAGATGTAAAACTAAATCAATACAGAGTTTCATAGGCCAGCAACTAAATGTGGACATTCATCTTCTGGCAAAGCACAGAAGTTGAAAATTAAGGACCATTGTATTCAGCACAAGATGAAAATCACGAAACTTGCATGGATTAAAGAAATCTGAGAATATCATAACATACTTCAGATGCCTTGCCACTCCATTTTTAATGAACTTGCCAGTAAAAAGAATACTTAAGACTGAGATATGCTTATCTATATCATGTAGGTTTAAAAAGCTTCTTGGGCTCAGGCTTTTAAAAACTGCTTCTTTGAAAGAAAGCAGAACTTTTCTGTTCTTCAGATACTGAAGTGTTAACTACCTCAGCCAAAAGATTCAATGGCTACATATAAAAGAACAGGTTAAACATGTCTAGGACTGTTCTCTGGCATTAGGGCTGGTAACCACATGATGTTTTATGCTTGTATTATTAAACCCTTCTATTCTTCAGAACAGGATAGTCACATGCATATATTGGGAATGGTTCCTGACTCACACTAACTTCCAAACTGTGCACAGGAATTGTTTGGGAAAGTGCTAACTGGCATGCTTTAAGCTTGTGCCAAAGTTTGTTTGAACACTTTAATACACAATTTTTAGACAAATTATTTCCAATGTCCATGCATGTTTCATTTACATTGCATTTTACAGACACACCTGAGGCAATCTCCTGGAATTGATTAGCCAAAAGGAAGGTAAGAAGAAACTGTGGTCCCCCATGTAGAGATAAATCACATTCATATTTCCAATTATTTCTTTATTGAAGCAATTAATTACCTGATTTTTTTTATCCAGAAACCTCACAAAAGAGAGTTGATTGAAATTTGGCTCTCATTAGATGTTTGTTCATGTGAAGCCATTTTAAAAAGTCCTACCCAGTGGCTAAAACAGACTGGTAACCTGCAGCAGATGTCCCTTTTTGTTTTAGACATCCTGTGGCCCTTATGAAAGGATATTATAGTGAGAACAGGAAGAGAAAACACACATTTTGCAAGAAATGAAATAAAGGCAAGCAACTTTTGCACTCCTGTAGCTTATGGCTACAAACATCAATTTGTAACGAAAATTACTTCTAAATAAAGTGTAATTTATTGATTTTAAGATAAGAATGGGAAAGGAGTAAGGATAAATAAACATCATTGGTGATTTTCTGAATGCAGACTATTCTTCTTATAACTTCCACTATACATATTATTCAATGTTTTAACTGGACACGTGCTGGACATTTGCTTCTCAGTATGGCCATAGGGATAAATATCAGTACATCTCATTTGTCAGGACTTCAGAAGATGTGTGGGTGCTTCATCAGTGAGCCAGAAAGCAGTATAAGCTTGTCCTGATTTCATTTCTCACAGACTCGCAATACTGCTCATTCTGAAGGGCAAAGCCTTTTTTAAATTTTTGTTTTAACTTTTGACAGGAAAAATAAGTGGTCCATAAAACTGAGCTATTAAACTGGAGAAGCTGCAATTAAATACAAATAAGTGTCTCTGCCTAGCTGATGCAACTTGGTTGTAATAAAGAAAAAAAGACTGACAGAAGAATATACCTTTTAGGAATGACTACCATGGAATTCTCAAAAAGACACAACTTTAAAATCACATTAAAATGATCTATAGGAAAATGTTCTTTTCTGGATCATGATGTATTTAAATTCTAGTTGCTGATGTTTAAATTTCTGTATTTATCCTCCCACTGTTTTAAGATACATACTCAACTTCCTCAGGTTTTGTAATCATAATTCATCTTACAAAAGAAAAGTGGCATAGAAATTTCTGGCCTAAGAGGTATACATTCAGAGAAATAACAGGATAAGCATGAGCAGTTTTCCTAAAGCTTATAGGTAAGTGTAAGTAATTTAAAAATCTTAACGATACTGAAAGGCCACTAGTGCGCACAGCATTCTTAACTTATGTTAATTTAGTTTTGAATGATTATTGAACATTTTGTAGGTTTGCCAACTTTCTCTACTGTTGACTGCATTCCAGCGCATGAAGAGGCTGCAATCTGTATACCTGTGCTTTTGCTAATATGTTTTTCACTCAGGGATCAATTCTCATTAAGGTGGCCTGTTATCCATAAAATTGCTGTTAGATAGAACATATTCCAGCTACTTGTCATAGACAGTGCTCTTCAAAATCATTGTAAGAAGAAGTACAACTTTCTGAAAAAAGAACAGCCTCCACGAGAACATGGGTACGTGTTACAACCAAAAACAACGACACTTGTGGTTGGCACATGTTTTGTTGGATATTTGAGGACAGGCATGTGTGAGAAAAAAGATGTAAAATGGCAAAGAAACAGATGCAGAGAAGACACAGAAACCCATACACAGCCCTGAGCAATGTCTGGGAATGTAGCTGTAAGAAAAACAGAGCAAGAGAGATTCAAGATGACTATCAACAAAAAACGACCTGAGACTTCAGGTGAAACTTTCACGTGGTTTCAGAAGAAAAGGACATACACATAACCTTTATAAATAGAGTGCATCCAAACATCTGATGCCATCACATATGTTTTCTGACCAGAAACACTGCACAAGCCCTTCAAGTCAAGACAGGTAAGAATACATTGCCAATTTTAAAGATATTTGCCTTCTAAATAGATGCATAAATTAAAGTAACTTGGCAGCATTCAAAATATGAATTTTCCTATAAGGAAAATATATCCACATACACGATAAAATATGTTCTATATTTTCATTCACTAGATTTTTGCCTAAACTTACTCATTATTTTCATACCTTCCATGGTTCCATTGCTGTTTCCCCTCATTTGCAGACTAAAGTCAGTCTTTTGTTTACTCCAGGCTACACTAGTGATTACTCTCTTCTGGTCAAAGTACTTTTTTTCTCCTGCACTTCCTTAGGCAATGTTTATCTTTTCTCTACCATTAGACCCTGTTCTCCCTAATATTGTAGATTGTTTCCTTCTTTCTTGCTCCCAAAGATAGAGGCAGTATATAAAAATCCTTAATTTCTTTGTTTTCCTATTTTGACTCCTCTTATTCGGCAAAAACAACCCAAGACATGAATCTCTTCATGTTTCTCTTAAAGAATTACTGGCTTACAAAGGATGTCTCTATAAGCAATGATCTTATTGGTTTTATTTTTCTTTTCTTCATCATGTTTATGGAATAGCCAAATGCCCATAGAGGCAAAAGAAGAATGTACTAGGAGTAGACAGTGAAAAAAAATTCTCTTTGGTGGGTACATCATTTTAGTACTATAGAAAAAGTGTTTGTGATTGAATAATGTTTGGATAAAAAATTCAGTTAAATAGGGACAATCAGTTGCTAGAGAGATTGCTTGTGAAAGCCATGCTATAAAATTTCTATTTATAGTATAGCATAAAAAGTACTTACATGAAAAACTTTCACAAAAAAAATTATTTATCTGCAGATCTAAAAATATGATCTTTCCTTCTCTCATTTTTTCCCACTTAATTTGAGAAACTTCATTTAGACTACTGAGTGCAAATATTTCTTTTATTTAAAATGTAAATGTTGTGCTGTTTTTATGATTGTCTGGAAATAATTAAGCATACTGCTAAACTTGGATGTTGCCTCATAGTCTTCGGAAGTACTGAAGTTGACTGTCCAGCCCAGGGACATTGCTAAGCAGACATGTTATCCACACCTGAGCTTTCCTTAAGAATGAAAAAGTGGTCACCTAAACAAGTAGTAATAGAACTCTAGGCAGTTTGTTTCATTTCTAAAAACTAGATTTATAAAGGTGAATGCAGCTTTTTCTAGTCCATTTGAATTTTGAATGCGAAGTATCACGCCTTTACAGTTAGTCGTGACATTCTTACGGTCACCTTATTTTCTACATCTTCTCATTGATACCAACTATAACTTGAAGAGTGAGAAAAATGCTTAGTATTCCTATGTTGTTGAGGATTAACTCAAAAATATAACAGGGCCTATGTGGGAAGGAGTATCACACACATATTTGATAGCCTGCCTGTCAGGGTTTGTTTCATTATGATGAACACTGTATTACATATGATGACCTTCATGGTGTTATGAACTCAGTACAAAACTGCCTAACAGTTGAATATTCAAGATCAGCAGTTACACCTTCTTCCTCCTTCTCACTCCTTTAATAATCTTCCCTCCCAACATTAAAACTGTATATTTAAATGAAGATTTTCTTACCAGGCCTCTACAAGCTTTACCCTCTTCTAAAAGCAGTTCAGAGATGTCTATATGAGACTTCTTTATGGCTGGTGCTCTTCACATGTAATAGATATAATCTGTCCAGTTCCCAAAAATTTCATTCAAAATGCTATATACTGATGCCAAAATGCCTGAAATAGAAAATTTCACATGTAATTTCAGGGAAGTTATAGAGGTGTAATAACCTGGCTATATGAATACAACTACATATTTGGGTAGCTGTAGAATAAGAGTTAATTATTGCCCTTAGGAATATGGGGTTTTTCCATTTGCAGAAATTTAAAGGATAAGTTCTTACAACTCTGTATGTGCCAAGCAAAAAGTTACAGCGTTATTAATATAATAGGTTTCCTCCAGAACACACTTCCCTTTGATTGCAAAAACATACTGCAACTTTTTAATTAAATGCTATTTTTGGTTATGTGTTAATATAGACCTCAAAAAAGGTTCTGGATTGCTAGCCTAGTGCACTGAAATCCTTATTTAGCCACAAAAACAAACAGTGCAGGAAGAATGATTACAGCAAACTTCCTGGTGCTGTTTCACGGGTGAACCCCAGAGGGACCCAGAAGGTTATAATCAATCTCTTATATATTTCTCTGGAATACGTGGACTCTCCACCTATATCATGTTACCACAGTATTACTGCTCATACTGCTCAGCTGTTACTTAGGAGTAATTAGGCAGACAAGAAATCTTCTTATAAATAACACAGAAGAAAATACATTACAAAAATTAATTTGGCTTCCCACAGACAACGCAACTCTTATTCACTGATTTTACGCTCCAAATTTGTTTATTCTGTGTGGGTTTGGTCTGCTTTTAAGTTTCATAGTTTCTCAGAGGAAGTGGGCTTGGCATTTTATAGTTGCCTGGGAAGCACTGCCCATGCCTGTGATTCCGCAGAAATATTTTTAGTATGATAGAAAGCTCTCCTATGTTTATCACTGATAGCTGCTCATAAACCAGCTCTTTCATAACACTTGAAGTGTCCTCAGTTTCCTCCTGTCTAGGCACAGATCTAAGAAGCAAGTTCCTCGCTTTCTTGAGAAATTCTTATCGCTAATGGGGAAAAAAAAAAAAAAAGTCTGGTGTGGTTTTTTTCCCTTCACTGACGTACTAAATCGATCCTAAGAAAACACAGTCAATGCCTCTAAGACACTTCAAAACACTGGTGTGAGCAGATGCCTGAGAACGCCCTCAGCCCGTTCCCGAACCGCCTGGGGCGGATCTCAGTGCCGGCTCCCTAACACAGCCTGTGAAATACGGCCGAGTTACTCGGCGTTTATCCTTAGGACTCCCGAGCCTGTTTGCCACACCTCTTCCACGGGGCTCGGCACAACAGATTATATTATTATTTGCAGCACAGAAAGCCACTAACCCCCTGACCGAGCAGCACCCCGGGCTGCCCCGGCCGCTTCCCGCGCCTTTGTCACCTCAGAACCCTCCTGCCGTCACCGCTCCCCTGCCCGCCCTTCCTCCTCTCCTCCCAGTCCCACTAAGGCAAACGAGGCCTGTTACAAGCAGCCAGTGAGGAGGACAGCTCTTGTGATGCTGGAAGGAGAAATTAAAGTGTATCTAAAACTCCTAAAGCGCCCTGCGAGCCCCAAACACGCTACCGGGGTGCCGCCTCGCCTCCTCCCTCAGACCGGGCTGAGCGCAACTTGCCCACGCAGGAGAATGGAGAGAGGTGCCTTCAGGATTTTATCTCAGGTCCACTCCTTTTACTTAGCAGACCTGCTTCTCGTGTTTTATAATGACGGCTTGCAGCCCTCCTTTTGGAGTACTGGCATTATTTTAGAGAGAATAATTAACAACGTGTAAGTGGGTTCCCCCTCGCCAGGCAATGGAACCGCCCGCCGGGTTCCTGGAGGCGAGGCTCGGCGTTTAACCCCTTTCCTGCCGAATCCCAAAGGCTCTGCCTGGCGGGAGAAGGTGGGATCCTGCATGGGGTTCTGCTGCCCTCGAACACCCCGGGCACGTTCAGGTGCTGAGGACTGCTGCATACAGGCGTTGTGAAACGGGAGAGCGACCACCACACCCTCAAAACGGACTTAAATACCATCAGGTAAAGGCATCCCGCATGTTTTCTATGCAGTGTTGTGGAAACGTGTGATAATGCTTAAATAGCGATTGGGGAAACTGGTTTTCTTCTTCTTCTCTCTCTCTCTTTTTTTTTTTCTTTTTTTTTTTTTTTAATGATTGCCAGTGGGAACTCTGTAGACCCTGCGTGGCACCTAGCTGCCCACCAGGTGAGCCATCTCCCCACCCCTGGAGACGGAGCATCGTCAGCCAGAACAACTGCTGCCATCAGGTGGGCTCAGTCACCTTTCAGAAACTCTTCTTTTCAGCAATAACTGCAGAAATGGAGGTGTCCTGACCCTGAGACCTTGTTGTCTTGACCTGCAATCCTGACCTGCATTTCTCAATTTAATGTCCAAGGTAAGATGGTATGGGTTTTGATATACAGCCTTTCCCAATTGCAGTTGCTGAGAGACTAAAGAAAGTTGTAGTAAATTCTTTTTTAAAATAATGTAATGCAAGTGGTCATTTAGCTCAAATTTCTGTTTCTTTGACTATTCCTCCGCTTCTCTATACTTTCTTCTCCTCAAGTGGCCATTCAGTTCCTCAAAAATCTTCAGTTATACCAAATAAAAGTAAAAAAAACCTCTATCAACTTCTGCTCAGTTCTTAGTCCCTTCAATCTTTTGACTCTATTAAATACTAGAAACCCCACTTCCCTTCTTCAGATTGTCTTCTAGGTTCACATCATTGGATGCCTTGGGAATTTTCCTTGACCCTAATGCCTGCAATTAAATGTTTTCCTATCAGTATCTTCCATCTTTGACATTTTTTCCAGATGAAAGTTTCTTCTCAAACTATGTTTTTTCTTTCCATTTTCTTTTATTCTCTGATTCCCAAGGGATAACGCTCTGAACCATAGTGAACTGTGTGGTAAGAGCCATTCACATTTTTTAGGAAAGGGGGAGGTTTACAGCTTAAAGTAAACGCAGAAGAAAAATTGTTACTTTTACTCCAAGTTGTTAAGGTTATTAGGTGTGTATTGGTAGCAAGGAACATGTGGAAAGACTTCTGACAGAAGAACTTCTGAAAGTGGCATTAGTGCAGGAGAACTTTTTCTGGAAGCCTCCCAAGTGATATGAATAGATCTACAAATTACAGTTCCTTGTCTGCTTAAGGCCAAGCAAGGTGAGTTACTTGTGCTGGTGTCAGACAAATCATGAACGTTTGTGTCAAATTTCCTTTAACATAGTAGGCATTAGAATATTTAAATTTATTGTAGCTGCATAACTTCTTGCCTGAAAAGTGTTTTGTGCATTCAGTTTGTATTTCAACAGCAGGCCTGCCTTTCTAATCTAGAAAGCACACCAGGTGTACAACTGCAACCACAGCCTTCGAAAGTAAAAGGAGAAAGAAACGCATTTTGCAAAATAACAATAATAAATTGCAAGATTTTGTTTTACACATTGCATATGAGAAATGTCTGCTTTTGCTTAGGGAACTTGGGTGAGTTCTTTAAAAAAGGGTAAACTAGGGGATTGTATTCACTCTGAATTTTGTTGTTTGCTTGTCTTTGATGAAATGTAGAGCTTTCCTTGTCATACGACAAAGTGTTGAGAGCACTAGCTATAAACCTTTCATTGTAGAAGGCACAACGGTGACTTTTACTTGAATTAAGGTTGTCCATATTGGCTTTTTTTTTTTTTTTTTTTTTCAGTGCATTAAACTGAATGCCCCTCATGGCATCTGTCAGCTTCTGTCTAGCAAGAAACTCAGAGTTGGGCCTGTTCAGCATTGAGAAGACACAACTGAGAGGGCACCTCATCAATGTCTATCAGTATCTGATGGGAGGATGTCAGGGATGGAGCCAGGTTCTGCTTGGTGATGCTGAGCAATAGGACAAGAGACTATGGGCAGAACCTGATGCACAGGAAACTCCACCTGGATATGAGGAAGAAATTCTCTACTGTGCAGGTGACCATGCACTGGAATGGGTTGCCCAGAGAGGTTATGGAGTCTCCCTTACTGGAGATATTCAAGAATCTTCTGGATGCAATCCTGTGACACGTGGTCTAGGATGGCCCTGCTTGAGCAGGAAGGTTGGACCAAACGACCCACTGTGTTCCCTTCCAACCTGACCCGTTCTGTGATTCTGTGAATATATTGAGGTGTGGAAATACATAGGTCAGAAAAAGAACACTAAACACTATACTGACATATGAAGGTAAAAGTTGCACCCTTTAACAGTTGAAATCTATTGGAACCACATACACTAAAATACCTCAGCCCCAATAAAATTTTGTGAATAGTTACACATCCCTCTAATGTCCCTGAAAATATCAATATAGCTTTTAAATCTTAGTCCTACTGGATGTATAATTTGTCCTGGAACCAAATTTTTCTTTTACCATTTCATTATAGTTATTGCTTTAATGTTGCATAAAAGGATAAAGAGTGTTACATATCTTCCTCTATTCTTTGAATGCTTACCCCATAGCTGTGTTTTTTTCATTAGTGCCTTCTTATTCTTGTTTCAGGAGTTGAGCAAATTGTGTCCAGTTGTTTTACTTCCCTAAAATAATTATACAAGTTTTATGGCTCATTAATTTACATGAAGCCCATTATTTCTAGTGA
Organism: Myiozetetes cayanensis; assembly: GCF_022539395.1. Lineage (NCBI taxonomy): Eukaryota > Metazoa > Chordata > Aves > Passeriformes > Tyrannidae > Myiozetetes > Myiozetetes cayanensis. The sequence continues at coordinate 61,049,670 of NW_026087631.1, forward strand.
ATCTTTATTCCTATTAACAGTTAGGGAACCGTTTCTAAATTTTAACTTCCAAACATGGAATTTATGGTGTTCAAAAATACACTGAATTTTTTCGGTCCAAGGAGGTAAAAGGTTAAAAAAGGTGATGTACCCAGAGATCTTAAGTTATTTTTTTAACATACAAGTTATTTTTTTAACATACTCTGATGTAACATTCAGCCTCCTATCTGGGAGTTAATTATCTCGGGGCATAAAGACTTAGATAAAGCAGGCAATGTGTAATCTATTAGTTGGGGCGTTCGGTCAGGAATTTGCTCTCACATTCAGGAGCTCATCTGCGTTACTGACAGTGGGGTTCTTCCCCACTAGGTGGTGATACAGGAGCAGCTCCGGGTTCTCTCTTTGAATGGAATCCCCACTCATGAATAGTCTCTAAGACCTAAGAGAACAATTAAAAGTAATTTCAAGCAAACTTCTTTCCTGTTTTGTAGAAAGCAAGGTCTCCAGTAAGATTATAAAGACGGACAAACTTTACAAAGAGAGAGGAAGTATTTGAGTCACTCAGTGAAGATAAATATGTGTGGTGATAACAGTAATATGCAAAACCTATTAGGACAGTTTGGAGGAAGATCTGGTTTAGAAATTTGACATTCTAAATGGTGGCAGTCATAATCTTTTGTCCAACTCAAAAAGAGTGGTTTATTTTAGCACAAAGCAACCCATCAATCCACACGCCATGAATTATTCTGTGGAGGACCTTAGTTGTATCAGTTCTGTGGAATTGCTTTTCATGTGTAGAAACAGCAGCAAAAGTTGAAGCTGTGAATATATTTAGAAACACAAGTAGTTGTGTCAAAAATACATTATATAAACATTAGGCTACTGGATGTTATAGAGCTATGAGAAAGTAATGCTGCATATGAAAAGTAACTGGTAGCAATTCAAAGCCTCCCATTTCTTTTTCACTTGTGAAACTTCAGTTTCTTTAAAATAAACAGGCAAAATCCTCTTCAGTTGAGCAGTTTTGTAAGTGTGGACTGCTTACAAAAGAATTGCTCCACAGCTCTTGCTCCAACTCCAAATTGTAGTTTCCATGTTTCTCCCTCTGATCATGTTATCTCAGTGCTTACTCTCAAGGCCTGCTACTTCTAAAAGGTGTGAGTTATCTGAGATGCCATGAAACTATAAGATGTTGAAAATAGGAGTGTTGAATAATAAAGTTAATTTGTATAGCTTTGTTTGTTAATCATTAGCAAAAATTTTTTACACAAAGGCTTACTTAGATTAGTTAAACAAGTCAAAAAATAGCCTCATTCCCTTGACTGAAAAGTTTAAATTGGGCTTTGCAGTTTTCCATGTCAGCAACCAATTTTATTTTCTGAAATACTAAGTTGTAAAAACGTCCTGATGCAAATTGTTGCTATTAGAAATAGGCAGGAAGTGAGACATTTTAAGGAATAAGAGATTTTCCAGTATGGCATCTTTTGTTATGAGTATGATTATTAAAATCAGATATCAGCACATCCTGGCTGAACCTTCTCAGTTCAGACTTTCCTTGACTTTCTTGACAGGTACCTTGATATTGTCCGTCATTCCATCCTACTGTATCCCTTGTGATTGTTCAAATGTTCTCTTCACAACACTGATAGTTATCTCATTTTTACAGGCAGTAAAAAGCCTTTTTCTTGAGCAATCTGTGAGCTTTTTCCTCTACTACTATTGCCCTGAGTAGGACCAGGGAATTATATCTTCAGCCTGTATTGTAGAAACACCAATAGAGTGCATTAGTGGGTAAAAAATAAACAAATTAAACAAAAATCCCACAGACATATTTCATTAAGGTTGTGGCATGTATTTGCTGGAATTTCTACATACAATTTTGTTTTCCTTCTTACCTTGACTGATAAAAGTACTTGGATACCAGCAATTGCAAAATGATCCTCTCCACCTTCCTACTCTGGAGGGTCATTTTTCTAATGTCCTATCTGGTTCCCACAGTCATTTCTGCTTCTAATCCAATTTCTGTCTTCATTTTTGCAACCTACCTTAGTCTTGCATTTGAAAAAGAGAATTTCAAGAGACACCTAGACACCCTTCATTAAAAACAAATTAAATTAATGTTTCCCAGTCTCACTGTTGAAGTAAGGGATTTTTGGAATCACAGATAATCTGGACTTGAAACAGACAGATTTAGCTAAGAAAAATAGTAAAAAATAAAAAAAAAGAAAGTGTGTCTAGATTGTACAGCAGGTAGGTTAACAAAATGGTAATGCAACAACATTAAAAATAGCTAGTGCCGACCAAAGAAGTGATTTTTCCATCTTTTAGTTATGCTTACCACCTGCTGCCAAATTTATTTGTGCCAGGATCTAGCTGACATTTGAAAGTATGTTGAGTATAATGTAAGAAATGGTATAGGAGCATTCTGTACATTAAGAGCGAGGGAGAGTTGGATCAGGGAAGATCACACGTAATAGAAAAATTAAGAGCTGATGTGTAACTAGAGTGGTCCACAAGAATTGTGGAATGTGATTTGTCTCTAAAAAACCAACTTTATGCTTTCTTCTTTACTAGTATTTATCCATGGCTCCATTATTTGCATGTTATATTGTCATTTTTATCAATTTCCCTGTAGAGAACATCAGGCTTTCCAGGCTGCAGTTCCAGGTATACTGGGCAAATTTTTATAACAGTAAATTTATTTGATGATGGCTATATTCTGATACAGGATTTATGGAAGATTTACAGTTAAGGAAAGAAAAATTATTTACAGTTTTATTTTATAATAAAGCAGGCAACATCATTTTAATTAAAGTAATGAAAGGAATGACACAAAATTTACATAGAAATGCACTGAGAACCAAGACTTAGTCAAAGGCATTTAGTAGCAAACGTACTAATTGTGATATTTGGAGTTGTGGTTATGTATTATGTATGCTCTGCTACAGTGTGATTTGAGTCCTGAATTTTAAGACTGGCAAATGTGTGATGTACCTTCTTTATGTATTCTTAAAAATTCCATAAATAAAACTGTGAATTGATTGTTCTCATACAGTGAGAACAATCTGTTTTCCATCTACCTGACTATTTGCATGAATGAACAAATTTCTTTATCATGTTTCCCTCATAAGTAGACTCACATACCATTGCACATATACTAATTTTTAATCCATTAGTAGAATCTGATAATCTATTGGGTATGCAGTGTCTACAGTGATAAACACACATATTCTTTATTTCCATTTTGAACCAAAACACTTATTCATTAGTACTTTTTATTAGCCTTGACTTAGTAAGTTTTTCCATCTAAAAGAATAAATGGATTTCACTGAAGATAGAGGTACCTGCCTGTAAAATAACTCTGTCACAGTGTCTTTGTGATATTGCTGAACTGACCAGTGAGGAAGCCTCACCCAGACCCAGTCATTGTTATCTGTTGTACAGTGTTGGTATAAAGCTTGGATTTTTCTTCCTAACAGCATTTTGACTTGGGCAATTTCAAATATGTGGAAGCTATATAATATCTGATTTATAGTTAGAAACATTCATCTCTGTTGAATGAAAGCTGTATTCACAGTACAGTGAGTCACTCATATCTCATTTTCAACCCCTTATGTACCTTCCAGATCTTTAAGATGAGGTTCCTTTCTGTCTCTTCAATGCTTCTTGCTGCTCTTAGCACTGTCAACTTCTCTGTTAACTCCTGGGATCTGACTTATTCATCTTTCACCTCAGCTAATTTCCAGTTTTCTACGCTGAGGTATAGAATCTAAGCCTCAGTCTTAATTGTTAAAAAAAATCTACTGTGTTTGTATGGGAGAGAAGATACGTGTTGTTTTTTATAATAGTTGCTTGCTAGTACAGAATGCCAGCAACCTGTACTAACAGAGAGTCAGAAAACAAGCCCCTCACCCAAAATAGCTTGCAGTTTAAATAAACAGCCAAGGGTCGAAGGACCTAGAGAGGAAGAACAGAAGAATAGCACAACTCAGTTCAGTTCAATGTTTATCTTGTTATGCTCTTTGTTCTCTATTTCTTTTCCTTAGGAGTTAAAAAAGGCAGAGTATTTGGTTTTCCTACTTGTTTGTGAACTAATGAGGGGATCTGACATCCATGGGCCTTAAGGAACAACAAAAGGATATTAAAGGAAAAAATCCAAGTAAATCTATTTAACAAGTTTTTATTTTGATTTTGTAAGATTAAAGTACAGATGTTAGTAGATAAATCTTATTTCTACAGTATAGCATCAGTTACTTTAGTGTTCATTATGAGAGTTTTTCAAAGATGCATATTCTTACAAATAAACTATTTTATGATTCATGTACACCTCTAAATTGTGTCAGTTTCCATTAATATAATTTAGAGCAGATTCATTCTGAAAATAAGAAGTTTCACAGAAAAAGGTAAAGGCAGTTTACAGTTGTCTTAAAGCATCCTTTAGAACCTGTGCTATGCCCCAAATGAATGAGACTGCAGTTATGAGGTCCATGGCCATGACATATCCAAATGTGTTTCTATTTAGGGTGGTTTCCCTACCTAGACTCTAATGTAATCACATCAAAATGATAAAGAAAGCTTCCCCCAGTAAAGTCTTGGGGAAGGTTAATGGTGCAAATACTGCCTTCTCTCCTGCTAAAATGAATCACTCCATGGGCAAAGTACAACATCAGCTGGAGCAAAAAAGTTTATTTTGCATGCTGCAAGTCTGCAGTGATGAGCAGCCCTCAGAATTTGGGAGAACAATGTGGTATGTCTTTTACCCAGGAAAAAGCTAATTTGAAAATTGTACACACTTGTATGCACTACAGACAGTGTGATTTCTCTATCTGATCAACAGAAGAGCCTGCTAAATGATAACATTCTGCTTTATTGTTTATTTCAATGCCTAAGTCATATCCTGCTGGGGAATTTTATGGCTTGAAATGTGGGTTTCCAGAGAGATTTTTTGTTTATAGTTCTCTAACCATTTCATTTTTCTACGTTTGCCAAGGACTCTGAGAAGCTATTGCTTCAGACATAACAGATGTACTGTGTTAATACTACCAAATCATATTATTGACCTCCTAGAATGTTCATAAATGATTCATTGAACAAGACATAAAAATAAATGCGTTAAAATTCACAACACATTAAAATAATATTAAAATTAAGGTCCACTTTCCAGAAAATATATATTTAAATTATATTAGTTAAATAACTTACTAAGACAGAAACTAAAGGAGCCTTCAAAAATAAACAACAAACTTTAAAGGTTTTCTTGTTGAGTTGCAGATGATATTAAGGAAAATGAAATTAAAATGTATGAATTTTGAAATTGTACCAGACAGTCCATTTATTGTTTCTGATATTATTTAGAACTACAGGTTTATAAAACAATTAAAAATATGCTTTTTTCCTGAGGTAATAACATCATTGTAATATAAATACATTTTGACACTGGGATAAGTGCTTGACAATAGGGTAATAATGATATTAGCACAGCTGGACAACTTCCTGGCATTGCTGAGCTGTTGAAAAATTTTGCACCCAAGATTTACATCAGATGCTTTCTAATTTTAAAAAAGTTCTATTACCCTTTTATTTTACTTTATTTTAATGTGGGTGATTTGTTTTAGTGTTACTAATTTGCCAGTTTTAAAAAACACGATGTCATACTGCACTTGTTTGAAACCTAGTCAGTAATGTATCCATTTGTGCACTGAGAACAAAAACAAATTAAGCAGATAAAAATAACTGTCCAAGATAAATTAAATTCAATTTAATATAAATTGGACTAAGATTATACTTTATTTACAAACTGACACTTTAAATAATTTCTTCTACCAAAGTATATCAAAGTAAAGAACTGGAAATCTTATTACTTGATCAAGATCGTGATCTGTTTAGTCTAACAGTAATTTCATGAGTCTCATGATTGAAATACAAATATAGAATATGAAACCTTATTAGGAAGGACAGACAAAGAAGGAGAGTACGATATTACTCCATATATTGAGGCATATATCCTTGCTCTGAGAGGTGGAGTCTGTCAGGAGATAAACCTGTTTAAAGTCTGTAGTGATGATAAAAGAGAAAAATCACAAAGGTACTTTCATGGTTAACCAGGACAAAACACCAATCAAAGGTGATGAGGTGGATGAAATGATTTCAGACTAGGCTGGACTTTGGTACAAGTACAGCATGTAAATAAATAATGGCCAGTCTTCGCGAGCGAAGATCCGGGGAAGGTCTTTCCACCTTCCAGCCTGCGCATTGGATTTTTTAGGTGAGACACAGTGTGCACGGAACTGAGCCCACCCTTTAATCCTAAGGTTCATCTGCAGAATGCAAAATATTAATAAGTTCTTGGAACGTATTGGCCAAATTTATTATTTCAACGGTAAGAAGGAAAACAGGATGAAATGCATCTGACACTTGGTATAGAGAGGGAATTTAAAGGTGAAAAACAACACTGATGATTGTGGTAATAAATTATTTCATTATTTCTAGGATGAAAATAAATATTCCATTAGTAAAAAAAATCCCATACAAGAGGATTCTAATGGAACAAAGATCTCAGGAATGCCAGTAGATCCTTAGAAAAAAAATATTAAGAACATAGAAGAGAAATATTTCAAAGTGAAGGAGGTTGGAATAATAAAATGAAAAATGCAGGATAGAAAATGACAGATTTGCAAAGAAAGATTAGAGAATATTGGTAGCTCTACTGAATATCTATCAGCACTGTCATCCTACCATCCAATAATCAAGCACAATATTTAGATGCTTAAATAAGAATATCCTCAGTAAGATATATGAAGTAATATGTCTGCTGCATTTGAAACTGATAAAGCCTGAAATTGAGTGGGTTTTTTTCAGTTTTGATGACTGTATTTCATGAAAGTTTTGGACAGCTGGAGAAAAGCTACAAAAGATGAGTAAAAACAGCCTGCTGGAAAACATGACACGTCTGACAACTTGAACAAAATGAACTTAATAAAAGTATGAATGAACAAAATAACCTAACAAAAAGAACTCAGGCTGTTCAGCCGAAGGGAGTAGAGCTTGTGTTCAAATGTGCAAAGTGTATCTGAAAATGGGATGGGAAGTGCTAGTGTTTATTATGAAACAAGAAATAACAGCTCAGTTCACAGGAACAAAGATTTATGTAAAGCATCAGAGAGGAAAGCAAAATAAAGCAAACCAAACCCCCAAAACCACTAGTATTTTCACACTTGGGTAGTTAAATACTGAAGTAGATGGCCCGATAGACTGTGGTATCTTTGTCACTGAAGGTTTAAGGACAGGTAATGTAAATGGTTTAGGTCTTGTCTTTGGGCAAGAGAACGGACTAAAGGAGCTTCCTTTCAATTACTTGTGATGCTTAGATTTTATAACTCCTTTTCAGAAGGAAGACAGCTGCAAGAAAAAGGAGCAGAGAGTAGCAGGGTGACTGAACACAGTTTTTATCTGAATGATTGTCTTCTGTTAATGCAGGTAGAGATTTGTACTGTTACTTTAAAAAACAGAAGACACGCATTTTTAGTTTTTGTTTGGAATATAAGTTTCCAACAAAGAATACAAACAAATTTCATGTCTATAGTGAGACTTTGATGATAAACATTTTTTAATAATTCACTGTATTCTCGAGCTCATGGGATTTGTACTCATATGAATATATTTTATGTACTTCCACAGCAACGTGAGGAAGGTAAAGCCTAAATTCTTTCTCAAAAAGGACTGATTTGATGCAGTCTTTTGATTTAAACCCCTTCAGATGGTACCTATTTTGAAATAATTTATTTCTAATGAATCTGTTTGACAGATTTGACATTAGCTGCAGAGCATCACTTGTACATGTAAACCCTAACCATTGCAATGGCTGTCTTGAGCCTGGTCTTGACTGTGGGACTAATTTAAAAATATTAAATTATATTAAATAAAATTTAAAGTATGGAGCTGCAGTTGAGAAGCTCTTTGGCCATTTACACTATGCACATTAGACAATAATAAATTTTATTGCCTTTTAACTTTTTATTGTTTGTTAGGGGCTTTTTTGTTTTCTTTTTCTGCAGACTACAGCAATTCACGTGATAAAAGTCTTTCTCAAGTTGAGAACAGTAAGGAGTTTGCTATCAAAAATTGCTTTTGATTAATTGACTTGCTTTTGATACTCTCAGTAACAGAAAGCTACATTCATGAGCTTCATTTCAGATACTGTAGGAGTGGTGTGATATCTGTGATGGTTTAAGGATATAAGCAAAGCTGAAACTGTCCACGGTAATTAGGGGCTGTGGATTTTAAATCCAATGCCAATGATGATGACTTGACTTTGTAGGCAGGAATTGGAAGGGGGTCCCAATTAGTCTACTTTATTTTCTTGCATGTGTTGGATGTATTCTATTTCAAATAATACATTTCAATTTCTTCTATGTTTTAGCTAAGGTATGGATCATGATTATCATACAGTTTTGCTCTGTGTATTTGACGCATTTGCTTGATGAATCATTCAGGTATGATAAGAAGCCCGACCTAAAGTCCAGTATGGTCAGCAAAAATCTCTGTGCACTTAAGAGGAAATAAAAATAGGCTCTAAAGGGCTTTTCATGGCTTTTATGAGCTTTTATTCCAACACACTATTACAATTTTGTTCTTACATTGTATAACACAGCCTTTGTATGTTTGTGATACTAGGAAAGACAGAGAAAATAATGGACATCTCCAGAATGAAAATTCATATTTTTCAAGAGCATGGTTTTATTTTTGCTGCTTAACATTTTCCAAGGAAGGGTACTAAGAAAAGGAAATCCAGATTAATCTGATTTTATTACTTTTAATATTTGGGTTTTGTGTCTACAGTAACCAGTTGAAGCAGTTGTCTAAGTAGTGATATTTAACTTATTTTGTATTCTACTTTTCACAAATGTTGAGGATGCAACTTGAAGATGTACATATATACATGTATAATAGCTACTCAGTTCTACTGTTTTATCCGGGGGGAAAGCACAACTTTCATGTAATATTCATTCAGTTTTTAATTATTGCAATTATTTTATTACTAGCACTTCTCCTGCTTCACTGGATTACAGATGTATAGGAAGGCTGACTTCTGTCTTCACCTCAGCAACATTCACAGTCTTTTCTGAACAACAAGCAACTACTCCTTTCCAGTATTTGCTTTTTCTTCTCTTCTCTTGTCACTGTGAATAGAAAAAAACTTGTGACAAAACAATTAGGTAATTTGTATCACAATTCTTTTCAAAACCTTTTCCCATGACGTTTACAATAACTATCATTTTGTGTATTTTTCTTTGTTTAGCTGCTACTTTGTGGTGTCTCTCCTTGAACCAACCTTATGTATTTAATTTCTTTGTATTTAAAGGTGATACTGTAATCCTTGCAAAACATGTATGTTTTTCTGTTCATTATTTAGTACCACGGTGAAGACTCTTGTGTGCTACATAGCCCAGAGAATAATAGTAAACAAGAAGAGAGTTACTTTGTTGGTTTTAGGACTTCAAGTCATACCTTACATGATTTGAGTATCTGATCTGAGAATATGTTCTTTTTAGGGTAGACTCGGTGTTTATTCCAGGGATAAAGGCAGAGATAACACTTAGTTACATTCAAATTAATATACAAGTCCTAAACTTGCATATAAAAATAGTTTCTCTGTAGAAAAGTGACACACATTTAAAAGTGAACTTTGGCAAACCTTATCAAGTTTTAATTCCCTTTACCATTCCCTGATTTTCACATGTCCACAATGCTCTTCCCTTAAGGTGTTCTTTCCTTTGAAAATTGCTCTCTACTGTTCCATCATTAGGTCAGGGTATTGATTTAATACCCACTTAGCAACAGCAGATCAAGTTCACCTTCCTTAGTTTTTTTGGTTCTGAAGCAACCAGCTCACTTTGCTTTGTTCTGCACCGCAGACCAGTTTCAGAGGACGCTGAGCCAGGGTAGGCACACACCTACAGTGGGACCTTGAGTGGTCGTTCAGCTCATGGGACCAAGCCCTGCAGCAGAGTCAGAAAGGACAGCTGGCCTCAGCACCCATGATTTCACTGCGCAAATGGACCCCTATTGCCCTGTGCAACTTCCTAGCACAGACAGCATTTGTTTTATTCTTTGATGTGTTTGTATTTGAAGGAATTATTAGTGTTGAATGTAAACATTTCATATGCTTACATTCACATGCTTACGTGCATACAGGTGCAGTAGATTATGAAAAAAATGTGGTTTCTTGTAATGAGACACAAAAGGAAAACTGTTCTTTCGAAAATACCTGAATCAGAAGTTGTGGTAATTAAGCTCCTTTTAAAAAACTTTTTCTTCTTTTAATGCTACTGAAATTATTTTAGTGATGCTTAACTGATGGTATATTTCATTTGAGAGTATTATTCCAGCATTTCCTGATCATCTTTGCAGTAATTCTGTTTACTTTGAGAAAGGAAGTATGACAGGTAGTCCTTGCGGAAAAAGAAACTGGAAGGTTGTAAGCTGAAGGAAGGAAAATTTCAGCTCCCAAATTCTTCTGTGTTCCATAGCTGTATACCCACAAGTTCTTAGTTGAAGCAAGATAACTATTTTTTACTATAAAAATTCACCACTTTCATCACTTCATCACATTTAAAATATTAATTCCAACAACCATATTAAGCCAAAGAACAACCACTTTAAATACTGTATTTTAATGTAGGAAATAAATTTCTGGTTTTGTTGACTGTATTTTTTACAGTGCTTTAAGTGATTTTGGCATCAAAGGTACTACAGAAATGAAGAGGGCATGTTTTCCTTCTGCTATTGTAGCGTCATCCCGGTACACCTACACTGACACGATTGCCATTGTGGGATGGGAATCAACATCCCTTGAAGATAAATGATGGAACCAATGTCATGACAAATGAGATTATGGAAACTAATTACTCTGCATGCTCAATAAAGATTTTCCAAATATACAAATTCTATGATTTTTTAGCATAGTGAAATGGTTTCATCTATTAGCAGCTTGAAAAGGTTAGATGTTAGTTCTAAGCAGGATAAGATTATTCTTAACTCAGAAGAGGAAGAAATCTCTACATTGGTTTTCAAAAAGAAAAAAAAAAAAGAAATATTCAGTCCATATTAATACCATATTATTCACAAAGGCCCAGGGTATTTTAAAGTTCTGGAATATTGCAGACTGCATAGTGGACTTTAAAACAGAAAGCCAACCCAGTCTTAATTGCAGGAACCTTTTCAGTCATGTAATCTCTATCTGTGGCAGTTGAGCAGTGTATTTATAACTTTTATTTAACACCTTGAATCCAGAAAGTACTTTGCTTGTTACAAATCGACAAGAATAAGTTCAGTGGCCATGAATGTGGTCACCTTTGGGGTGAAATGTTATAATGTAGCCAAGTGAACCAAGGCTCCTTAGGTGTATGAGAAGAAAGGTGATTGTAGCATGCATCAAAAACTGCAGGAAGAATTTTGGTAGAAGTGATTTTACTACTCAGGATACAATTTGGTGAAATGACAAAAAGATGATGTCACTCTTCTCAATGATGGGGTTTTCTTTAAGTGCAAGTGAAATGGGGATGTCAAAGAAAATATAAACATCTGCAGCAGATATACTCCTGACAATCCTCATTTCAAAGGCTGGCCAGCTTCACCTAATGTAGCTTCTCATGTAATCTCATTAAAAAGGTAACATTCCCACTAATTTATAAAAAAAAATGTGTTTTTTTTTTTCTTGCAGTGTTGGGCAGTTCACTTGATACCTCTATATTTCATAAGAGAGATCTAGGTACGTGTTCTCTTTACATGACTATTCCAGTTAAGTAAAGTTTGTCATTGTTTAGCCTTGACTGATTTTTTCTGGTTGCTATATTATGAAGGTTTTTGATAATAAGTACTTCAGAAATTAAGGTTCTAATCCCTCATATGCCTAGGCTTATTTGTGAGCATATATTAATGATGTTTTTGAAACATCAGGATCCAAAAATATTCTGTCATGCAGCATCTTCATTGTGTCCATTTGTTTGTTTGTTCCCTGGACTACAGCTTAAATCTGTGGAATCATATTGCCTCCACTTCTGCTGTACTCCTCATTCATTCCATGACTATTTCTTAATGTTAACCTTGTAGTTTTTCCTTTAAGACAGTCCTTAAAAAAAAAAGCCCCTTCCTAGATTTTGGGAAACAAGCTACTTGGGGACACTGAGTATACTAGTTTATTGAATCTTCTTATGTTTTTGTAGAGTACTGATTTGGGTCTTTTTGTTGTTGGTTGGTTTTGTTTTGTTTTTTTTAATCGCTGTAACAATACACTCCCCTGGTCCAATTTCTGTATACAACTTTTATTTTTATTCCCTTGATTGCTCTGATCTTGTCCTCTTCTCAGTGTGACTGTGAGAAAGAGGTGTCGCTAGTGACAGAACTTTATTCCCTAGTATAGTAAATATTTGATTAAGATGAAGACTATATCATATTACAAAGCAAAATCCAATGCTTGGACACATAGAGAGATTATATTATCTCATAATAAATCTATTTTTTTTTAATTTATTGAATGTCCACTGCCACCAGAGATAATATCTAGTGCAAGTGCCTTGGCTCATGAAACTCTGATATTTCCTTTGTCTCTTGTGTTTTTCTTTATCAATAATATAATTTTACTGTAATTATTGTATTTTATAAGGAGATTGGTGCAAAGAAATTCTGAGTTTGTTTGAGAGCATTCTTTTTTTTTCTACCATCTTCTCTAAGAAACTGTCAGATCCACCTTCTGAAGAGGGAAATGACCTCTTATTTTTAAAGAAAATTCAACCCAAAATCTAGGAAAGGGTTTTTTTAAAATATAAGTTGAAGGCACAATCCTTTTCTTCTGTTAATTGCTTATATAAGGAAAAACTCAAGCCTGAGGGAGAAGTAGCATCACATGCAACACTTCACCTCCACATAACAATTTGAAGTTTTCTATAGACTAATTGTTTACTGGTTTTCATGCAGATCAGTCCCATTTCTTCCTACCTCTCCCACCTCCCCCCACTGGGAAATACTGTACACAACCATAGGAAAACAATGGTCTCTATTCTTACAGCAGTTACAGCAGGGTAACTAGAGTGACTGAGGTAATTAAGAATCACGTACATCGGAAGTACTTTCAGTTAGGTGCTAGGAAAATCAAAAATCGCTCCTGAATAAGAAAAATAATAGTATTTATCTTCATGTAAATTTGACTTTGCCTCATTAAAACTAAAAAACAGTTTTTCACTCTGAAAGTTCAGGTATATTCCTGATTATCCTGCTTTCCCACTGGTATCACACTTGTACCAAAAATTTTGAAGAATTTAGTGAACTTCAGGTAAATATCATGACAGAACAACTTCTTTGAACCAAAACTCTGTGACAGCTTATGAACCTGCTCGTACTAACTGGAATGACTAAAACTCCATGAACTTCAATTATGGCCCTAACAACACATTTAGAATAAGAATGTACTTGTTGATTATTATTATGGCTTTGTATTTAACTCCATTAAAGACTTGCATACTCTTCTTAACTGAATATTTATTCAAGTAGAACATTTATTAACTGTCATCAGACACTTTGGATGGTAGGTGTTTTAATGTGGTAGGAGGTTTCTCTTAGAAGTTTTTCTAAGATAGGAGGTTAGGAAATTTTAACTTGATGTAGGTTTAATATAAATTGAGTACATTTTACAGTGTTCACTAACTGTATTCTGTAAGCTAAGAAAATTATAGTATTCAAAAGTTTACTGACAAATTACAGACAACTACTCTTACTGTAGTTAATGATGCAGGCAGTAAAAAATCTTAGTCTTGAGAACTGAAAGAAGACATTTTCATGACATGCATGCTGAAATCTTGAACACAATAATCTTATCACCCGAATAGAGTATTAGCTTTCTAATCAGACAGGATTAAGTGGAGTTCAGTGTTACATTTCCTCATTATAGTTGCAAAAGTCTGTAATCTGCCTTCAGTGAAAATTGATGAAGAGAATTAATGAGAAGGTGCCACATCTATGTAATCACACAGAACATAATTCTACATATTTTTAAATAAATGAGAAAATAATTGCTGATACAGGTAGAAACAGAACTGAGTCAATATTCAGTGAACATCAAATTTTAATCATATTTTTTTTTATATGCAGCCAGTACATGCAATTACAAAGAAACAAAACTTACCAGAAGTATGATGGACCAGTAAAAGGTGATCTTTGATCTAGGGCCAAAGACATGTGAAACAAACTGGAAGTGTTTTACCATATAATTTTTTGATGTTCTGCATTCAAAAAGCATGACAACTCCTTTCCAAGTTTGAAGGAAGAGCCTACTTTATATTCCACGTACATCTTGTAATCTCCAGCTGGAAGAAGAACACCAGTGCAGGTTACAGCAGCACTAAACCAAAGTGGCAGAAGAGTAACCTGGCATCAGTCTTAGCTATGAGAAGAATACTGTAGGCTCTCAGTATCTGTTATTCTTCTGGATAATAATTGGGATTCTGAAGTATGGTGATTTTTTTTTTGGAGGGAATATAATGTTCTTAGGGGGATTGTTAATCACTAGGATTATAGCAATAAACTGCTTTTGTCCACTTAAGGATTATGTCAAATATCTGATTGTTGGTTATGTTGAGGTGGCTTATAGCTATCATATTGAATCATCCTCCCATATAGGAGAATGAAAATGAAAATTGAAAGTTTGTAAGTAATGGTCACTTCCATTTTTAAAATATTTACCATTTATATTTGTTGTTTGCCAAATACAGCCCTTTGGAGCAACAGTCATTCCACAGAAATCAATACAGGCCTTTTATTTCATAGTTACTGAGAAGTTCCAAGCTAACTTGTTTCCTTCAAAACAGCAAAGCAAAATGTTTGAGCGGACCACAAAGTGCTGCTGAAGAGCCTTCTTGGCATGTGGAGTATTTTGAAACTCTTATCTTGGTTTTCTGTTCATAATCCTCCTTATCCCCAGAACTTACACAGCATTACCTTACTTTTTCCTTTTCTCTGCCTTGTTTTACTCCTCTCCTGCAACTACTGCTGCAGACAGTATTTGCACACACTGCTGTGTGATTTGTTATTACGTCCCAGCTGAGCAGGGTTGAGAATTGATAAACGACTGTCACGGTCAGGAATCAGGACAAGGCTTTGTAAAGCCAGTGTGTATAGCTGTGTTTTCAGAGTGGTTAATCAGAGCTAGTGGTTTGCACTGGAAAGGTGATAGATGTGTTCTGGTATGATAAAATGGGGCTACATATGAGAACAGTGCTTGTTAAGCTTCTAAAGCCTGGACCTTCACCATTTACTTGGAGGATTCAAGATAAATTTCTCTCCCAAATTGTTATTCATTGCTATTCCGGCTACAAATGCATACATAGATACAGCATCCAAAGTGCATGTGCACATGCATTCAGACTTCTGAGAATTAGTGCTGGGTGGTATCTTAGAACCAATTTGTAAGAGAATTACTGACTTGCACAAGGAGGAATGAATCCTTTACAGGAACCTCTTCGATCTCTTTTATTGAGATTAAAAAAAAATATTCTAGTTGTTCTTAGAGGAAAAAAATTTCTTTATTAACATTTTCAAGATATCACAGAATCAGAAAAGCATCTAGGTTGCAAGAGGCTTTCAAGATCATCGAGCACCACCATAATCACCCCAAAACCAGATCCCAGAGTGCCATATCCAGATGTGTCTTGAAAGTTTCCAGAGATGGTGATTCTACCACCTCCCTGGACAACTTATTCCAATGCCTAACTGCTCTTTCAGTGGAAAAAAAAAAATTCTAATATGTAATCTGAGCCCCCAAACATTAATCACAGAAAAAAATGTTTAACAATATTCATGGGACATGCTCAATTCCAAAGATCAAAAGAAATTTCATCTAAATGCACATAGTGCACTTATGTGGGATGATGTGGGACATCCTGGACTACCCATCTGAAAAGCAGAGGGCCTTTGCAATAAAATCTATGGAGCCTCTGAGCAGAGGATCTAAATTGAAGGTGTAATATACATTAATACTGAATTTGAAATCATACTTTTAAAAGGGTATCACCATTTCATTAATTCTTGGGCTGTATTATGGTCTCTGTAAAGGTATTTCCCTGTAGATGTCCCTGAGTTGTACCCAGCCATTTTCAGTGATAAAGCTTTTATTGCTCTTAAGCAGCTATTGATGTAAATTTCTAGAACTGAACAGGATCCTGTGCATGTATGCATCTCTGAGACTTGTACAAGTACAAAAGAAATTGCTTTCAAAGAATACATCTAAAGACAAAGGCAGTTTCAAAGTTTTTATATGACAAATTTAACATATTAACCAAAGTATCTTTGAATTTCCCTGTAACAACTTTGAAAGATTCTGCCTTTGTCGTGCATCCCAATGGTAGAAGCATTCCATGAGTCCCATGTACTCCATTAGTTTGTCAAAGTAGGACTATCCTGTTTTATTGCTAATTACTCTTTTCTGTTACAGCGTAGCAAAGACGCCTTACATATAGTTTTTAAGTGATTTACTTTTCCTTGTAATTAGATGGCATGATTAAAATACACTTTATATTAAGTCACTGTTTCTTTTAAAGAGTTGTATTTAAGTTAAGGATAGAAGAAGTTCATAAATTAATGGCAACCTGTTTTGATAAGATCATCTCCTTAATAAATTCCTGTTATATCAAAAGGCAAATAATTTTCCTTTATTCAGAAGTCACACTGTAAAAAGGTAATCTACGTTTAAATAGTATATTATAAATCATTTGGGAGCTTATAATATGAATATAGTATACAGACTTTATTATTATTCTCTTAGTCAACACAGCTTACTAATGGAACATAGGAAAATTCATAGCACTGTCAGCTGGTTTACATCATTATGTGTGTTTCCATGAATAGAGTTATAGCCTGCGTTTCCAGTAAGGCATCCAACTCCAAAAAATAAGCAGAAATGCAAAGATAAGAGTTGCCGAAAATTAAAAAGGCTGTTTTATTCAGTGACAAAAAGACACTTGTGTCTCAAAGGGATTTGACTTGACTTTGGTGAGGAGATCCTTCACTTTTGAGTGGAAAGGTTGGGGCAGCAAGTTGAAGTATACGGTATTATCCCAGTATTAGCCAACAGACCTAAAATCTACCTAATTGCCCTGTACAGGATTTAAAAAAGTTTTAAAGCCAGGATGACTTATATGAATCAGGATACATTACTGATGGTTTCTTGTATCAACAGTGATTACAACAGAATATAATAGGAATTACGAATTACTGAATTTTTACATAGCACTAAGAAACTAATTACATTATTTTTGTGTGGTAGGAAGAAATGAAAACACCTCTGCGTTTGCCAAGATAGTGAAATTGTTGTTAAACAAATATGCTACTGGATTACTGGACAATCATTACGATAAAAACAGGTAAGCTTAGAATTATTGTAGACCAGAGTAAGGTCCTTAATTTTTAGCATTACCTGTTAAAAATTGCTCAGCAAAATTTTTTGACAGCATAAATTTTATATTAAAAAAAAAGCAAACCAAACACAAAAAGATGGCACTTCTCTTTGCTGCATTTCTGTTTATGTGACTTTCCTTCAGAACAGCCTGAGTAGTAAGGCACACAGATCTGGGTCTTTCAGAGAGAAAGCAAATAGTGTGCTCTTGATTTGTTGAACATGGTGACAGTGGTGGGCTGTGTAATGCCCTGGTAAGTATGAAAGAAAAGAGCTTGTCAGTGAAGAGGAGCAGATACAGTCTGGATAGGACTGAATGAGATTGATTTGAGACTTGTTTAGTAAGAAAAGGCACAGGAGAAAGGTGAAGTGTATGGTACACATGGAAAATGAGAGGTTGTAAGAGCTTCATGATGCCTAAAAACTTATTTAATTTATCCTTCATTTGCTAAAATGAAATGTTTCCCTCAAAATTTGCTAAAAGTAAGAGTTTCCCTCAAAATTCTTTGGACTGGCTTTACAGACTGAAACAAGTGAGGAAGAGAAGTGCTGGAAGAAATACCATTTTAAAAATTAACAACAGCAGTTTCTAATGAATGTTTCCTAATTAATCCTATATCCTTAGTCAGTGTAACTACACGCTATATGGAACTTCTTCTTGTAACATTATCCAATTGTTTCTGTTTGCAAAGCACTGAATAAATGTTTAAGAAAGATGGAAAGACAAAAAAATTACAACTGTTCATTTTTCAAGCAGATTCTTGGATCTGAAGTCACTGGAGTTCCACTATATTCATGTAAGGCACACTCTACACTTCAGAAAATGATAATACAATTACATAACTGATTGTTAAATCTGAAAAGAGAGCACTGGCAGGAACTTGTGAGGCATATTTTTGACGAACAACAAATATTGAGAGCAAGGAGCTACTTGAACAGGATTCTGAAGGTAATATAGCTCAAGACCCCCAAGGTTTTAGAGCAAAATTTCAAAATCTTAAAGGAAAACCACATAATGAACTAATCTGAAGCTCTTCAGAGAGAGAAATTGTAGATAGTTGCTCAACAGAAAATTTTCCAAGCAGCTGGAAGCAGAGAAATGTGCTGGGATTAATTAGATGAAATTACTTGCTGTGATGGTATTCTATACAAAGTAGCATTCATATTTCACAATTCCCAGGAAACTGTTGTTAAGTCTATGTTACACTCACTAATCACTTAAGTTCCATCAGATTTAGAGAGATAAGTCAGAAAATTTCTGCAACAATAAACAATTAAGATTTATTGGTCTGATTTCTCTCATGGATTGTTATTCCTTCTGACAATAAAACTTGGAAAACTACTCTATCACTGGAATAACGATGTCTGTTCTTAGGGTGTGCTGCAAATAATATATTATAATTTATGTTTGCACTCGTCTGGCCAGGATGAAGGAAGTCAGTCTGACTTGCTAGTTTCTGTGTTATAAATGTGCTTTTAGAATTACAACCGGAGTACATTTACAGCAGTGATCCATTCCTCACGAAGATGAAGGTTGTTTTCATGTCAGGGTGCTGCTCAGATGATTTTCTTAACATCAAAGTCATACCTTTAATACCCAGTTTTGCCTTTGTTTACAGTATCTACACCATCTACTGTATATGACAGTATAGTTGTATATATATATTACAGTATCTACAGACATATCTGATGTTACTGAGATATGTGGTAGCCAGCAAGATTTATTGCCTCCTGTTTCTCTCTCTTTTTTTTTGGATTTTTTTTTAAGATGAAAGTATCATTGTCCATTTATTTAAATGGGATTTACACTGTGGTGGAGAACATTCAGTGGAAGAACACACAGACTTTATTCTGGACTATAAAGTACTCATTGCAAATACTCTATCACTTTTTCCCTAGACAGAAGTGTTTGAATGTGGGACCACTTCTTTTTCTCAGTTTTGCATTTCAGAAGTGCCAACTTAATTTTTCTCCTTATTTTTTTAGCTGCTTATTAAAAAATGCAAATGTTCTTGAGGAAGGTCATTCATTGCCTGATGCTCTTCCCTTTGTTGCCTGATGCCATGACAGTAGGGTGGGGAAGCATTTCTGTATTTTGAATATATTACATGCACCCGGTAGATTTTCATGGTTAATGTGTTCAAAAAATAGCACAATGCACTGGGAGGATCTGCAGAAATAACATATTGTTTCTACAGAAGAGGCATCAACTGCTGTTTCTTATTTTTCACAACCATAGTGTATTATTGTACCAGTGTATATATATATAACACACTCCTGTCATTTTGTAAATTAAATGTTAATAAATTTTAAACCTTTAAGTAAGTCAACATTTATTTAAATGGTAAGTAGCCTACCATGTCCATCATCCCTCCACAAAGGCAACACCTTAATATGCTGTACTTGGGGCAGTTTGCAGTGAAATTTCTGCTCTCAGACACTGCTACCATCTCCAGACAATGGAATGTCATGCTGTGATCACCACTGACCAGCCCGGATATTTGCAAGTCATTTGTGATAGGAGAGGAAGGCAGTTTCATCACCAGAGTGAATAATGAAAGAGATAAAATGTAATCTTGATAGATAATCCTGTTAAGAGGGAAATTGAAAGGTATTTAAACATCCTGGTTGATACTAATAGGCTTTTCTATAGGATTATATAGATTAATGCTCAGATTTTGGAGAAAAGGTTTCCTCTGTATATTCACAAGCTTCTCTGAGTGTTTTTTTGCAGACTATATATTTTTTTCCCTCTCTGATTATCAGAGCAAAATCACATGCTTTTAGAGAAAAGAAATGGGATTTTTATAAAGGAAAGTGAAAAAATATTTTGGTTTATTTACTATTTCAAATACATAATTGACTTTTTTTGAAAAAGTTGATCTAATTAATGATTTTGATTTCTTGAGAGTCAAAAAATGACTGGAACTTTTTTTTTTTTCTACTTGTTGCAATGAAGGCAAAGGGCCTTTCTTAGGGTACCAAATCCTTGGGTTGAAGCTAGGTTGTTTTTTACAGGTGAGCAGAGGAAAGAATGGCTCAGGAGTTCTCCCTGACTCAGGTGGCTCATGAAAATATCAGGCGGAATTGCAGCCTTTTTGTGGGTGGGGCTGGAAGGAGTTATTTTACACTCCTTCTCTTTTTAGTGGAATGATACAGAAACTATTTTTAAACAGATTAACCCTCAGTGTTACCTTGGAACTATCTCAATACTTGATCTATGCTAATAAAGAGTTAGTGAGTATGTAGAAATTACCTTCTTTTACGATACATTTTTTCATTCCTTACTAGAATAAATTCATGATTCAGTTGAAGTCTAACAGGAGAACATGGACTTCAAATACTT
This sequence comes from Myiozetetes cayanensis, assembly GCF_022539395.1. NCBI lineage: Eukaryota > Metazoa > Chordata > Aves > Passeriformes > Tyrannidae > Myiozetetes > Myiozetetes cayanensis. The sequence goes on from NW_026087631.1 coordinate 61,070,438, forward strand.
GATGCAGTTGTTGGTCATGTAAACAAAGATGTAGTTAAAAATAAATTACTTTAAGAGAAACAGGAAAAATCTTACAGTTGTTTCAGTCTGCTAGTTTTTGTAAGTCCTAATAAAGAAAGTAATTTTTACCTTTTAAGATGTCTTTTTATATATCTTAGTGCCAAATCGAGAACTCTAGATTCATCAGAACAAATATACTTGCAAGAACGACACTACCAGTAGTAAGTACTACACTCTGTTATGGAACTGATAAAAAGAACTTTGAAATGCACACTTGATGTCAGGGTCACATTTTCAAAAGAACAGTCATGCAATTTGGGCATTTGAATTCTGGAGAAGAATAAAAATATCTATACAATAATGTCTTGCGTATTAACACAGTACTGCAAGATCTGATTCAGTGGAAACAGATGTATGTATTTGAGTCCATGTATTTTAACTTATTGATAATAGGCTGTATGTATTTTACTTTAGATTATATTTTGCTGGATTAAAGCCTCTGCTACAAACAAAGTGATCAGGAGAGTCTTGGCAAAGTCAGGTTCTTAGGAGTGTAAGAGTTTCCTGCAGCAAGAACGTGAAGAATAAAGTGAGAGCTGCAGAAGAAAAGAGGAAGGTTGTTTTGAGTTTACAGCAGCTGTAACTGATGTCATGTCAATATCCAACATGGGTAGGTATAAGCATTAGTTGTGGAAAATATTAAGATACTGGAAATCAGAAAGAAGTCTAGAATAGAAGATCACGACATTAAGTGAAACTATTTTATGCGAGGAAACACTGTATATATGACAAGTTAATGGAAGAATAATTTATGTATAGACTACTGGTTTGGTCTTGTATTCATAATAGAAGCATTTTCTTCCATTCCTCTTATTTTTTTCTACTTTTATGCTCCTTCTTGCTTTACTTCTTCTTTCTTCCCATTTAATGTAAAAATTATTTTCCAAGGAGTGGTTACTGTGGCATAACGTGCTCCCCGTATAGTCTTATTATTATATAAATAAATATATTAATACATTTACATGCATTTTTATTGTAAACAGGGAGCCCCTGGTGGTCTAGTGGTAAAGGCGCCGCGCTATCACCGCGGAGACCCGGGTTCGATTCCCGGTCAGGGCCACTCCCGGGCAGGTGGGGCTCGTTAGCCCTTAAAGGCAACCCACCTACGTCCTAAGGACCTCGCTGCCACCGTCCAAGCTCGCTTGGCCCCGGCAGATGAACCTTAGGATTAAAGGGTGGGCTCAGTTCCGCGCACACTGTGTCTCACCTAAAAAATCCAATGCGCAGGCTGGAAGGTGGAAAGACCTTCCCCGGATCTTCGCTCGCGAAGACTGGCCATTATATTATATTATATTGTAAACAGATAGAGTAGAACATATGTAATGAGAGATGGATAGGCACACTGGAAATTATTGTAAGATTCAGAAATTATTAAACTCTAGAAGATTCTAGATGGGAAAGATTTGTCGGCCTGTTGGGGGATACCTGTTTTCCAGAGGGAAAATAGCTGTGGGTCCTGAAACTGGAGAGCTGCTATAGTGATCCACTTTGAAATAGGACAGACAATACAGAATGCTTTTATGAGGTTAAGTGTTATGTTTCCTGCAGGCTTAAAAACAGAGAGGTACACCAGGATGAAGAGAACCATGACAAAAATTGCAGAGCTTCAAAGAGGCAACACAGTGTGTATTTTTCTATAATTGCAGCCATCCTGCACTTTCCCATAGAGGTTTGTGTGGAAATGGCAGGCTCTTCTCTCCTAAAAGCCTTCTGCAAACCAGAATAGAAATGGCCCTTTTCCTACCAATCTCCTCGCCTTCTCCATGGAAAGTGAGATTTTTCCAAGCACTTGAGGCAAAATGGGAGCAATCAGAGAATTTCAAAGAAGGCGGCATTGAAAAGAAAAGCTTCAATAATACTAAAAAATGAATGCAAATATGTTACACTGGCCTGTAGTACAAAACAAAGTGTTTCAGCTTCCTCTATGATGTATTTTTAATTTCTGAGTTCATGGTGTTTACTTCTATAGCATAGAGCTACAAGGACCAAAACAAAGCAGCGTGTGCAACATCAGTGCAAACGCTATGGTTAAGCATTTTATTTCACTGTGAAACAACTCATTCCCAACACTTGACTTAGGATAACATCCTCCTCAGGGGTGATCCGAGAAGCTGCTGCACCTACTAGCTTTACAAGCTTGTTTCAACACTAAGGGTGGAGATGTTTGCTGCATAAGGGATCTGACACCCTCACGGAAAACGGACACAGATGCAAAGGGCAGGGGTTGGCTCAGGTCCTGAAAATTATTTACTGAAAGCAACACCCTGAATCGTTCACGCTGACGTTCTAAAAGACAATGTGGTGATCAGGAACGCCCACAAGGCATTCACAGGTGGGAACACAGACCACGGAGCAATTTCTAACAATACACAGCCTTGGCACACTGCAGTGCCAACACTCTCAAACTTGAATGGAGACAACATCTTATTGTTGGGTTTTCCTAGCAATATTTGCACAATTTTCCTGTTTTTTATTTCAGCTAGGGTGAACTTATTTTTCCAAAATGCAAGGATTGTTGCACTATTATAAACTTCTTCAGATTGTTTGACGATGCAGGTACAAAGACAGCATGGAAATGTATATTCCTTTCTTCCACAATGATCAGGGAATATAATCTAGAGCTGGGTAGTGGAAATGTTTAATTTTTGTTATTATTTCCGTAGCCCTATAAAGGCCATATCAGACCAAATCCTCAGTAAGTCAAAACTGGCTTAGTTCCACCAAAATCAATGACGTTACACAAAAGCCTTGGCTCCTGTATATAGATACTACCAAAGAGACTGCAGTGTTGTTTAGTTGTTTGATGCTGTTTGCTTTTGATGAGTGACATACATCATTTACTCTCCTCCCTGGATGCCGAGGTGGTCAACAGTGAACCTGCATGTTCCACCCAGCCCCTGAAACCAGAATCAGTGTGAGATCTGGGCTGGGAGTGAGTTCCTGACCAAGTGATCTTTTCAATCATTTGCAAAGTGTTCCACAGTGTTTATGGTTTTTTGGAGTTTCTCAGATCCTCTTTCATCAATCTCCACCTGAGGTAATTAAGCTCTGAGAAACAGTTTAAGCTTATCAGCTTTTATTTATTTGTTTCAATAGTTCTTCCTGTGGATGGCTGTTTTCCTACTTAGTAAGTTACACTAATAAAAATACATCTTTATATCAATATATATACTCTATATCAAATATATCTTGATATACTAAGTAAAATCAATTGTTTGCTGCTATAGTATTCTGCCTGGTTTTGCTAAATCATTGTGTAACTTGATATAAACCCGCTATTTTAAATAGTTCAGGGAAAATTCATCACCTATGATAGTGTGCTAAGATATCCTGACAAAAAATTAAAAGCTGATACTGATGCATTATATCCCATCAGACTGTTGGCTTGCTTATTACCTCTGAGGTACAAAAAATTAGGGAGATTGTACTTTGAACTCAGTATTTTTTTCTTTTTCCTTCTCTCTTGCAGAAAAAAAAAATAGATTGAAAGGAGTTGATAGAGAAATGTAAGCTATCTCAGTCAAAAACATCTAAAGTTACAATATAAGCTGGAAAAGACTTTTTGTGACTTCCTGTTCCTCTAGTTTTCTCCCAGTTAAGCATAATTTTATTCAGATATATGATTCAAGTGGCATTCATAATGAAGAATGAAAGAATCTGGATCTCATCTAGTTTCAAACCAAAAAGAAAATAAAATTAATTAATGTTGAAGATATTATGGAGATTCTAAAACACCTATTAGAGCATGTCTTTTTCAAATCAGGTAAGTAAGAGAAAATAAGCAGCAACTAATTCACTGAAATTACAGTTGAATGGAACATTTATTACTGTAGAACGAATCACAATGGAGAGTTTCAGAAGCAGAACTTGGGAATGGGCCTATCTTCATACACTTGGTGATTTAATTGGATGTCCAACTGACTTCTAGATCCTTGAAGAGAAAAAAGGGTTCTGTTTTTTTTCATCAAATATATGAGAATAAGAAATTATGAAAATAAACATTTTGTTGTTTACTAATACTACATTGACAATAAACTGGATAGTCACAAAAAGGAATTATTCAGTTGTCAATTCCTCTGAAGAACATGATGGAACAGGATGACAATATCTGAAAAATTACTATCTAATATTCAGTCTGCAATAATTCAAATTTTTATAAAAGTAGTTTTTTAATATTTGTTGGCCACACACCTCGTTCAGTAACCAAATCCTCTATACCCTTATGTTCAAAAAGGCATTTAGCTCTGTAGGACTTCAAATAAAATGTTAGTGAGTTAAGAGAGATGACATCAGCAAGGAATTTCAGTAAAATTCTTTCTTTCTTCATTTAATAGATTTCTTTCCATAACTACAATAGAGCTTATATATACTGTTTCACCCATAGATCTTAGAGGATGTTGAATAAAATTACATTAATTAATTGCGTGGAAGATATGCTTGGTCAAACGCAAATTGTTGGGCTTAATGTAATGGTCCCTTTGGTAATAAAAATCTTGGGAGATGCAGAGGGAGATGCAGTAAAGCAGAACAGAGATGACACATTGCTTTTCTGCACTGAACACCCTCTCAAGCTCTTGCAGAATTTTAACAGAAATCAACTACTCGAGTGAAAGCTACCACCAGGACTGGGGCCTCTGATTGTCTTAGGAAAGTTAGAAGATATCTCCTTCCACTTAGTGAACTAATAATTCTGAGGTTGACAGGCAGCACTTGAATTGTGGTGAAGACTACTCAGAAACCATTGCAGATCAGTTTGTTTACTGACAGGAGATGTTTTTATCTGATGTACCAAAGAGGATGGCATCACTGACTTTATAAAGCCCTCTGAACAGTAACAAGCTCTCACTAACAGCTGAATGATAATTTTGTTACTGTTCATATATACATGCATATTATACAGACTAAATAGTGTGCATTTTTAAAGATAGGTCCTTGAATCACCCCGTGCCCCAGACAGTCATTTACATGCAAGCGCTCCCTGTTAGGGCTCTCTTTCCATTACTTTGCTAATTTTAACTGCTAATTTTAACATGTTGCACCATATAGCAGCTTGTCTATCAAAACTGATACTAGATGCTTTATGACTAGAGGGGATAGTTCAGTTTTTCTGAGTGTTTCTGGTATTGTACATCAAGGTACAAGCTTCAGATTATCAGAAATGGTCAGTGCAGCAGGGGGTTTATGTGTGCAGGTGTCTCGCTTTTCCTCTTTGCCTTTCTACTGAGTACTGAAAATGCAAAGGAGTCTCTTTTGAGTTAATTCTTCTTATTATTTTAATTAAACAAGAAGTAGCTATAATAGATACCAGCAGTCTGCAAAGGAATGTCATGCAAAGTGATGAAAGCAACATAAAGTCTGCTGGAACACTGAAACTTAGTTGCTCCAGGAGATCCTAAATGATATGTAATTCAAGTAGTTTCCACTATTTTAAAAAAATACTATCAACCTCTAATTTGAAAATAATATTCTTAATAATTTTATATAATGTAAGGGGTTTCTTTCCTTAGTTTCAGGAAAGTATACAGAAATTTAAATAAATCATATATACATTTGCCCTTTTTCAGGTCAAATTCCTGTCCCAGGATTACCAAAAGATAATCAAAAAAAGTGAAGTCTCTCACTGAGCTTAGATCTCAACAAAACATATTGTCAATTCAGAAAAAGTTTGTATTGTAAGTGGAGCTCTTTTGTGGCAGATAAATAAATAACATCATCTTTTTGTGTCTGAATAGGAAATTGAGTATCTTAAGGTACTATCTGACCTTAACTGCCATGTAAGTTGGTGACAGATAGGTGATCCCTTTAGACTGTTTCTAAGGCTGTATAGGCCGGAACTACAGTGTGGAAGCAAAGAAGAAATCATTGTAGAAGACACCAGTTGAAAAACTGGTGTAATTTCTGCTCCTTAGAAACATTCACCTAGTAAACATTGTCATGTCTCTCTCACCTAGTAAACATGTCATGTGTGGAGGGGCGGTGGGGGCCACTTCCGGTTCCGGTCCGCCCATTTCCGGTTCCGGTCGTCATGCTTCCTGCCAGCCAGGACCACTTCCGGGATTTCTGTCTTTGGTATTTTAAAAGACATTTGATGCAGAATCACCTGAAGTCCAGACTTTAGTGGCATAGGTAACTAAGGGAGCTCTGTAATGAGAGGAGAAGCCTACAAGAGATGGTAAGAGATGTGGAAATAACTTTTGCCACTTGTGATCTGAGAAATGGCTTACATCTGAAAGCATTTTGTAGCTCAAAACAATCACTAGTGGGAGCAGAAAGCTGTGCCCATCTAATGTAGAATGTTCTTCTGCCAACTGATGGCATCAGTATAGTCTTGGTTGTCCTGTACTTCATCCCTGTTGTGCCTCCTCATTCAGTCATGCTTAGCAAAATAATTTTCTGCTGACTAATTGCGGCCAGTCCCCATGGTTTCTGAACAAAGCAGAGGGTCTGTAGTTTACTTGGCATGCATCATGACTGCTGAACTTCAGTCTCTGCTGCAGGTTTCTTGCAGGCAGAGATGATCCACAGCCTGCCACACCGTGAATTGGCTCTTTGGAGGAGCTCAATGGACAAAAGACCACACAGATGACTTGGTGTAGAAGGCAGACTGTCTCAGAAGCATAATGGATGGGCTGTCCCCAGGGTGTGGGCAGTAAGGTGAAAAATGAAGCTGTCCTGTCAAACCTGATTTATAGTCAAGTTTGGGCTGACATTTATGATTTTTGTTGTTTAACTTGGCAATGAAAGCAGAAGAGGAAAGGAAGAATATGCACACTGTATCCAGTGAAAGAATATTAGAAACAGGAGAAAATAACCTTGCTGCCTGTTGGTGCCTGGAAAGTGGAACCCTGTCCTTCATGCAAAAGCATTTGTGTTGTCACTTTTTGTATTTGTACCTGCAAGTACCACAGCTGTTTATACAGTTACAACTGCACATGTGTGGAAAATATTTTTATAGTTATTGTTTTAGTTTACGTACATGGCCATAAGAGAAACAAGGACAATTTGAAATGAGAACAAAAATGATCAATATGTTCATCAGTGAACTAAAGCTACTGATTTTTCTCTAAGGCCAGCCAGAAAATATACCAAACCATCAGTTTCAGAGGGTTCTTCTGTAAGAAAAGGAAATGTAGGACCTTTGAATTTTTCCCTAGGGTTTATTTTCTGCTAATTCTAACCTTCTTCTGAAGTTCTTGTTTTTACAATGCATCAGTGTTACTAAACAAATGGTAATTAGTTGAAGGTGCTAGTCCAGTAAACTGAATTCACATCTATGCCTTGGAAAGCCACTTTTTACATCCCTCTAAATAATATCTCCTCTGTTGAGTTCATTTTTTGAACTTTACTAGTATGTTTTTATAATAAGCTCTGGTTTCTTAAACCTCTGCCTTTTCTTATTTGGTTACACTTGACAAAAGAGAGCAACATTGCAGGAACCATGCTTGGTCACCAGCGTAGATGAACATTATCACAGCATTATCACCTGAAGACTTGGAAGGGTAGAAAAGCAGGACTGCACAGAGAAGGTGGGGGAGTTGGCAGACCTGTCAGGACCAAAGTGAATTAGGGAATCTGGGTAAGTAGAGTCTTTTCAGTCAGAGAAGGAAGAATATCTCAGAAAGTCCTTCACTAAGGAAGAGGTGCCATTTAAACACTGAAAGCTGGGTAGTTTTGGCCACAGAAGCCTAGGTAGGGAAGGCATGAAGTTTGTTAGTACCTAAAAGATCTGTGTAAAAAGTAGTGTGTTATTATCCTGGTCCCTTTGCAGGGACTTTCAGGTACTTCCAGTCATAGAGAAAGTCCTGCTTTGGTCATGAAAACAGGGATCTTTGTGCCAGGAGAGAGAATCTAATGCATTGTTCAGTGTGACATTGAGAAGTTCAGTATCTTTTGTAAAACATACTTTGTCCCTTAAAACATACTAAGATGATTGTGGACCTGTATTATGTTAAATAGCTTATTTAGGCACTCACTGTGCCTAAAACTATCTATTTAAATGTTCATAAGACCTTAGCTACTTTCCAGTGTACTAGAAAAGCAGGAGTATTGCATTATTTCCATGAATAATGGTGCAGCAACGGCACAAACAAGCAGTGGTAAGACAGGATGACATTGACAGGGAGGGGTAATGCAAATATACCTCTACTAAGTGTGTTTAACATTTTAAAATTTTAATATAATGTATTGTTTAGAGTAGTAGGCATCATTACGCAGGATCCATCTGTGCATTTCCAACCAGGAAAGACTGACCTCTCCTATACAATATCTCTCAGATTTACCTGATGGCAAGAGGAAGGTAAAATTGGTGGAATGTATCTGCCTTTATTTGCCTAGTAAGAATCTCCTAATGCATATTCATAGCATGGCTACACTTTGAATTTTAAATGCAAATTAATGCTATTTGGTATTTAGGCTGCTTATCAACTCTGTTAACTTGTGGAATCCAGCACATACTTTTGTTTGCGCAGTGAATGTTGTCAAGATGTCTGAGTGCTAACTGTAAGCTACATCCGATTGTCAATTATTTTTTCTTTTACTTAGCATCTCTAGAAGAAGTATTTCCATTCCCTGTTCACTCTTTCTTCTTCAGTGTGGAATTTAAGCAAGCACAGGTGAAAGTTAAGGCTGTCATTTACAACTAAAAAAGGCATATGGCTCTTGTTGGCACCGCAGAAAAATAGTCATTACAAAATATTCCTGAGTGCACAATACAAAAACTGGGAAAATATATGTTGGTTGGGCAGCTGTAGTGTTTGCAACATCTTTGTAATAGCTTAAAAATCTCGTTACTCTGAATGAGAAACTATCTGTATGAAGTCCAAGCATTTAAATCAGCATATGCTGCAAGCAGGCTTGGCCATGTGGCTGAACCTGTTTAAAGCTCAATATCTCTTTCTTCTGGGTTCTAAATCCAAAGTCTGTTAAAACAGCCGCGGGCTGTCACAGAAGTCTGCAAGTAGCACTGGTCATAGAAGTCTGGGACCTCAGGCAAATCTTTTCCACACTTTGTCTCTCACTCTCGTAAACCTAATATGTGTTCTTTTCAATTACATTTTACAGAAGTCTTTTTTCTAGTTAAAGCTACATATTTCCTTTATACTATAAGAAGGAAATCTCTTGCAAAAGGATTGCTGTCCTGCTACATAGTGAGATTCACTGTTCCTGCAACACATTACCTTAGTGACAGGAGTTGTTGCTATTGAGTTTTTCCAACGGTTCTTAGGAAGCTGACCAGAATATTTAAACCTTGGAGAGATCACTAGAGTGTGAATTTTTGATGATAAGTAAAAGAAATTAAATACTTCCTTGATACTAGCAGATTGCTCCATAACACTCAGCAGTAAAAGCACTTTTGTAGCAAGACCCTAGCTGTTCTCCAGGGTGGTGATCCAGGTTTCTGCTCATGTAGCTTAGAAGCTCATATATCTCATGGACAGAATTCAGATATTCAGAATTCAGTTGCCAAATCACCAATCTTTGCTGTGGCACCAAAGATTTTCTGTTACCTGCCCATGAGAGGAAGCTGGAAAACCTTGTTCCTCCTGTGGAGAGGTTAACCAAAATGTTCATTACTGTGTTTACATCTGCGTCATAGCCTGAGGCCCATATTCAAGATGAGTTTGTCTAAGGACTAATTAAGGGCTAAGCTGAGAAAACACTACAATAACAGAAGCAGAATGAAGCAAGTATTCTAAATAGGAGGCCCACATTTCTTGTTCACCTTATTCCAACCCAGCAAAAGGTCTGTCATGTTGGTCACAATTGCTCACCTAACTTTCAGCTTTATTGCCATTGATTGATTTTTTAGAGTTATTTAAAACTGGAAGGTGCAAAACACTCCTTTAACTATGTTACTTAATTGAAAGAAGGTTTCATGTCTTTCTGCTTTTGTTTTGGATATAGTTTTAACTTCTCAGAAACTCTGAATTTAAAAAATATCCAGTGTATAGGTTACAAACCCTACAGGGGTTGTTTTTCTTCTTTAGCACACTGTTATTCAATATGAAATGAAAAAAAAAAAAAAAATAAGTGCTCTGGTAGATTTTCTGATACTAAGTTTTGAAACACCCATAATCCGAGATTCCCTTTAGCTCAGCAATTTCTCATTAAAAATATTAAATAAGGAAGTGCTTGCAAAAGTAAATTGGAGAAGGGAAATCTGGTTGTTTGAATATTATTGCAGCCATGTAAATGTGCTGGAAACATTTATAAGAAGAGCTCCAGGCTTGCAGGCATTTAGAGAACCATATTACCTGAAATAACAAGTGCCAAGGCTTGCTGCCGTTGTATGCTAATGAAAAGTAACAAATAGATATGCTATTACTCTGCAGAGCTCAAAGCTCTGTGACACACATCAAGGTAGAAAATGTGTAGTTTTAGAGGGAATAGAATGAGCTGGATCATTTTTTCCATTTCTCTACTCTTTCCTTTTTGAGAAGTTCTGAACAGGGGTGTCGATAGAGCAGCCTATGCGGCAGATTCCACAGGAAGATGTTATCGAGTATCTTTGCTTTCCTGTTCCCTTTTCAGTCAAATTGCTCATAAATACCGCAGCACAACTCTGCATCATGAAGTTCTAAGGCCAGGAGCGGGAGAATGATTTGAGAAGAAGGAATAGGTACAGTCATGTGATCCAAGTTTAATTAAGCTAAATTGACACCATTGGAGAGACTTAGAGGTGCAGTTCTTAGATTCTCATGCAAATAGCCTTTGGTGTCAGTCCCTTGAGGGATGTGACTCTTCTGCCAAGATCATGAGAAGATATTGGGAAGTGTAAACAATATTAAGGGACTTAAAGAGCCACTGGTACTTCAACAAAGGAGTTAAAATCTGAGCTAGCTCATCACTAGGGCTGCAGGTAGAATATTTTTGCAGATTTAAAACACTGCTTTTGAACAGAAGAAGCTGCTAAGGGCTCCTAGTTTAATATCGATTAATTTATTTATTATAAAAACAAAATTTCAGAAGTAGACATAAATCTTTTTAAGAATTAGGTTCCTCAATGAAAAAGAAGTTTAGATCTTGTGTATTCCTGGTCCTGCTATTCGTACTCCTAGTGCATTTATTGTAATTTTTCTTAATTGTCTTCTGTAGTCCAGAGAGTTACATAAACTCAAGCTTGAGCTACCTGAGCAGTTGTACTAGCTGTCATGGGACATGCATAACTCACCTCAAGTCAGCACAGTTTAGATGATGTTTGATTCACTGCCTGGAACATTGCTAAACTTGGAGCTATAAATGTACAATGCTTGTGTGTGGCTGTAAGTGTGGGCTAATTTTCCTCTCCGTTATCCCCAAAATCTTTCTGTTACTGACATATAATTCATTTTGGTGGCACCCTCCTCTATTTGTACTGAATAGAGTGACTCAATCTTTAACTACTACACGGCTGACTTTTGGCAAGAACTGTTCTTACGTGTGACAGGATCATGCCCATATTTATAGCTAGTAAACTTCTGAACATTTCAAGTTTTCCATTCAATTGAGGGACTGTTTGTGTGGAAAAAACAGACAATAATGTAAGGTCCAGATCCCTTTTATGCATTAATGGTCTGCCATGTGTGTCTTTACCTAGCCCTAGGTAACCAGGCTGCAGGAGACCTAACACATACTTCAGGAAAGTTGGGTGCTTCACGTTAAGAAGCTGCAAATAGTATTACAGTTTTTTCTTCCAAACAGACTTAAAAAATAATAAAAAGCAGTACCTGACAAACTGACAGTTACAAAACCAACAAAGCTTGGAAGAGACGTCAGTTCTGCTCTACTGTGCTGTAAGGATTCCAATTTGCTTTAACTGTCCAATACTGCACCCCAGAGGTAGGAGAGTATTGCCAACTTTCTAACTTGGAAAGAAATCAGAGCATAAAGTGCACTTCTGGCCTTCAGTGCTCATTTTAAGCACCATCTAGGACAATTCTGACCATTCTAGATCGCTCTATGTATTGCCATTAAACATCCTGGTTTGCATTTGAGAATTGCACTAAGTAATATGCTTTGTCAGGGACAAAGGAATTAGTTACTACAAGTGCCATAGCACTGCTAGTAAAACCATGACTAAGTGGTGTTCTATGATTAAAAGTGTGATGTGTCAGTAGTTTCTCATTGCAGTGTGCCCCGAAGATGCATCTCAGGTCTATTTTGATACAGGTCTGAGTACTCAAACATCGAACAGTGGTGGAATTCCAGCTAAACCATGTTCCTAAATAGCTTTCCTCTTTTCTCCCCTCCTCGTCACAACCCTTTCACAGCCACTGAATTATACTGAATCTAACTGAAATCCAAAGGAAGCCTGGAGACCAGAATGTAGGTCTGAAAAAACTTTGAGTTTCAGCAAGTTTGTGGTGTTTCTGTTCTTTGTTGTGCTGGGCTAAGCCACTCGGAGACAGATGTGTTCGCCAGGCATGGCTCTGCAGAATACTTGTGAGTCTTTCTTGAACATGTCAAATCTGCTGGAGGTTAGACAGTGGCACCTCTAGAAGCTGAATGCACCTGTATTGCCCCCACAAATGACTGGAATATACATATTTTGCATATTATAACTAATGATGGGCACGTATTACAACTAATGATGAAGCAGAATGTCTTGATGGATGTGAATTCAGCTTGTGCAAAAGACAGCTTCAGATCGCTCTCAGTGAAGGGGAGAGTGCCATGTGAAAACAATGCTTTTAGCAAGATAAGTACAAACATTGTTTGGGGAGCAGATCAGTTGGCAGCAGATTTGGATTTTTGTTTCTAAGTCTTTGATTCTTGGTGTGGTCTTGGCTAAATCAGATACTATCTCTTCATTTTTTTTCAAATGTTTTCCCACATTTTGGGAATGCTTTTCTTAGATGGAATACAACACCTAAAAGCAAAGTATCACCAGTGCCGCAACTCCGTTGTCTTCTGAGGTATTTTTCTTGTGATTCTCTCTGGTGAACACATTTCCACTGCACAAAGCTTGCAGTCATTTTTGTTATCTGTCTTAATGACAAGTTATTTTCTAGAAAGGCCTGTCTGTCTGTACAAAATAAGCACTTACTATATCTGATGTTTATAAAAGGTAGCTGATTTTGCAAGGCTTTGGGAACCCTGCAAATCTGTGGGTGGAATGTGCCTTCCATCCTCACTGATAACATATTATTCCTGTATCTCATGTTGTCCATTTTATAGTGCGTACACACAAGTTATGGTTTCTTAAGTTTCAGTGAGGGATCCCAGTCAGGTCTTTGGGCCCTCTTAATTACATTAGTATAAATGTTACCATACTGAAGCCAGGGAGAGTGTAATTTCTGTAATAGCTTTCACATGTGGGAAAGGAGTCAGTTCCCTTTGGAAACAAGCAGTCTCAGACTTTGAAGAACTCTCAAGTGGGGTGTTTGCTCATAAACTGGTACCCTTGTGGTTTCAATGTAAGAAGCTGAGAACTTGCTGCTGTTGTGGGTATTGAGGAAAATCTCTTCCTTTCCTTATTTGACCTGGGTGATCTTAAATGGATATCAAGACTGTCTAGATGTTGGTTGTGCATAAACCCCTGTTTTCTGGATTATGGAAATCCTGTCTTTTCTAAAAGTGTCCTCTTAGAGGCATGCCCCCAAATGGCATTTCTTTGTAACTCAATCTGAGTTTTACGTAAAACCTGAAGTGGAAAGCAAACTATGGTGTAGGCAAATGACATGAAATGAAGAGTCCTGTCTCAATTTTGTAAGAATAAACATAACTTCTGAAATTGTCTATTCTTTTTTATCTACCAATTTCCCTGTAGTTCTCTCCCCCTCCATTTTGATCAGTAACTCAATCAGTTGCATTTCAGCTTCCTTAGGCTTAACTGAATTGACAGCTCTAAAATAAACACAGTTTCAGGTTTCTTCTGTAAGGCAGTAGTTATATACTTGATTGGAAAAGACTCTATGTAAATTTCTTGCCAGCAGTAGTAAAGGCAGCATATGCTGTTATACCTGATTGCTGCTTATCAACAAATTTTCAAAGTTATCTCAAGTTTGCCCTTATTTACAGTCAGTTAAACATCATTCTCTGCCTGAAAAGGTACCGAGTAATCATGGTTCTTTCTTCTTCCAGACCCCCATAATCCCACACTACTTGCAGTACAAATTCAGTGAGTTGGGACAACAGGAATTGTTACTGATGCTTTGTTCTCTTTTTCTGTAATTTTCTCCAGAACATCTTGTTTCCCATGCTCTGGTCTGCTCTTGGTGTTTTTCCTTTGATATACTGATGTGCAGTAAAGTTTCTTATTTTCTTGAAAATTAAAACAGAAAAAGTTAAATATATGAGATAATGTCTTTTGAGTTTTTTAAAATTATTTTTAATATACAAGAAGAGTTTTGGAGCTCATGGTTTCTCCCTGATACACGTTGTAAAATCGACTCTATCATATTGCCCTCTGGTGGTATGATTTGGTAATTTAAAATACTTTTTGTACCATGAGAAATTAAATAGAGAAAATACAGTTAACATAGAAATAATAGCAATAGCAATAACATAGCAGTTCAGTATTAAGCAGCATTTTCTACTCTCGTTTAATACACCATCATTCAACTGAAAGAAATTAGTTCATTTGGAACAATTGTAGAAATAATTTTGAAACAAACTGTAGTCATTTTATGTCCTAAAAAACCCCATTGCAAATAATACCATCTTTTGTCCTAAAAGTCTTTGAATATGATGCTTTACAAGAGGGAATTCAATTTTGAAGACAAGATAACAAGTATAATCATCCTTTTATGATAAGCACAAACAGCATGCTTGCAATAAAACATTAATAGATATAACTAAAAGAGTTTTATGCTGTTTGTATAAAGGTGTATAAATCATGGTAATCTCTCTGTTGCATATAATTTTCCTGCAGAAGTCACTGTACATTATGACTACAAGGTGAATATTTTAATTGTACCCGCATTTACCTTCCTAGAAAGCATTAACAGAAATAAGTAATGAACAACAAACAATAACACACTGCATTTCTCACCAAATTGCTCTTTTTTATCATGCTGTGAAGCTCCCGAAATACATCAGGTTATTCACAACGTCTAGGAGCATGCACCCCTGCTTTAAGCAGATAAACTACATTAGTTTCTGTGAGAAAATGAAGTAGAATTTTCTGCTAATTATTCACTCTGTAAAATTTTACCTTGTAGTCGTGTTCAAATTAGTTGGCATGAGTTTGCTTTCAGCGTTACTAGTTCTGTACCTGTGTCAATATACTGAATTCAGTTGGCTGTCTACTCTCATTTTATTGAAAAAAGGGAAAAGAATAATTAGTGCCATTTTCTTCTTTGCCATAGCATGCCCACAGTTTGTAGCAGAAATAAAAGCGTCTGCTTCACAGGGCATCCTGTGGCCTGTTTTGTGAGCTTGGGATGCCAACATTGTGTTCTACAAAATCTCCATGTGTTCTTGCTACAAGCAATGTGTGACCAAGGGAGAAGATGCACAACCTGACCACTGGTTATACCAGCCAGGCAGAAGCTGACTTTAGAAGACAAGTCATAGACAGGAATAACTAAAATTTCCCTTGAGATTGTTCTTGGCATGGAGTCTTGGGTCACAGGGAACTGCAAGTTTGTGTACATGCCCATTAAATCACGTCCCCAACTGGCGACTTTTTTAGAAATATATTAGAGCATCAAGCAATGTATTGCTAGTCTTTCTCCTTGCTCTTGGCATTTCTTGAGCATTTTAAGATGTTTATTTGCTCCAGGTAGTGGCTTATTCTTTTTCTTTGGAAAGAAGAACCACGAATAGCGGGGCTTTAACATAGCTGAGTATGGAACATCTCCTAAAATCACTCCCAGAAGTCTATCTGGAACTGAAACAATCAAGGCAGCCAAACAAGGTTGTGATCAAAGATATGCCACCACCATTTTGTACTTACTTCATATATGTATTTCAGATATGTACTTATCAGATATGATAAGCAAGCTTCAGATAAGCACCAAGCTAGTTTGTTTCTCCTAAATATGAAATTGAAATTAATGTGTCATCTAAATGATTGGATTATTTATCATTTATCGTAAAGCAGAAAAGTGTGATGAATACAAAACTTTATTTTTGAGGCTTTTTCAGTGTTTTGTGGGGCTTTTTTTCTCTCTCTTACTGGTATTTGAAAGAAGATATTTCCATTTTGACTTCTAAATTAGAGAAAACAAAGTGAAGCCCATGGCGTGCATGTACCTGCAGTCAGGTTGGAAGTTTGGAAAGGAGTGGACTTAGGTGCATTTTGAGATTTTGCCTCCTCTTGGATCTCTCACCCATTCAGTCACCACATACCTTTGTGGCAGTGATACTGTCAGAGGGGTCTCATAGCAGGTGGAGGAACAAAATACTTCCATGCACTGATGGAGGACATGAGCACCAGTGCAGGGCTTCTGGCCAGCTCATGTCTTCCATTTGCAGAGAGCAGTCTCTGAAACTGTTGCATGTGAGGTCAGTAGAGGACAACGTGCTTTCTAGAATACTTCCAGGGACACCTTCAAAGGCTGAAACGCTGAAGATAATGGAAACAGCCTTGAAGTTGCTGTATATTTTTGGGAAAAGAAAGGTAGGTCTGTTTACATTCCTTGTAATTGCTTCAGCCTTGCAAAGGAATTTTTTTTCTCTCTCTTACACTCATGGGTAGTTCCAGAGTATAACTGAGGTAGGTAAAGGAACCCAACAATGTTGCATCAGATGTAACCTGAAAATAGAAGGTTATGATAGTGTTTGCTATAAAGATAAGCTTTTTGGAATATTGTCTTAAGGTTGTTGTTTTCATTTTGGAGCAAGTCTGAAAATACATATTTGACTGTCCAGTACCTTACAACCAGGAGACATTTAACTCTTAATGGAAAGAGCCCCCAACAAATGCACACAAAAAAGCTCAAGTAAAGTTGATGTATTTGAAGCATTAAGTGCAAAAGTAGAACAAAAATAAACAACTACTTCAGTGGCAGTCATTTCTTAACATTTGTCTCCTTCCCTGTTTGCTCTCCTGAACAATTGGATCATGGCTACCTTTGAGTTTAAAGCCAGCAGGAGATTTACACTGTACCACAACTGGCTATGTTCTTCTCATTGCTCTCTTGTCATTCCTCTGTCCTCCCCCCACTTTTCCTTATTTTTAATGAGCTTCTTTTCTTGGCCTGCTGAATGCTCAGAGCTTCACTGGCTACAGCGGTGCCAGACCCAGCTCTAGCCTGAGAAACAGCAGTAGCTAAAAATCCACTAGTGCCTGCTGACCTCCCTGTGACCCCTGCAGCATGAACATCTTACCCTGTGTCTTGTTTCAGCCCAATTGGCCCAAGATTTACTGCAGCATGAGACTAATCTTGCCCATGTGCAGAAGGGCTGTAACTTTAATGATCTGTGGTGACAGGACTTCTTGACTGGAAAGACCAATAAAACAAGTAGAACCACACTGCTGATTTTTCTGTACTCTTGGGATTTTGTGTGGCACTTGCATTGTATTTGGGTGAGGACAGTCAGTCCAACTACCACATTTTGATACTAGGAAGTACATTTGTTTTCTTCAGCAGATGCACAAGGAAAGAACCCTGTGGGCTTTTCCAGAAGAGACACCTTTGGCGCAGTGAGTTGCACATTGTTGGGAGGGATGTTTGCCTATTTCTCTTCCCTATGCTGTATGAACCACACATGCTCAGTGCCCTGAGCTTCTAGCTCGAAATTAAAGAGGACCCCAACCTCAATGAACAATCCCCTATACAGCACAAGCAGCCTTTCCTCTGCAGTGTTAAAATTCCCAGAGCTGATTTAGAAGAGAATGACACAACAGCAGAAGGAATGAGATGTGACACATATAAATCCCTTCATCTGATCTGAAGCACACATGCAGGTTCAGTCTGACTGGGTAATACAGAAGGTTATAGGTAAGAGTCTAGATTTTTTGTTATTCTGTGACTTTCACACACCTCTTTTCTCTGGGTATGTTGCATGAGTATTATTTCTCCCTAGTGAAGAAGCCAAAACTTACACTTGGGAATCTGGAATGCATTATGTTGGACTACATTGCGCTCAAACATTTCAAAAATATCTGTCCCTCCCCATTGAAAAACAATCCCCCTGTAGCATTCCTGTTACTTCCATGGACTTGTCTTTGGTGTAATTTTCCTGGGAAGGATACAAGGAGCTGGAAAGAAATCTGGAGAAAGTGCATGTTTTACTTCAAATGGATTCCACGTTCTTTTTTTACACTAGACTAGACTAGACCAGACTAGAATCATTCAGTTAGAAGGCACCTACAGTCATCAGCTAGTTTAGCTGCCTGATCACTTCAGGGTTGACCAAAAGTTAAAGCCATTGTCCAAATACCTCTGGAAAAGACAGACCTGGGGCATTGACTAGGAAGTCTGTTCCACTATTTGACCACACTCTCAGTGAAGAAATGCTTCCTAACATCCAGTCTGATGCAGCTTTGAACCATTACCAGAGTAATACTTGATGCCTTAAGAAGTCTTAGTTTTGGAAGAAACAGTTTACAGTGACCCATACAGAGAAGCTGGAGTTATTCTGAAATTTGCCAATTTGTGTAAAATTAAACTTTGCTGTTTCTGTCTGTTGCCTAACACCTCATTTTCTCATGTGTTGAACCAGATTTGCAAGAGGCAGCATCTTCTCTCAGTGTCTTCAAGGTGTTACTACTGTGTGGTAAAGTGATGAGACTGATTTTCTAAAACTTCTCTCTGGCTCTATGGGTATATCTTCATAGTAGCAGGAGTTTATCAGTCCTCTTTTATTTTAATTCAGATTATGTTATTTGTGAACCTCATAAACCTTGCTTTTCCAACATGTGAACTTTGTAACACCTACATAAGCCCAGCCTGTGGTGAAAGAAGGGCAGGGGAAGTCATTTTGCTTTACAAGTGCTATGTACCCAGAGCACTCTGGGAGAAGTTTCCTCACCCAATGACCATAAATCTGCTTGCCTTTGCCCACAGGAATGATATTACTATAATGTTGCTCTAGAGGTGAAGTATTAATTACATTTTCCTGCACAAAGTCTGGGCAAAGGACCTTTCAGGGAGGTTGGACATGGAACTGAAAAGCCAGGCATGGAGCTGCAGTGCAGTAACTACAGATTCATACTGAACCCAGCATGGATTTTAGTTTTCTTGTTTGTGTTTTCTTATATGAAAACCTGACCCCTAAGATGATTATCTGTCTAGTTTGCAATCCCACGGTTCTCTCTGACATGAAATAGGATCAATCCTGTATAGAGGTTGATGAGTAGGGACAGAATAATGCTTAAATCACTATTTGAACAGAACAGCTGATTAAACATCTCTGAGGGAAGAATATATACTATAATCACAAGAAAATCAATAGAGCCTGAAAGTGAGCCAGGCTCTAGATGAACTAGGTGTTTTATGTTTCTAACATTCTAATCTCTTAATTAACAATATGTTCTTAGCTGCATCACTAAACTTTTTGGTGATCTGTATGCCTTCTACCTTTATATCAATAGATGACAAATCAAACTGAGTCCTTCTGATCTATCCTCCTTTCATCGACTCATTTCTCCTGTTGGTCTCAAATGAAATTAATTGACCACACACTTTCACCAAAACCTCTTTATCTTTGTTCCCAAGACACTGCTGCACAGCATTAGCACCTCCCTCCTATTTAACCTTCCCCTAAGCCACATAGATAGGAGCTGCTTTTATCCTGCTTCAGGACTTGTTGTTTCTGGGCCTGAAGGAGTAATGGTTCCACCCAGCTAGCAATGATCCTAATAATTTGAATATCATCAGCTGTTACAGCACTTCTGTTCAGTGGTCATCCCTACCCTTTGCCACACCAACTACTGGCTTGGCTCCAGGTAGAGATGACTGCCTCAGCCCACTGTTACTTTGTATTTCCACCCACCCTAAAAACCCCGTTTGGCTCTGCACCTTGGTGAATTTTAGAGGCACCACTGGAGTTTTATCCAGCTTAGTGCACAGTTTAGACTATAGAATGGCATCTCCCAGCTAGAGATCTGAGGCATGTAAAACAGAATGTTTGGGGTGAGGCTGATTTTCTTAATATAATTCTGAAACCACTAATAAGTTTCTTGTCCCCCTTGGGTGAGAGGAAGTGCTGCTGAAAACACAAACCTCCCAAGGGCTACAGGAAAATATGCCAGAGTTATGTATCTGCTCCCTTGGCTCATAAGACCTCCATATATCCTGCTAGCCTTGAATGTACCAAGGTAATGCCAGAGGCACTTTTTGTGGTGATGAGGAGGGTTACACTGCAATAACTTCCTGTCTCTGCTGTATGTTCTGGTTTTTTGCCCTATTTGCATTTTGCTTCACACATTTTCGGAAATGGCCAGAATTAATCTATAACGTTCAGAAAGCACTTCAAAGATGCCAGCACAAGATTGCTACTGCCATTGTTACTGTAAAAATACATCTTCCATCTCTGTCACACATGGCATAGTCAGTACCTGCCCATTCGGAGGTGCTCCCACCAGTCCTTGCCTGTCCCAGGTGGAGAGAGCTCCTGCCTTGCTGGGCCTGCTCACTGAGCCATCCCTTTTATGTCTGACTCATTCATTTTATGTTGGCTGAATAATTACTCCATGAAATTAAAATTATTCCAACCTATATTTGGCAGAGATTTCTTACCCAAGTAACATGAATCCTGTATGGATTGGAAGGGGAGGGGTGGGGTTGCTTTGTGGCATCTCGTTCCCACATCAGATGATATGAAAGTGATAAAGTAGTTTGTGCCAGAAGCTGGATTTTCACTGGCCATTCAGAGGTACAGTGGAAGAATTTCACTGTGGGGGAGCTGTAACTGTAAATATGACTTGGACACAACAGCCTAAGAAGAGAGCAAGATATTTAGCTGAGTGAGCTTGAAAGACTCGGACTGAGGTAGACTTGCTGTTTCTGCAGAAATAGATTCCCCAGGGGAATCTAGAAATTTCAAGACATCTGCTTGCAAATTCAGACAGGGCATACCCTTTGCCTAGAGAAATCTTCCTCGCTTGATCTCTCCTGTTACAAATACCACTTACTTCAACCAGGAAAACAGAAGAGCTGTGAAATGAGCAAACAATCTGTTCAAATAGCTAGTTACTTACTGCTCAAGAAGACAATAAAAGTTTTGTTTAAAATCCTAGGATCTGTGCAGAACACTGAGCTCACTATGCCAGCCAAAGAAAGAATGAAGGAGCATCTGGCACAAGGACTGTATCTGGCTGCATTCCTTCCAGGTTTGCTGATGTGTTTAGGTGAATGCCTTACGGTAAGCAGTTGTCTAGTTCCTGTGGCCTTTGGAGACTTACAGGGAGATCCTGCATGAACACCTGTAATCCTGTGTAGGTCCAAGCCCAATATCCTATTGTCCCCACAGCACTTCACAGGAGTTACTCTGCTGCTGAATCAAGATGATTTATTTCTCTTATGAAGTCTCTCAGACGTGAACTGAGAAGATCCCTATCATGTGAGGGGAACTCAACATAGTCCACTGCTGGAACTGACTCTCCAGCAGAAAATAAACATTATTTCATATCATATGCTTTGCTATGCTGGAAAATGTCCTGTGAAGTATTACTGCATTCTCTTTCTCACTTTCCAGCCCCCCTTTCTTTGCTTCTTCTCCCTTTGCATGATACCAAACCAGTTTTAATGAAGATGCTTCTACCAGTAAAATGGTGGTAATATTTGTTTAATGAACCTGTTCCAATGGGTCATTTAATTATTCCATTATTTCCCTTGGCAGCCACTGGATAACAAAGTTATTAGTATCTGACTAATTTTTCATGCTTGAATTAAATATATCAGTAAATAAAATATCAGCTGCAAAGAGGAACTATTAGCAAACTATGGGGATTTAGGGATTTGGGGCTTGTGTTGGGTTTTTTTTTCCCTTTCCCTAAGCAGTAATTACTGAGGTAAGTGAAACTTCTGAGACTGGTATTTCAAATTGAATTTTAACTACTTGCTTCCTAGAAGGGGTAATATCAGGCTTCCACCTGAGTGAAGCACATACAAGAACAAATATGGAGGTACTTAGTGGAGGACTCAGGGAAGGCAGGTATTGAGGTGTTAATGCTGAATGTTATGCCCTTACACTTAGGTAACAAAAAATGAAATAACTCAAGTGACCGTGACCAGTGTAATATTTTTATCTGGGACATGGGTAATCTCCTTCCCTGAGGAGGTATACTCCAAGGACATTTCAGATCCATTTTCTTATTTTGCTTTCCAAAGAGGAAAGTGTTTTTAGCATGATCACTGGGAAACCAGAGTACAAGGCTTCAAGAGGAAAATATACTGCAGTCCCTGTGGTTGGTGCTGTGAGGGACAGACTAGACACAGCTCCTATAGTATGACTATGGAGGGAGAGGGGAGGAGGAAAGGAAGGGGAAGGGAAAGAAAGACTGATTAAATTCCACACTGAGCTTTTCATTACACCTGAAAGGAGTAGCTGTGTAAGCAGGTAAGGTCAGAATAAGACCCACAGTTATGTCAAACTCAGCAACTGTACTCAGAAAATGAATGGATAAAAGCAACTGAAAGCTCTGTTGACATTTTGCAAGAAGATACTTTCACATAGGACTGATTCTGAAATAATTTCATATTACAAAGAGAGAGTTTCTGTAGACTTTTAAGCTGCAGAAAAACTTTTGTGTTGCCATGCAAGCCCAGGCTTCTAAAAACCTTTGAGACATCCTGTCACTGATTAGCATAGAGCATCAGAAAGTAGGAAACTTGAAAAGCTACCTGGGACTACAACACACACTCATCGTAGAACCTGTGATTGTTGCAGGACAACATCCTTTTTAGCTCATTTTATTTTTAAACACAAGGCAGCTGAAGGTGAGATGAGAGCAGGACACTGCAAGTCTTACTGCCAAAAGAAACATTGAGCAGCAGAGGAGACAGGTTTGGGGATTGCAGTATTCTCTGACACAGGTAGACAGAGGGGTTAATGTTAAGAAGCGGTTAATAAGGTACAGCTGCCACTTAGGGAGTATGCTCTTGCATCAGATATTCAGGCACTGTCATCATGGTTGTTCACACAACAAGACTGGAATTCAAGCCTGTAAACTGATGCAACAGTGCTTATGGAGCTGACAGCAAGGGATTAGTTACCTCTGTGATGGAAAGGAATGAAAGAAAAACTCCAAAACACGTAGTTTAGGCTCTGAATTAGAATACAAGGAGGACCTCCAAAATAAATCAGTGCTGCAGAAAAATATGTGAGATAGATTAAATTGTATTTACTGTCAAAATGATCAATTCATCTTTAAAAAAAAAAGATTAGGAAAAGACAAAACCTAGAAAGTGCTTGTATTCTACTGAGGCTTGTACTGGGAAAAGCTCCATAGGGAAAGCATTAGGAGTCCCTTGCAGCACAGGATGGGAGATCTTGAAGCACAACAAGACTCGGGTACCCAAGACAAGTCTCCAAGAGCTTGTATTCTAATGATTTTGTATGTCTGCATTTTTACATCTCCCGAGCATCTGTTTTGATTATTGCATATGGAATCACGGGATCAAAATATCTTCTCTTAAATGGAATTATGCTAAATTTGTGGGCAGGCATTGTTACATTTCTGTTCAATTACTTAAGACAGAAAATCTCTTGATTTCAATTCCTGCTTCAAGATGTGCTTATGTGTTAATGTGCATTAATTCACTGTTTAATCTAAATATTTCAGTGTGCATTGAAGTAGAGGCCAGAACACAGCTGTGTATACAAATCAATGAACAACAGAATGATGATATTTCTAGCTCAGCAACTTAAATTTTTTTTCATGTAGTGGTGCAAACTTATGCTAAGGAAGAGACCATACCGTCCCCATCTACCCTCATCCTGAGGGCTTTTTACAAGGCTAGTGTGTCAGAGTAGCAGTAATTTACATGGATCTGTTTCTTCCATGGAGAACAGGGTACTTTGTGATCAGGCAGGCAATCACTGCTGGATTACCCTGTGATAAGTTCTTGTGGGAAGGCTGGAAGTGGAAAGTTGCATATCGAGTAAATCTTATCTGAATATTCTTTGAATAGTGATGAATACTGTAGAAACTAGTAGAAATTTTGTACTGTTCATAAATGTAACAAGTGCATTAGCTGTCTTAGGCACTGTCTACAAAATGTAGATTTGTGTGTGTGTTAATAATAATTCTTTTCAGGTACTAATCAAAAACAATAGGCATGGACTCTGTAGAGCGATTGAAGAGACTTAAGTTTTTAAGTTTGTAGGATCAGGGTTTCTGATATGTAGAGGAGAAGAAGAAATTAAATACTTCAAATGGAGAGTAGATGCACCTATTTGACCAATACACACTGAAACATTTCCTTCACCGGTTACCATACTCGGGCACATCTTGTGTATAAGTGTTTGTATAAGTGTGTATAAGTGACTGCAGGGAAATTGTACTGTAAATTGTAATAAATAGATTCAAATTTATAACAGTGTAAACATTATTAAATAAATTGGAGAAATTCCAGAAAGATGTAAAGTCTATACACGCAACCAGGGTTGCCCAATCCCAGGTGCAGAATCCAGTCCTTGTTAAAATTCATACAGTTAGTGATTGCCCATCTCTCTAATTTGTCAAGGCCTCTCTGCATGGTCTCTCTGCCCTTGAGGGACTCTTGCTTTTCTTGAAATGTTTTCTTGCTGCTACATAACTTTTAAACTGATGTGGCCAAAGATGAGCAGTGAGGAATTGTTATTCAGCCCATCAGAAAAAAAAACCCACAACAATTTTCTTCTTATCCATTCTCTCAGGGTTTGGCCTTTTTTGATATTGGTAGTCCTTAGGTTTGTTTTTGAAAATTCTAGTTGAAAGAGATATTAATTCCTTAAATCAGAATAATGAAAAGTGACAATTAAGGTACATAAAATCCAAGATGAATTTTCACATATTTCTTGTTCTGAGTGCCATGTCTAAAGGAAACACAGTTATTCTAGAAAATCTGTATTTTTACTACTTTTAAAATCAGAAAAATTGTAGCATAGTACCATTATTTTACTGGTATAAAAGCTTGCATATTTTCATGTATGAAACCTGTTCTTCTTCCACAACATGTATGTGTAAATTGGAAAGATCCATGGCAAGTGATTCTCTTGAAAATGGATTGACATCTCTATACTTCTTTTTTTTTGCTCTATACTTTTTTTTGCTTCACCTGAAAGGTGAGCAGAATTCAGATCAAAATTCTGATTTAAATGATTTTCAGGGGAAAATTCTAGAAAAGGTCACAGACCCTCCTTCCAAGTCAGTAAATTTTCACATGACGTGCAGGCTGAGTGTGTACTATCCAAATGGGAAACCTGAGGAAAAGGTTCTTCAGAATTGCTGAAAATGTTTCTGTTTAGAACCACTAGGTGTCAGGAAGAACGAAGATTTCACCCTACCTGATTTAGAGTGAATTATATCCCGATAAGGGATTACTGCATAAACTATGAATCCACTTGAGGAAGGGGTGAGGAAACAAGATCCCAGTCGTTGGATTTGCTTTATCTTCAGGGCTGTAAGTCACATCTATTGCTCAAGCTTTCTCTGCACTTCTCTCTATGGTGCATCTGGACAAAAGATGCACTCTGCTCCAAGGACCTCTAACCTCACCGATTTAGGGTAGCTTATAGCTACAAAATCTCTAGCACGTGGGAGGTAACAAATTCTTGTTCTAGCTGCTTCTTGCCTCCACAAGTTTCATGACAGGAGGGAAGACGTTCACTGCACCAACTCTGAGAGGGACTCCAAGGAGTTCTCTTGCTTAACAGGTAACGCACACAGATGTTCAAACCCCACCAGTCCTAGCTCCAGAGAGCAAGAGGCGGGAGAGAAAACTGAGAAAAGGAGAAGAGAGATGAAAAGGGATAAAAATCAAACTAATACTATCCTCTGCACTCTGTTATAAATGTGTGCTTCATTCTGCGATGTCAGCTGTGTCTTGGTTGATTGGGCCAATGAACGATGTCCCGGTGACTGGGTTATAACTATATACAGGCCCTAAGGAGAAGAAATCACGAGTCTCATACTCCCACATACTTGGCATGCTGGTTAGAATAGAAATATCACATAAATAAATGTGTTAGAGGGGTTCAAAATCAACTCATAAGTCTGATTTGCCATATGATACAAACCTTCAACATACTTCCTTTCAGAAGTGTTTTTCAACACAATAAAAACTTTAAACACTCAATATCTTGCAGGATAGAGCAAGAAAACTTAGCAACTTCATAGCATGCCCTTTCTAGTTATCTTACTGCTAGGTTTTCTAAGTAACATGCTTTTAACAAAATGCTTTCAAATATTTGTTAACCAAAGATGAAATAAAACATTTGCACAACATTTAAATAATAATAATTTGTGTTGAAAAATAATAATTTTAGTTAATTAATAGTAAAATTTAAATAATTTTTTAAAAAACATTTTAAATGGAGCTCTTCAGTGATTGGTGCTGACAGTACTTTCATTAACAGATGACGAATTACTTCATCAAGTTGTTGTCTTTCTTTTCCTATTGTTGCTCTCTCCAACCAAAGGAGTAGAATGAACCTGAAACCAAGTCTGGTTTCTGGGTTTTTTTACACAGTTCCAGTAATTTCCCAAGTTCTTTAAGAGAATATTGCATAAAGTGGTAGAAGCATCAGAATAACAAAAGCAGTATTTTGGGAAAGAACAAGTAGATGAACTGAAGTCTCTGTGCCTCAGACTTTGAACTTTGCATGAATGGATTCTCTGGAAAAGCGGAGCACAGCTGTATAATGGTGTGTTGGCACTTACCAGGCTGCTCCACTTAGATTTTCTGAAATTGAGCAAGATAGCATGTTATGCACGTAAGCACACACATGATTGGGAAGGCAGAAAATAGTTCTTCCTGGAAGATTTTATCCATTAGTTTGCAGCTCCAGGGTCACTGCTTTATGCAAGAGACATAACTTGAAGGCATGTGTCAGTGAAGAGGAAGTCATTACTGGTGCCATAGGAAGCCTATTAGCAGATAACAGAATAAGCCATGTTGTGTTGCCTAAATGTACAAATCTCCTGCTAGGTCAGACCAACATTCTGTTAAAATCAGTATTTTCTCACTGCCCTGCAGTGGAGTCACAGTTTAGTGAAAGCAATGGAGCTGGCCACTTCTCTGAGTGACTTCTTTAGCTTTCAGAGTTGTTGTACTAAGGATGCTGGAGGCTTTGCCTGTTCTTGAATGCTTATAATCTCTTCTTGAACCTGCTGATACTGTTGCCTACCCTGTGATATTGCCTGTCTGCACGTCCTGTGACAATCTATCTCCAGAGTTCACTATCCTATCCACTTTGTAAAGCTGTACTCCTTAACTAGTTTAAACTGTTTTAAAGTACTCTCCCATTACTGTCATCAAGTTCCCCCTGTGACTGGTGGTGTTGGATATTGTGAACAGCAGTTTTACATTTGCCTTACCCATTGCCTTCTTGGTTTTTTTATTCTTCATCATACAATCTCTGCAGTAAAGGAGTCACAATCTTTTTGTATCACCTCTTGTGATTATTTCATATTCATTTCTGCATACCTCTCTTAATTCCTGTACATCCTCCTTGAAACATCCTACAGGATTCAAGGACTGGCTGCACCAAGGCCTTTAAATAGAAGTAAAATTATGTCCTTGGTTCTCCTTGTTCTGACTCCCAGCATCTTGCTGCCTTTTTTGGCCAATGTATTGAACCAGTGATGTCAGGAAACAGCAGCAACTCTTAAGATCCTTCCTTGGCTCATCACTACCAGTTTTGAGTTCAGTACTATGTAGTTGCCATTTAGACTGTA
The DNA here is from genome assembly GCF_022539395.1 of Myiozetetes cayanensis. NCBI lineage: Eukaryota > Metazoa > Chordata > Aves > Passeriformes > Tyrannidae > Myiozetetes > Myiozetetes cayanensis. The sequence continues at coordinate 61,098,252 of NW_026087631.1, forward strand.
CTTGTACTGCATTGTACTTGTCTAAAGGGAACCTTTCACTCTTTCAGTTTTGTGAGCTCCTTCTGGAATCTGATGCCCTTGTCAAGACATTTAAATACCTTAAAGTGCATAATGTTATTTGCACACTTACAGAGATTTCACTGCAAACTTTCTTCCCCAAGAAATTGATAAAGGTGTTAAAAAAAATTAGTCCCTAAACCATTTTCTATGTGGACTCACTTTGGACCTTTCTTATTACTGAGAAACATTAATTAAGCCCTACCACTTTGTTTCTTACCTTATAACAAGCTTTAATCCAGATATATTGCAGCCACTAGTGCAAATAGTTTCCTTACTGGTGCATTTAAAGAGGTCCAGCAGGTCCACGGGGCAGATTTTCCCTTTGTTGAAAACATATCAGCTCCTTAGCAGTATTCTCCTGTGTTTGCCCATATGCTGAGTGGGTTTGTGCTTGTATCTCATTACCGTGGCAGAAGTCAGAATTGCTGTAGTTCCCAATATCTACCCTGCACCCTCTCACCCTTCCAGTTCTCTCTCTCTTGTGTTCACAGCTGAACTTATACCTGGAGAATGCTTTACCCACCAGACTAAAGTATACTGTGAGAAGTAATGAGTTGAAAGGAAAGAAGAAACAAGCAAAGCTTGATTGTCCTTTATCGAAATAGAAGAGCTGCTTTGTGTTGGCAGTAAACAAAGTCCAGCCCATGCTCCTGGAATTATATTTATGATTTTAATGCTCATCTTTATATTTTTAGCAGATGGTGAACTTTTTGATAGTGGTGGAGTTTCACGGTGGTTTGATTGCTGCTGAACTGTGAAAGACCTATTGTTGTTCGAGAAAGACAGTAATTGACAAGAAGGTCAGTATTTGGTGGAGTAACTTTTGAGGAATGTTATTTTAGTAGGATTCAGTATTAGAGATGTAGGATGCAGTATTACAGATGTCTAATATTTAAAATCGTGAATCAGGCCCTTGTAAGATTGACTTAAAACTAACAATTTTCATCTCTTTTTCTTTGCTTTCTGGTCCTTTATGTCATGTCATGTTTTTAGACAGTGATGAGGCTGGAAATGGATTTAAAGTGTAAGCAAAATTCTCCCAATTCTGTCTCAAGGAGTTTCCAATGCAATATTTGCTACTACAAATGTTGGCAGCACTGCTGGTTTGCAAAGGAACAGCTCAGGCCCTGGCCAGATGCCACAGCATTTGCTTCATAGAATCATAAAAATATTTAGGTTGGAAAAGACCTCTAAAATAATTGAGTCCAACCATTAACCCAGCACTGCCAAGTCCACCACTAAACCATATCCCCAAGTGCCACATCTACACAGCTCTAAAAACCTCCAGGAATGGTGACTCCAACACTTCCCTGGCAGGCTGTTCTAGTGCTTGACAATCCTTTCCATGAATAATTTTTCCCTAGTATCCCATCTAAACCTTTCCTAGAGCAATGTGAGGTCATTTCATCTTGTTCTGTCACTTGTTACCCAGGAGAAAGGAGCAACTCCCACACAGCTACAGCCTCCTTTCAGGCAGTTGTAGAGAGTGATAAGGCCTCCCCTGAGCCTTCTTTTCCCCAAACTAAACACTCCCAGCTCCCTCAGCTGCTCTTCACCATTTTGACATACACATGGTACAGTATGTATGCATCCATAGGAACACAGTTTGGCAGGTACAATTCCAAGTGTGCAAATCTAGCATTTTCACAGAACCTTGGGGCACATCAGATTACCAATGAGAAACGACTGAGGCTGGAAGAGAGATTAGTGCCGCTGAGACTCTGCTCTCTTAGCAATTAGTATTAGCAAAATAGCCCATAAATCACCATTCACACAGTGTATAAAAGAATGCATCGGGAACTGTGGCACACATTTTCTCCAAGACACTTTCATTTTGCTTGAGAGATGCTCAGACAAAGCACAGACAAATGAACACGAACACGAAAGAATCAGTACAACAGTGTTCACAGCTGAACATCTCAAAAACAGTGCCTCAAAGATGAATTATTATGTGAATAAATAAATTACTATAATAACATTCTGCAGCTGAAGCAAATAGTAAGCGTTGTGCTCAATTGTTCATCAGAGGATTTAACTTAATTTTTTTAATAGGATGCAAAACGTTACTTGTAAGAAAAACAGTTGCCACACGATGGCAGCATAATCCAGTGAGACAAAGAATTTTGGCAGTCATTTCTGGGAAACACTGCAGTTTTTAGGAGGCTGATTGTTACAGAGCCACAGTACATCTGAAAATGAAGCGCTGGCAGCAGCTGAATAGCTCCTTTGCACTGTGGAAGCTAAGTGGCACAGTGGGTTAGTACTGTCGGCTTTTTTTTCTGGAGACTCAACCTTACATCCTGGCTTAGCCCGTAAATGAAAGCAAGTTGGGTGGTCTCATCCCAGTCCCCATTTGTGCATATCACAAAAACACCAGGCAATTTGGCATGGCCAGGAGCTGCTGCCTGGGAGAGCAGCAGGATTTGAATGGGAGAGGGACTGCAGGTCATGAGCAAGGTGAACCTGAAGATCTGTGAAGGGAGGTTTGTGTGGCACCTGCTCAGACCAAAGGACAGTCACCATCTGCCACCAGTACTAATGTTATTGTGAATATATTTGCAATGTAGTTTATTCTCTGTGCTTGAAATCCAAGTCAGATCTTTATTTTATCCTTCTCACTTTGCTGTTCGTGGGAGTTTTGCCAGTGAAAGAAGCCAGCTACCGCTACATGATTTGGCCTGTTTTTATGTACAATTATGATTAACAAATTCATTTCATTTCTGTTTTGAAGAGAGGGTAGCATAAATTCCTAAATACACCCTAAGTATCTAGAGCACAGGAGACAAAAGGACAAAGCTGCTATGCACTAGGGGTGAATCCTCAGGGTTTGAGTGGTGCATGACATGTGGCCCAGGTGTGTGTGCCAGCCCCATTGTACAGGCTCTCCACAATCCTAATTTCTCTAAAAACCCTGGTGCTATTGTCCCTATTTCATTGATTGGGAACCAAAACCCAAAAAGGCTGACTCATGTTGAAGACCAAGAATACTCCTGACACCTGTACTGGGGTATATGAAGACCTGCTACAGTGGGGTTCCTGGAGGAGCAGCTGTAAAAATAAGGAGCAAAGCCAAGAGAGAGAGGAACATGGGACTGCAGAAAATAGGAAACTGGTTAAGGCATCAAAAAAAACATGATGCAGAAAATGAACATAACTTTAGGAGTCAAAGTAATAATAGTGGACAACCATCAGAAGAGATTTGGTTTTTTATCATTTTTATCAACTATCAAGAGTTTTAGAAAGCTCTTACAAAGCCAATAGTACAACTAAGAAAAAATCTAATTAATCAGGAAAACCAGAAAAATGCGCAATGTTTAGAGAAAGGAAGTTGTAAAGAACAAAGAAAAAGCATTAATATGAAAATATACTGCTGAAAAATGCAGTTTTTGATGCAAGTACTTGTGAAGCTGTGCCAACTTCTATAAATACAGTTGACTTTATAGTGAGGAGATATTATAGAAAAGTTGAAATATTTCATTTTGACATCTTCCTAGCAAAATGATTCAATGTCTTATTTCCAAGTTCAGTTCATTTTACAGCTGAGTTTGTTTTAATTTAAAATAGAGGAAAAGCAATCAAGAAGTGAGATGCAATGTTTCAAGAAGTGGAGAATGAAATGTCATACTTGAAAAATACTTTTTTTTTTTTTTAGGCAATAAAAAAATTGGTTTGATGATGCCCTGGAAGAATTATTCTCCCCAGTTTTTCAGTTCTCTCACTGAAGTGAAAAATCAATTATTTGTGCAGTCCTAGTTGTGTAATGAGGCATGTTAAAGAAAAGCTTTGGTTAGAGATTCAGGTGCTCCTGTCTTAGAATTTTGGAATTTGATACCTCTGGGTACCTTAAGAGACATCTGAGGAGCCAAGGGGGAGAACACAAAAAGGGCTCATCATGTAGGATTGTATCTTCTGACTACTGCTCTCTATTATCAGAAGGAATTTTGCTGCCTCACTGATGTTACCAGTCTGGGTTTTCAGTTTTGCACAGAGGTATAAAAGTCTTTCTCCATCTTATTCTGTGCTTCCAGGATAAGCTGATCTCTTCAGAAATGGGAAAATCCAGGCAGGTGGTGATCTATCAGTTCATCTCAGATTTTTTATCCTGTTTGGAAAATGGTTATCCCACTAGAGCCAAGATGATCACACACTGTTACCACAACTAGGACATTGGTGTTCACAACAACAGCAAGGTAAGTTCTGTACAATTTCCATTGTAACTTTATTTAAAAATAACAAGGGTTAGTTGAAATAAAGTGCCTTATATTTCTTGTCAGTTGTGCTTGCACTGGAACACAAATGTCACTTGTGCAAATTCAGTCCCTCAGAAGGGAACTCAGGAATACTTTGCAGTGCCAGTAGTTGATTTTCCACATGCATGACCACTTTGCTTTAAACTGGCCACACACTGTTACAGAGACACGAATTCTTGCCTAAGAATGGCAAGGCTGTTTTGTACCCCAACTTCCAAATGAAAACGCTGCCAAAAAATTATGGAATACCAGAGATCTTTATTCTGTATGGGGGCACAGAAGAGTAAGCAAGGCCACTGTGCCAGTAATTTCTCCAAGTGTGGAGCTGGAGCAAGTCCCAAGAAGGGCAATGGCACTGGGGAAGGGTCTAGATGGTGAGTGATATGGAGAGCAGCTGAGTGACCTGGGGGTGTTTAGCCTGGAGAAAAAAAGGGGGCTCAGGAGAGACATCAGTCTCTACAACTACCTGAAAGGAGCGTGCAGCCAAGTGGGAGTCGGCCTCTTCTCTCAGGTAATAAGTGACAGGACAAAAAGAAATGGTCTCAGGTTGCACCAGGGGAGGTTGAAGTTGGACATCAAGAAGAGTTTCTTCATGGAAAGGATTGTCAAGCATTGAAATGGGCTGCCCAGGTAGCTGTTGGAGTCCTCATCCCTAGGAAGTGTTCAAGAAAAGACTGGACATGGCACTTACCGCCATGGTCTGGTTGACAAGGTGGGGATCAGTCAGAGGTTACGCTTGATGATCCTGGACATCTCTTCCAACCTAAATGATTCTGTGATGCACCGACTCTCTTTCTTTAACTATACCCATCATGATAGTAGTTCTAGAAACACAAAGATACTGTACCAGGTGAACACACATACAGTCAACTGGAAAAAAATTGGGAAAAATTATGCTCATGTGCTTTGGAACACCACATCTTCTCTGATTTAACAAAACTGTTTGCATTATATAGTATTTACACTTAAAACACCACAGACAAATTCAGAGAGGAAATTGTTCAATGCTTTGCTGGTGTATGTTCAGGAAGGTAGGGCTTCTCCCTGCTGTCTCCATTTGCTTCAACCAACACAACTTTCCAGATTCAAGTGATTCAGTTCATGTCTTTTACACCTTCCCAGAACTTCTGATGACATATTCACCTCCATTAGAAGAGAACTGCTACCTAGAGTTGCTGCCAAGTGAACCCTGACAGCACCACAAATCACCAGCATGAGAAAAACACTGGACTGTTGAGGATGGCTGTAATGTTACAAAGCTGTAATGGGGGTTTAAGACCATCTACTTATACATCCAAAATGAACTGGCAACTTTGCAGTTGCTGAATCACTGAAAATATAAACACATTTTTGTTTTAGTATTTTGCAAATATCGGTATGTGAATTTGAATGAACTTCAGTAAGAAAAACATTGGTTCTTTTAATTCTTAGTGTTCCTCCCTACCACGCTTTACTTTTTTATTTTTGATCACAAAACTGTAAACACATACTTAAAGTAAGGAAGCCCTGCTATATCAAAGTCGTGTTGTATAAAATGGCCTGAAGTTCCTGAAATCCCATACTATGAGTTTCTCAGCCCTGAGTTTGTGTGAAGCTTCTATTACAGAGTCTTTGAAAGAAATTCTAAATCACAATAAGAGCAGTAATGTAAAACTATTTTTATTGAAAATACATCTACAAAGTCATGTTTCTCAAACCACTCTGGGTGCATACCAATGCAAAACCAGTGGGGAATGGGGAAGGGAATCTTTCTATAATACCTGATTTCCATAAGAAACAACGTTAGTATAAAAAAAGATCACATTCTTTGTGACACAACTAATTTTTCTCAGCTGATGTCATAGAAAGACAGCCTTTTACATTGTCTTTGCAATGTATTTCCAAACAAAATCTTAACAAAAATTTAAAGTGTTATGCCATAAATTCTACAGTTAATGTTTATACACACATTCTGAATACAGTATCTATATAAAAATATCTCTAATTACATATCAGAAAATGCCAGTCTGTATCCTAGATTTGCATTCTGTTAGCAAAAAAAAAAAAAAAAAAAACAACCAACAACCCATATTTTCTTTCTGTCAGAGATTCACTTAGAGTTTGCTTGGTTTGACTGCTCAATATTCTATATTAAACCCTGCTCACTTCATTCACTAGAGAGCTCTTGCTCATATTGTTCAGATTAATTAACTGGAGAAGATGGACAGGAGTTTTCAGTCCTAAAAAACCAGTATTGCCTGGGAAAAGATTTGCCTTCAAACAGCATGATGACATTTTCAATAGTTACTTGTATACCATACTATGGACTTTTACTGACAGAAGCAAAATATCGAATATTTTTTAAATGGCAGCTAGGACAATGCAAGGGAATCCTTCATTTCTATTCAGAATTTTTTTGGTAAGGAGAGGGAGAAAGAAGACAACAATTTTGATAAAACAGATCACTCAACACTATTAGGCCTGTCAATAATTTTTTTCTTTCTCCCAACTGTAACTGCATTACAAAACTTTCCAGTTTAACCTCTTTAATAATACAAGGTAAAAAAGTACATAATTTATATTTCTAGAAAGTGCTTCTTAAGGGAATAATCTTAAAATGAACAAAAAAGCCACAGGATTACAAATGCACTCTCTCCCTTTTTTCATTCTTTGCTTATCTACTCCGAAACCTACAATATTGCATTTTAAAATAGTTTCTAATTAAAATTTCAACATTTATTATAGTATTTGCTATTTTGCAATTTATATATTTTTCCTAGTAAAAAGTATAAAAGCACCCATTAGTTTTACTTTCTAAGGGTTTGTTTGGTTTTTTCCTTGGATGCTACTGATAAACACACTAGGAATTTAAAATTTCACACTGAGATAGGGAGCCTTCTTCACCAGATGGAAAAATGTAAATCCAGCTAATTGCTCTATAATTTATTAGCAGGATGATTGAGACTTTGGGAGATTTCCAATCAGAAAACCTCTGGCTGGTCTCAGGGATTTAGATTTAAAATCCATCTAATTTAGGATCTGAGCATCTCACCCTTCTGTACCTTCTGCAGAAGGCTGGTGTTGCCTTCTTATCATTGCTTATTAAGTAGATCATTAGTGTATCCAGAGCATGCTATATTTTTTTTTCCAAACTGAGGTGAAAACACATTTTCTGTCCCAGACTAGGGCCTTGCCCCTACAAACACTTCCACACATCGATTGTTCAGCTGGGTTGTGATGTTGAAATTATAGGAGCAAATCCAGACTGGAAGTACATACATGCTTATGTAAATGTTTGAGTCAGTGGGAGCCAACTAGGCTAAATTTTTATAAAGAACAGCTGAATCTAATGTGAAAAACAGTCTAGATAAAATAACTTTCTCAGAAATATTTCAACTCAGCTGGTAAAAGTGCTGATTTGGGGGTATTTCTTTTCTTTATTTATATATCTTCCCCCTTTTTATCCCCTCAATTAATCTCCTGCTTTTTTATTGTCCTGCTAGTATTTGAACAATAATATAACACTAGAGAAAAAAACAGATAAAAAAGCAAAAGTCCTGTTAATTTACTTAGCTGGATGTAGTTATAAAGTTAGAAGTACTGATTGTGTGTTTAAAGATGTTAGGAATTTTGCAACAGGTATTTAAAAAAATAAAACCATTTTCAGGCTCTGTTATCTGTTTTTACTTTCCAGTTCAATAAAAAAAAAAAAAAAGAAAAAAAAAAAAGATTCACAGGACTGAGTAACATATACACAATCTCTTCTTTTATCCCCAGTTAGCATATGTCTAGCAGGACCACTGTTGTTGCCTGTTAATTATTTTTTTTAAGTGGGAAGCCAACATATACCATGATCACTGCTAGTTTGGAATAGATTTTCATTAATTCTTTCCAGTGCGAGCATAAAGGGAGAAATCAAGGAATAGATGAACTTGGTGAATTCAAGATATAAATGGCCGGAAAAAGTGTGTGCTTTTCCACACTTGCAGTGTTGAACTCACGCTTCCTCTACCCTACATCTTGGTTTCACTATCTAATGGTTTCTCATTCTCATTTTCTTGGGAGATCAGTTGGTAGGGTTTCTTCATTTCATTCTCCTCTATCACAGAATTACCCATTTCAGCATCCCTGTTCTTCAGCTCATGCCGTGATAAATGTTCAACAATTCCTGCTCCAATGGAGTCTCCCAAGACATTTGTAGTGGTACGGAGACGATCCCTAAGGAAAAAGTCGTGAGTTAGTCTTGATTTCATCACTTTTCCAGGCAAGCATGCAGACTAGCTGTTAAAACTGCCTTTAAATAGTTACCAGATGAGTCACCTATTTTATACATATTCACTTATCTGAACTGTTAATGCCATTATTTCTTCTACAGAAATTACCAAATATACTGGGATGTGGAGTCACAAAATGTATTACTTCTCTTAGCAACCTGACAGCAAGAAACAGCCATGTGATGAAGATGGTAAAGGGAGCACATGGCTTCTTGGAGGCATTTTGGGACTTTGGTGGTTCATATGCTCTGAACATATAAACCAATGAGAATCTACCTCGTTAGGGTCATTTTTCTCCTGACCATAAACTATGATGAGTAATTTAGGCTGGAATTATGCTTAAATGACTCAGATTAAACTACAGTAACTCAGCCCCCTTAGAGAGCTCTACCCAGCAGATGTAGGAGGCAGCTTGATGAGGAGGGACTGGTACTGTTAGTAGATAAGCATCCACCTATATCAGGCTGTGGGCGTGTGGTTGGATAATCATTTGAAGACATTATGTTCTGATAACAACATTGTCAATTTCTCACAGGGATCACTTGAGAAGACTGAAGAGTAAAAGCCCCTGGAAACCATGGATAACAGGTGTTAGGTCTGAGATAGAAGCTGCGGGAAACCTTCCTTTGATTTAGTTCCTGGACCTAAGGTGTCTGTCAGTCTTCTACAGATAGAGGAAAGGAAAAACTTAGGGGCAATACTTTGTGGAAAAATGAGTTACACAACTGTTTTTCATTTCTGTGTCCATGGGGCAGACATATGAACGTTTCCTAGATTACACAGTCAGCAGGGCTGCAATTTGTTGGTTGGATCTGATCCAGTTCTGAGCCTGACTGAAGAAGAGGTTTTCATTGCCTCCTACAAAAAACAGGCTAAAGCAATTCTTTGCTTATTAAATTAGTCTGTTAGTGATGATAAACCCTAATGATAAAGGTTCCTAAGTAAACTTTTTGCATGCAAAAGGAATCATTAAGCAACACCCCTCACCATCTGCTCTATGAAAATACCATAGAAACAAGAAATTGTGGCTCTTTTTAACACGTGTTTCCAACAGCCTTCCACAGCAAGAAGACTGCAGTACAGCCAGAATGTCCCTGGCTATTTCACTCCTAAGTATCATCTAAGCCTCTAATGACTCCACAAAAATACTTACAAGAACCAGTCCACTGCAATGATAAGAGTGATATCATCTGTAGGCAGACCTACTGATGTCAGCACAATGACCATGGTGACCAGTCCAGCTTGAGGAATGCCTGCAGCCCCAATACTGGCAGCTGTAGCGGTGATGCTGTGCAGAGAGATGGCAACAGCAATTAACTGACTTCCGTAACAAACTCTCCTTATTGCCTGGCAAACTTTAAAACCAGATATGAAGCAAGCAGTAAATAAAGATGAGCCCAGTCCATTATATGAATACCTCACAGCTGCAGGGGAGTGTGCTTTTGATCCAAAGTGTTTGCACTAAACCTTTATCTAGAGACCTTGCAACATGATTCTTTTAGTGCTAAATTCCCTACTAGATGCCAAGGGCCAGACAAAACATTATAGCTACATGTCCCCACCCACTGAAAAAACCCACTCCACAAGCTCAAACATGTTAAAAGAAAAGCTGAGGAGACAATTCTGTCCTGGCAGATCTAAGGCAAGAACTTTTATTCCTTGTCCATCTCACTATAACGTCATGCCAGGTGAAGTCTCTGTCCTCCAGCAGTTGGCGTCCGGCCATCAGAAAACAGAAAGCTGCCAGAAACCCTGAATCATACAGTTTAGTGACTTAGGAGAAATATGCTTGTTCACACCTGGTTTAGGAAGATTTTGTTTTGTCAGGTGGTTTGCCAGGGAGCAGTCTAGTACTAACGAATGTGAAACTATTGCCACAGAGTGTGAAGGCAGAGTTTTGCCTTATGTTAATGAATACTGAAATAAACTGGTGTTTTTTATAGAGAGAAGCATTGTAACTGAACTTTCATTCTTCCTGTGTGATAAATACATGTCTCTTTGTCCTACAGCATCCATATCTCCCCTTGTTGACATTCCTTTAATCTACACATGTACCCGCCACACTTTTCTTTTAAAACTGTGATAAACATAATGAAATTAATGCAAATCAGTTATCACTGGGTGCTAATTAGTGGGCTGTTTGCTCTTCTATTTCAAACAAGAAGACTTGTGTGCTTGAAAACATACCTATCTTCTCTACTTTTATCTATATTAAAGCTCGTTACATAGCTTGCCCCTGCTTGTATCCTGAGACCATCAGGACTAGGAAAAAAATTCCTCTTCCAGCTTTAACACAGCCATGCTTTTATGCCACAGCTTTGTACATGCTCTGTAAATTACCTGGTACTGATTGTAAGTTTATAGCTCCCAAGAGCTGCATGTGTCCTTTAGAAAGAAAAACTTGAAAGTAAGTAAGAACTATTCTTGTTGACTTTATCAAGTGCAGTCACAGGTGTCCTGTTACAGTTTTTTGAAGGTTTACCTAAAGGAAAATATGTGCTGCGGGCCTTTTCCTGTGCAGAAGACATACATAACTACAGGTATTCAGTTACTGTAGCAGTTCTTAGTTTTAGCTCTAGATGCTTTTGGTTAATCCCACGTAAACCAGCAAGGAGTCCTCACAAAGGTGCTTTTATTAGATGTAATAATGGCTTCCATACCTGATTGTGATAATCTGCCCAAAGTTCAGCTCAAAGTTGTTAACCTGTGCAATGAAAATTGCAGCCAAAGCCTCATATAAAGCAGTTCCATCCATGTTAATTGTAGCACCAACTGGGAGTACAAATCTTGTAACTCGTTTGTCCACTCCATTTATTTCTTCTAGACACTTAAAAGTAACAGGTAGTGTTGCAGAACTGAATCAAAAATAAAGAAGGTAATATGTCATATAAATTCTATAAAGAGGGAAAGAAAAGACTGTGATTGCAAGAAATGCCTTAATTTTTTTAGTGATCTACCAGAATATTTTTTGTTTTTCACATGCAAAGGCTGGACTTAAGCATTGAATTTAAATGAAAAGTCTGAATTTAGGGTGGAGATTCTCTTAATGCTTTTAGGAACCTTCCCCAATGGTTAATTACTGTCATTCTCCATGCAGTTCCCTAGTCTGAATGTGCCTAAGTCCTGAGTTTTGTTACAAGAGTCATCTGCTAGGCAGAGGAATTTATTTAAAAATTCCTGCTTTTCACTTTTATGTCGTGGAGCTGTGACTAAATCATCCTTAAGCACTGGGGTTTTTTTAAGTTATACAAATTGATTATTCAATCCTTCAGATCATTTGATCCTTCAGTAAAAAGCATTCTTTCTCTTATTTATTTGCTGGCCCCTCTGGAAAGGGCACTTTGATCAATGGTTGCATTACTTCACCACTTACAGCTTAACACCAGTAGGTAGCTGAGCACTACACAGCTACTCACTTACCTGCCTCCACACCCCAGCAGTAGCTAGAACATCAGTGTGTGATCACTGTGGATTTGGACACAAATCTGAAACATGGCACCCTATGAGCAGCTATGAAGAAAGTTAACTCTGACCACTCCAGGCCTTGTATTTCTACATCAGATCACAACAAAGTAAAGAGGTTTTGCAAGACACAGCAATTCAGATTACTCTGTCTCAGTGAAATCTTCATTGTTAACTACTTAACAGACTGCCAAGTCTTTGAAAACTCTATCAATATCGATAAAATACTGACAAAAAGTAAAATAAAGGAAGGCTGTGAAAGACTGCACTAGGAAAAATATCTTTGATGACAGTCTGCTTTAAATTTTCTCTTTCCATAAAATTCAATCTTACAGCTGAATTTCAGACAGGTTTAAAATGCACTCAGTATGCTGTATGCTGTAAGTACAGTATGCTGTCTTGCATCAGCCAGGCTTCTTGCTGAGAATCTTGATCAACTCCAGGTGGAATGTCTTACAAAAACTGGAACATATCCTCCTAACATTATTAGTATTACCCACCAAAGTTGTAGTTTTATTTTATTTTCTCTTAAACTATGTTGACTAACATAAGTTCTATTCTATTTTTAAAATAATTTAAAATCAACATCTCTTTTAGGAATTCCACTTTTAGGCATTCCACAGATTTGCAAGGACTGAAATCAAAATGTCAAATGTAATTGTCCCTCTCTCCCATTAATACACGCTCAGAATTTTTTAGTCCTCAAAAGTCTTTTCAGTGATTCAAAACTAAGTGAGATTCTACATTAACAGTCACAATTGCTTCTCCTCCAGACCTTCAAAATAATCCCAAACACCAGGGACTTGAATTTAGTATTACAGAATATCTAACTTAAAACACTCGTCTTTGGGGGAGACTTCTAAAACCTGTCACAATAGAAGGTGTTCTATGAAAAGTCATGTGGTATTAGAAATGTACATTTCATTATAGTAATGTTTCCTTTCATCATACATGCAAAAAGGTTTTTTTAATTCATATGGTGTACCTATGACCTCACCAACAGAGCAAAAGTGGCATTTCTATTGCATGTTCTATTTCCATCATTGGCTACCAGGATTTTCAGCACAGAACGTCAGCTGCCAATAAGAATTTCCTCTGAACCTTCCAGTTTGCTGCTCCATTTTGTCATGCATATCCTTTACCAGTTGTATCCTTTACAAGCAAGCCACTACAGGCTACGTAAAAATATCAAACACCAAGACTAATGGAAGTCACAAGGGCTCTGACCATACAGTCTGCATCACTGGATAGATTCATTTAATCTCTAGGAAATAGAGTTTGAGTCAGAATCAGAGAGCAGCAGAACTGAAATACAGTGCCCAAGTGAACACCTGAATACAAAGCTCACCAAACATTAGGCAAAATTGTTTCTCAAACCAGTAATACTATAAAAAAAAAAGTACAGGTTTAAAATATTGTGTTTACCTGGAAGATGTTCCCACAGCTGTGACTAATGCCTGGATTAAGCCTCCAATAAATACCCATGGGTTCTTACGAGTGATCACGAAGTACAGAAGAGGTAGGACAATGACAGCATGAATTAGCAAACCGATGATGACTGTCACAGTGTACATGGCGAGCTGGCCACCGATCACACCCATATCTTCCATCTCAACAATTTTTCCAGCAATCAAGAAGAGAATTCCAAGTGGAGCATACCTGCAAATAAGAAATCAAATCAGCACTACTGAACAAAGTAATTTACTGAGCAAATTCACTCCCCCATCCACACGGTTTGTATTTAAATGCATGCACGAATGCAGAACTGCACTGCTATGAAGCTCCCATGGAGGAGCTCTTCAAGAGTTTATCTCTTCAACTGTCAACAGTTCAACCCGGATTAAACCACAGCAGTGAATATTTCTGGTGGGCTTCAGTGGATTCAAGATCTGGTAAGGATTTCAAGACGTATAGCATGCCTACAGACGTTTAGGGAGATGAGTTCTCTTTGGAATTCGAGAGTAATAAAATTGGTTTAGCCAATTCTGTTACAATTCTGTCTGTGTGAACGAAGGCTCAGCCAGAGCAGTTGCAGACTACGCCAAGCACCCAGTTCTATTTCAGTGCTGTTTCCCATGTTGTTGGGGAAGGAATCCACACAGAAGTCTGATAACCTCTGAAGATTTCAAGCTGCCTCTGGCCATGCTACATTTCATCCAGCAGGGCACTGGATAAATATATTCTTCAGCATGAAGACATCTGTATGACAGAGGTTGGCTGCATTATGCGACAGCAGTAAAGGCGATATGAACTACTCTTCCCTATTCAGGAAGCACAGCTAGAGGTGAAGAAAGAGCTACTGTTGAGCATAAAACTCTAACATAATTCTGCTGCAGTGGTACTTTTGGTACAGACTTATTTCTATAAATGTCCACTTGTCTTTTCCCACTAAGGTATCACAGAACAAAATCTATCCACCATATCAGAACTACCCTTTAAGACATCAAATCCATTTAGAAATGTATCTGAAGTAGCAATTCTCATCCTCTGCTTTGTAATTTTAAGCATGCTGTAAAGGACAAAAGATGTTTGCTTTGTATAAATGTGATCTGGCAGAGCAGAATTTTGCAAATATACTTTTTTTTAGTTCTGTATCTAATACTGCAACAGATGTGTGCTCCTGGATAGGGTTTTGGGATTGATTTGGGTTTTTTTCTGTAGTAAAGGCGGCAACAAGACAAAATTTCTTTTCATAATTAACTTTCTACCTGGCAAATAATTAACCTTAATTGTCGAAAAGATTTCATACCTTGAGGGAAAATGGTGTTTTGCTTTATTTACTTAATGAACACAATAAAGAAAGTAGGAACAGCCATGTGTTACGTGTGAGCAGTGCAGCTGTGATGCAAGAACATCCATGTACACTACACAGCTACAGGCACCAGTTGTATCGGAAACTGACAATAACAAAGCCTTGCTGTGCTGAAATAAGATTGTGGGGGAGGTTTGCTGGTTTCCTTTAATGAAGTAGGATCAGGATATAAGGAAACTTAAAAAGTATACAGCTGTGATCACTGTCTTTATGAAGACATAAGTGTGGCAACTTCTGACACAGACCCTGATTTTTCTCATATTGAAAGTGAAACCCACCGAAAGGGTTTGTATGTTTGGGCAAATCATTGAGGTAGAGCATTACAGCTCTTGAGTTCACTTGTGAAAAAAGCTACAAGGTAGATACAATCTTACTGTCTGACTTTCCGCCAAGCAGACTCCTGCTACCCAGTGCCTGATTGTGATGAAAAAATATTGTTAGTAACTTAAAAAGGAATTTATCAAAGAGGCACTTACCACATGATTAGAGCTACCAATCTCATGATAGCCTCATTAAGGCTATCAAAGAAGTCTTTCAATGCCTGACCTTGCTCCCTCATGCTTCCAATCACCAGGCCAAAGCTTATGGAGAAAACCACCAAGCCAAGTGCATTCACTCCGTTTACAGAACCTGGAACAGGAACTATTTCCTCT
Organism: Myiozetetes cayanensis; assembly: GCF_022539395.1. NCBI lineage: Eukaryota > Metazoa > Chordata > Aves > Passeriformes > Tyrannidae > Myiozetetes > Myiozetetes cayanensis. Next base: position 61,113,742 of record NW_026087631.1, read on the forward strand.
CTCATTCGGGTGAGGGCTTCCATGGCTTCTGACACATTGCTTATTATGGAAGTCACTGTGGTTGTGTCATTGGGCGGAATAGCTACTTTAAACTTTCTCTTTTCATAGTTAGTTTTGAACTGTTAAAAGAAAACAAAAGAAAAGATAGAAATTCTGTGAATCGCAGCAGACATAGGCTGAAATCACAAATTAAATTAACAATTACAATTGTAGGACATTTGAATTCTTTGCATAATATTTCTAGGTAAAATGTACTGCAATGAAAACTCGGCTTTCCTGAAAGTTGCAAAAATCCATATTAACTTCAAGAGCTAAATCTTCACCTTTAGCTACCAGAAGTCATTTTCTCATAAATATGTTGCAGTCAAAGATGCAGATTTGTCCTGCTCCTGAGTTTTGTGACAAAGCTATTGATTCTTAAGTTTGCATTTTTATAAAATGCTATTTTTCCCAACAACAAAATTCAGCTGTTAAGTAAGCAGGTCTTTTTTTGGATAGTTTCATGTGCTCTGGAGTTTCTTTATTTGTTCATCTTTTTGAATTAATAATTCCAATAATTAGACTGAAGCTAACTTATATACATCATACCTCTTTTTTCCTTTACTATGTCTAAATCATTAGTTTACTCTGCAGTACAAGTCACCACTTCCCTTAATTAAGTATTTCTCTTTAAATGGTTCCATTATGGAACAAACAAATCAATTTCAAAATCTCAAATCCTAAATGTCTGCTTTTAAATGCAGTTTTTCACCCCCTAATATTTTTCCAAAGAGAAATACACATCCTGAATATTTCTATCTGGGCTCACAAAGCCCTGCAGCTCTGTCTCGATTAAATTCTGTCAAACACAAGTAATGTTAAATTTCACTAGTAAAAAGGTTCTTATGTGTCTTAGGATGCTAATTATTCCATTAAAGCAGCTGGTTATTCTGCAAGGTTATCCAGTAACTTTGGATTTTTATTCCTTTGCAACTACCAAAAAGGAGACAAATATTAAGAGCTGTTGTATCATTAGTGATATCTGGAGACTGTTGCACTCCAGAAGAACTTGAGTGAAATCAAGTACTTAGGACTAAGGTGGGAAACCTGAATCACCATCTTTCAATGCTGACCTCATTTAAAGGTTTTTTTCTACACTGGAATAGTTTTATGCACCCCTTCCACATACGTATCTGATGTATCCCCCGAATGCTCTTTCAGAATGTCAAATAAAACTACTTAAAAATGGTTTATGAAATCTGAATAATATGTAGCAGATCTCCATGAAGGTCAGATATTCTTGAGTTTTGAATGAAATTTACTTAAAATCTTTTAAGATTTGGGCTGTAGTTAGAGAAGTCAACTCTTTGAACAGCTGGCTGGCACAGTTTCACTTCCTCACCCACTCACATCCAACCTCTGATAATTCCTGTTTGAGGTCTTAGTGAGCTGATTTTACTTTTTAAATTGGCAGAAATGTTACTAAGCAAAAAAGTGGCCATTTTTCAGGTAAGAGCTATGTAGGTGAATCAGCTATCACTGACTGATGACAGACAGAAAGGGAAAAATCACTGAGTCTGGAACACAGCCAGGGAAGGAAGGTTGGGATTATCCCTTTAGGTGACAGAGAGGTATTAGGAATGCAAATGGAAATATGTTTTTTTTTTTATCTACAGGTATGGTAATTGTGTTACATGTGTATTTTTATTACTGTTTTTCAGTAGGGAAAAAATAGAGGTGCAGATTTATTAATGCAAATGTCTGAAGGGTGTAACCATACTGGACTTGTAGGCATATTAGATAAGACATATGTAGAAAAGCAAGCTGTTTAATGAGGTCTGGAACAATGAAATCTGGAATTAAAGCCTAATTTCCTATGAAATTTCCTACTCATTTCCCACGTTCCCTAGCACATCAGAGTGGCTCTTGTCTTGACTTTTCTCTGTCACCCTCAGGTCCTAATCTCATTCCTACCTATATGACCAGGTCAAAAGCACATGTGGTGCAGCTGTTCAGCAGTGCTGGATGTGCCTGTTTGGCTGCTGCCTGTTGGAACAAACCACGAGCTATGTCATAAGCTGCTTTTCCTTCAGTGGAGGCACAGCCTTGATTTGCCTGAGAATTGCACCCCTCATGCCAAATGATGTTGGAATTGGCCATGGTGCTCAATGATTGTGGTAGGGGGCTGAGAAAATATTGGGCTTTGCAAGGGAAAAAGCACAATCACAATGAAGTTTCTTACCTTCAAACCATAGGTTAGAAATAATTTTGGGTTGTAATAAGCATACTCCTACATTTTGTCCTCATTCTAGAATTCTGTCACAGTAGGAACAGGCTTCTAATTCCTTATTAGTTAAGCCTCTTTATGGATTTTAGGACCTCACTTAGGAAAGTCCTTTTCCATTTCAGCTACTAGACTGGTACACAGAGATGTAAATCTTATCTGTTGACTCACCTTATTCATCTGACTTAAGTATTCAGAAATATTGCTAGGGAGAAGGGGCTTTCTGGAACACTTTCCAGAGAAGTGGAGAAATGATCTATTTAGAGTCAGATTCAAAACGGTATCCTAAGCAACAGGAACCAGAACAACTTTATTTGGTCTGGAATATTTACTTGAGCTGGTCTTTCTTTCATTATAGTTGAATGAGCTCAAGAAGAACTCTGTCGATGTGTCCGTCTTCTTGTGCCCTAAGCTGTCTATCAAAAAGTCATGAGAAGTTTGCTAGTGAAGCAAAAGAAATCGAGGAAAACCAAATACAGGAAACGCAAAGGAGGTATCTACTAAGAAAAAAAGTGCAGGTTGAGCTTTACTCATATTACCACTTTTTTTAATGACAATAAAGGCAAAACACAAGATTACTTGACCATCACAAAATGTATTTTCTCTATCTGAAATGGTGAAAAGACTCACCTGCTTATAGGAAATGACCAGATGAAAGACTACCTTCAGGATGTTAGAAGATGTTTTGAAATAGATGAGGTAATAGCAGTGTTGACTATTACTGCTCTGCAAAGCAACTGGTGGCAAGAGGTAATTCTGTGAGAGCTTTTATGATGTTCCTGCTTTCAGCAGATCTCTATCTCAGTGGGAATCAGAGTTATTAGCTGTTCATGTAGATTAAACTGGCAGTTTAACGTCACATTGTGATTCTGCTGATCCTTGTTCCTTTTCAACATTCAGCAATGGAAGAAATTAGACAAAATAAAACTGTTCATTAAGAGTGCCAGAAGAGAGACTAGAGCTCCACACACTGACTGTATGTGATGGGTTAGACAACATCACTGAAGTCCTGTAATTTCTGAGGGTATTTGGTGCATGACGTGTCCAGTCAGAGATATTTTTGCCTGGTAAGATTTTAGATGCAAAATACTCATGATCTTTCCTTAAGTTCATGTATAGAGAACAACTGAAGATCAAGATGAATATTATCTGAACATATTAATTTGAGTATCTTTCTATGAACAACCTTATCTGCAAGTAAAATCTAAAAAGAATGCATTTCTGCACTTTTTGTAAGGCATGGTGGTAATGAACAAGTAATGAACAGCTTTAAAATTAATTTTAAGTTAGCTCATTATGAAATAGATAATATATTTTTTATTGCATAATATAATGAATCAGTTGTTTACACTTTGATTATTACATTTTTTTCATTAGTGATACAATATACCCACAGTCATTTGAGTTGGATATATTGAAGAACTTTTAATGAAGCAACATTGTAACATGACAGGAGCACATTCTGGCGGTTAATTTGCAGAGAAGGTAATTGCACATTCAAGTGTTCTGAAAACTCATAATTCACTGTAGTAATTTACTTTGAGATAATGCAGTTAGCACTGTCTGTGCTAAATCTGTATGATGACGCTGTGTTTAGTGAAATAAGATTTTAAAAGCCACAAGTTTTCTTAAATGCAGCCCTAAAAAATTAAAAGAAATTAAAAGAAGGTGGTAGTATTCTATCTTCCTAATTATTTTTTTCTTTGCTTTCCATATGAATATGTGTGAAAGCATTCTAAATTTTCTGCAAAAGAGCTGATGACACAAGTCACAATATATCTTAATTAACCAAAATTATCATGAGGAATAGACAGCATATATCATTTAGTGTTCATTTATGAATGTGTGATTAACACTTCCAATACCCTTGATAAGGACAATTTCAGGAAAGAATATGTAGTTAGAAATAGCTTAGAAGAAATGCTGTTATCAGAAGAAGTTCTTTAGGCTTATGATGGAATCAAATTCCACCTATTCACAATGGAATAACTCTCCCCAAATTGTTAAGACTTACTCTCTTTCTCTTTAGATTCCAAGTTCACTCGTTTTTCTTTTGTCTTTTAATAGACCCCCAGAGCATAGCACGAAGAACAAGCAGTTAAGAAACAGTATCTGCTTAATAAGTAGACTCCTTCCCACTGCTCAACCCCAGGCTAGACAGCATTTTTGAATTTAGCAAAGAAAGAGAAACTAAGAGAGAATGGCCAGAACTGGAAGATAAACCCAAAGATTTCTTTAGATATCCCTAAACTGGGGGTGAACGTAGGGGCATAGAGGAAATTTTGAACAAGTCTAGTTTCAGGTAAGCGTGGAATACTTATCTGTAGTCGGTCTAATTATGTTCTCCTGTTACAGATAAAAATCACAAAAGCCTTGCATGATCAGTGCATAGTGAGGGTCCCAACATATCATGTGGAAATAAGCAGCATCAGGTAGTGTGCTGTTTGGATTAACAAACCTGCTGTTTAACAATCAGTCTAAGAAAGCTGAGTTACTCAAAGAGTTCTTCGCCTCACTCTTCACTGTCTGGCCATCTGGCTTCCCACACCTCTCAAGTCCCTGAATCTCCAGGTGGAATTTCGAGGAACAAAGTTCCTCCCAGTGTAAGCAAAGACAAGGTTTGAAACCACATGATGAAACTGAATGGAAGTCTATGGGACCTCACAACACTCATTCCAGGGTCTGGAGGGAACTGGCTGATGTTGCCAAACCACTCTCTATCATGTTTGAAAAGTCATGGCAGTCAGGTGAAATCCCTGGTGACTGGCAAAAGGGAAAAATCTTCAGGAAAGGAAATGTTCAAAGAAGGAGAATAAGAAGAAATAGCAAGGGGAGACAGCATCACCTCACAGGCTTGCTAGGAAAGTAAAATCAGGAAAGGGAATCCAAAGGACCAAACAACTGAATGAGGAACTGTAGAAAATTTAGGAAGACCTTTCCTAGATTGGTCTTGAGGTCTCAGTCTTCCTTAATGACTACTCTTCTCCCAGCAGCAATCCTATAAAAGCTTTTCCATCTAGAAGCCCTCCCCACATTGGTTACTCTCTCTACACAGTTTCATTTCATTTTACACATTTCAGTGGGTTCCAGAACAAGACTCTGACAGGAAAGAAACCTACCTAAGAATGTTGTAATAAAGAATGTGCATATCTAATCTACCAAAAGATGTGATCTGAATTCTGAGTGCACATTCCAGAGGTGGTTTCCAGGTATGTAAAGCTGTGGATCAACTTTGAGTGTGGGCAAGTGTGAGTATACATACACAGTGTGTTTTGTGTTTAGGCCAGCCAACACAGAACCAGATTAGTGCCAGATGGATCATCCTTCTTCATAAATCTTCTGAGAAACACATGAAAAAATGGAAGGAAACTTTTGAAGAGAAAGTTATGGAGTCAGATGTACAAAATCACCTGGACACATGCCAATCTTACATGTGCTTGTAAACTACGCTTTTAGTTCAACAATTCTGCTGTAACAAAATAACTTTTACCTAAAAATCGAGGATTTGCTATTGAATTCTAATACATAATAGTATCAGTACGACAGATTTAAAATCATGGTACTTCAGTAAGTATAGCTGCTGCTGAACATCAGTATAAACTTTCATTAAACACTTCCTGTTTTTTGAACTGCTTTTTAGAAATCTCCTTAAGCTGTAAAGCACATGAGAAATATAATATGCTTAATGTAAACAAAATCTGCAGGACATCTTTAATTAAGAACATAGATTTAGAACAGCTAGTCACCGAGTCAAGTTTCCTGTTGCCGTTAGGATACTTTATGAAAAAAATTTTTTTAAGCTGTATGGTAAAACTGTTGAAGTGCTCCAACAACTCCTAACTGAATATTTTTCCAGGACCTCACCTTTAAGTAATGGAAAGTTAAAAACCTTACCAATTCTCACTTTAAATTCAGTAATACAGATTTCCCTTTCTTTCTGTATAAACATTTTTCTTTATCTTATTCAGCTCTGTTGCCACTTCGGTTTTGTACTTGAGTGATTTCTAAATCAGTATTCTTTTTGCTTTACACGTTGTGTTCTTTTAATACGTCCAGCAACTCCTCTTTCCATTGTGTTGATTTTGTGTGAATCTATGAATGAAAAACCTGAAAATATTCAGTATTCTAGATGGTCACATTATTCCAGCTTTAGTTTCTGTCTTGGTGTTCTGTCACCTAATATATGCTAGAGCTGAATTAGAGGGGGATTAATTTTTTTTCTTTTTTATCTTTTTGATGGTAACTTGCTGTGTCAAAGCAGAACTGTTAACTTCTAAATGTTTATTTCACATGTGATGGAGAGCTACAAGGAGATAATTAAACATGCCAATGTTTGCAAGAGCTGATTCACTTTGTTGCTGTGACTTCACAGAATTGTAGTGTGCCAGTGAAATACCACCTTCTGTGGCATTTGTCACATCTCAGTACAAAGTGCTTGGACTTTCTTGTCATCTGTAAATTTAACGGTGTGCATCTTATGGCAATGTCATTCACAAAAATATCGACTGAAGTATGCCCTGTCTTCCAGCAACTTCCATTGCTTCTCCATAAATTTTACAATTCTTACAATACTCTTATCCCCTGCTCAACTATTTCACTTTCCTCATATCAAAAACTTATTTTTTGTCAGAAGTCCAAAGGAATTTGATACATTACCTTTCTCTGGCACAGAAGAACAAAAAAACCAAACCAACACAAAAAAGGCGAATAAAAAAACCCAACCAAAAAGCCAACCAACCAAGCAAAAAAAACCACAAATGAAAACCTAAACCAAATCAAAACAAAGAAAAAAAATGGAAATGAGCTATATTGTGAAAAACAGATGGTACAGTCTATGTTTCAGATATCAGTGGGGTTTTTTTGTTGGTTGGGGGGTTTTCTGGTTGTTTGGTTTTTTGCTTTGTTTTTCTTTTCCTAGTGGTTTGGCTTTTTTTAAATCCTTCATTACAACTGAGATCAAACTAATGGCTTGTTATCTGCATAAATCAATTCCCAAATCCTTCTGAAACTGCAAACTGAAAGACACTTTGGTTGCTTTAAAGAGCTCTAGATAATAATTTTCCAGCTTGAGAGATTTATGAAAAATACTTGCTGCTAGGTCTGTAACTTTATGCCTTAATTATTTCATTTTTTTGAGATAAAGATCATATATTTCCTGTACTTTATTACATTAAATTATTTGAAATTTTTTTTCTAGTTTAGATAAAAACTTTTGTATTTCCATACTGTTCTTCTGCATCACTGTACTGAGGCCATCAACATCCTGGCTGAAGACAGAGGCACAGCATTTATTAGTTTTGGACTTGGGTCTGGTTTGTCTTTAATCTTTAATCTAGAAATCTTTAATGTAGGAATTCACTGCTTTTTACTGATTTCTGTTTATATAGCCAAAGATAATGTTACAATTTCTTTTCAATTCTTATGCAAGATGTAACTCAGCTGGACTTTCGAAAGTGTCTACTTTATCCTCTTACTTCTTGACCTCCACATTTCAGCTTTTCTTTATTGTAACAGCAGTAACCGGTGAATAATATCAGTTCAAGGCTGTCTGGGAGGTCAATATAAAGCAATCAGAATACAGAAACACAGAGTATAGGTTTCACTAAATATATAATGTCATCCTTTAAAAAAAAAGAATGTAGCTAGTTGCTACTATTTTCTTTGTAGAAGAGCTAATGTTAAGGCCAGGATAATGGTAGAATTCAGGAAGCAACATAGAAAAAGTACTCCTATGAACTCCTACCATAGGTGACAGGAAGTCCCTCTGTTTGCTTTTGTTATTCATGTCCACCAAATGTTTCTGTTTTGAATCTATGCATGTTCCTCATGACATTCTTGAATGTCTTCCAGTCTTTGTGCAGATGGTGCATCTCAGTATCCCCCAGTTTAACATAACACTATTTCTGAAAACCTAATTCTGTATTGACTTCAGTGAACTCTTCTGCAAACTTAAGAATTTGACATTTTGAAAAAAACACTATTTTTTGATTTGTCAAACCAAGCGTGTTTTCTTCACTTCTCACAGCAAGTACTATTGTCTCACTGTGACTCAAAACAACGCACAGATTTGGTTGGTTTAGTTTAAGGCTTTTTTGACAGCTGACAGCATACATAAGTTGTGTTTTGCTCTAAGTACAAGTATGTGATATTCCTAAAACAAATGCTATTACATTTCAATTTCCTACTTTGTTGTGTTTTCTTTGAACATAACAAAACATTTTTACCTGTTTAAAGCAAGCTTCCACCAGATTTGGAGGGAACATATTTCTGTGAAAAAGAAACAAAATAATATGAGAAGTGATAATACTTAAGTAATGTTTTAAGTAAGGGTGCAGTTAATAAAAGAATTATAGAATTGACCAGCTAATTTTTGAAATATATAATATGTATAAATATATAATTATGTATACAGTGGGTAGAGCTTTGCATAGAGCATTGGCCTGGTTAGCTTTATCAGGACAAAATACAGTAGGATTGGATAGATCCTGGCAACTGGAATCTCTGTATCCAGTATTGTATAGCAGGTCTGGTTACGGAGCAGTATATTAGCTAAATTACCAAATATACAAAGCTCTGTGGGACACTGCTAACTTTTAATTTCATATTTATTAATGCTTTATAAATCCATGTTAATAAATAATTTAATAATATTTAATGCATTTCTAGTTCCCAAACAACTTTTGCAGTCACTTAGCCTGGTACTTCATGACATTTATCTCTCCATTAAGTGTTGTTGCAATTAAAAAATAAATATTTCTGAAGTTTGAGCATTCCATAATAATAAAACATACACATACAATTACATGTGTGTGTACATTTGTTACAGATGGGAGTTTGCTTCTTTTCTTTCCAGAATGGTGCATTTCTGAGGCAATTAGAAGCAGCCTAACTGAATAAATCTTGAGAAATCTGAGTGCAAACCTCTTCATGGATCTTTTCTAAAGTCCCCCTTCCTGGCAGCATGAGTCTTGGAGGCCTTTCTCCATGTCTCTAGCTTCTCCAAATGGGTTAGTGGAACACAAAATTTTGGTGGCTTTACCTGTGGAAAAGCTCCCAAGCTCAAAACCTCAGCTTCCCTCCTCCCTGTGACATATCAGCTCTATAAAAGAGGTATTGAAGAGTCTCTGAGCAAGGAGAAAACATGATTTTACATCTGTGCCCCTCTATTTCAAGCATTTTACTTGCCTGTTACTGGAATTTGTTTCCCATTCATACAATTTAACAAGTTGAGTAGATGCACCCAGAGTTGCAGCTACAATTCAAAATTAAACTTAATAACTAAATCAGGGATTCAAGTGAAGTCAGAAAACTGTTGAAAACTGGAAGTAAAGAAAAGTAGAGGAATTTGGTAACAAGGATTGTGCTATGGAAGGAGGAAAAAAAGACCCATGCAGATAGCAGAAAAGAAGCAGAAAAGAAAAGAAGTCTTTCTTTTGTGCATGAAAGAAAGAATCTTTCTTTGAACATTAAAAGCAGCTTCTTCCCCTACAACAGCTTGATTTGGAAGTAAATCTATTTTGTAGCATTGCAGGGGTTAGAGACAGTGGTATCACACATCTGAAAGAAATTTGGCAACTTTATGCAGTTACTGTCTAAAATTCTCTACTTTTGTTCTCTGTGAATCTAAATATTACTGTCATTGCTACTGGTACAGAAAATGTGCAATATCATAGCCATACCTGATTAAATCAAGAAAGGCATCTGCTGCTGTCACTTGAACAATTTTGCCTTCTCTGTGCATGTTTTCTTTTGTACCTTTCCCAGGGTGGATGATGACCACAATGATTATACCAATCAGTACGGCAATGATCGTAGTGCTCATGTAGTAGACTACTGCTCGGACTCCCATCTTCCCTGATGCTTTACTGTCCAGGGCAGCAATTCCTAGGAAATTTAAGCACAATGAGATTCACCTGACACAGCTGTGAGTAAGGAGTACAAACTAAGCATGATGAAAATTGTTTTGTGGGAAGAGTTTTGATAACCAGTACATTTAAAGTTACCCAAAGCAAGCTGTCTCTCTTTTGCAGTTCACACAGCCACTGTGTTCCCATCCCACCCCTAATGCCTGTTACATAATTTTCTATCACAAGAATTACAGCTTTCTGTTCTCTTTCTTTTTACATTAGATGCAGTTAGTATTCTTCTCCTTAAAATTTCAACTACTTAGTTACTTCCCCATGCTTCTTTTGGAGGCATGTGCCATCTGTCTCAAAGCAGTTCTGATACTTCTTGTTGGAATCAGGCTTTCAAAGTGCAGAATGAAGAAAGAAGTCAGAAATGGATCTCTTGGCTTTATTATCTCCTCCTATGGAATTGCCTAACCCATACTTCTGTGGACTGCCCATACATATATGCAGATGCCATCTTTGAACATATGAAATTCAGTGAAAGCTGGCCACCTTCTGCTCTGGGTGTCTGTTGCAGAGGAGAAAGCATTTAAAACATACAAGAGGACTGCAGGAATATAAATAATACAGGAATATAAAATTATAATCATGGTCTTGCAAAACTAAATCTTTTCTCTAATAATTGTAGATATATCACACTTGTATCTGTCTTCTAAAGGAGGAAATATATGCTACTGGAGGTGCAGTGAAAGCACTCTAGTCACTCATTTAACTTAAATCAAGACTGTGTTCCAGGCTCTGATTGAATCTTCAAAGTCTAAAACCAATCATGTGCTTCATACTTACCCTTTCATTTCAGATAGTATTTCAGCTAGTATTTACCCATCCTTTTGGCAGAAACCGTGAGAGTAAGATTTGAACCCTCAAAAGGAATTGCAAAGGGAGGCCACTGGGTTCACACCCCCAATTGCTTGGTTTAGGTGTGCCATTGCAGTGGAAGAACAAAGCATTACTGGTACGGTAAGGAACTGAAAATGGGCATCCAACATTTGAAGCACCCAATCCTTCATTTCTCTGCTCAGCTTTTCCATCCGTAAAACTGGATGATAATGTTCATGGTAAGTGAACATTTCTGTTTTGAAATTCTGTAAAGAAAATGGTAAATACTAGCAAGTAATTACTAGTTTTCTAGTAACAGGAAGTAAATCATGTAGCCCTCTTGTTGGTGGATGGAAGATCAGGGTGTTCTTTAGAGTCCTCAAAATAATGTAAATGTAAAATTGTGTAAATATTATTAAGCAATGCAAAAAATAAAGTTAGTGATTCCTGGAGAACTTCAGATCTGCTACTGAACTGCACAGTATTTATGTTAGACACCATTTGTTACAGATTTTTTTTAAGTACAAGAGTCAAAATTAAGATGAAACGTAATTTACAAAATGAAACAAGAATGTTTGCATACTAGTTCAATCAATTTCATCTTCATATATTGCAATTGCTTTGTGTTCTTACTTGCTTTTTCTAAAGTAGCAACACTGGTCTAGTATTGTTCCATTTTAGCTAACACCAGTTTTAAACTCAGTTTACATCCTGAGCATGAGAGGTTAACAGTTTGGGAGGAATGTTTGGAAATGCCCGGATGTTGAATCAGTATTCATATTCCCAGTATTCTGCCCTTGGATTAAGGACCAGAGGTTGAGCACTGTCAGTCTCAGAGGATTCACGAGCACACCGAGCCTTACGTTTTTTAATTTTTTACTCCACACTTGATACTAGGCTGAGTCTCCTATACCCCAAAAATCCTTAGGGGTCAGTGTAGGGCATATCTTGCCAATAAAGATTGCTGTGTTGAAGGATTAGAGCTTGTGATCCTCTTTCTGGCTAGGACTGATTCTGGGACTGAGTGGTGAACCATGTGCAAGTGGTGTGTCAGGAGCAAGAGTCATGGTCTGGTCTTTGTAAGCTGCTTTCCAGCCTGGTTTCCTGTTGTGCACTCCGGCTGTGACTACATGTCTCCTTATTTTAGGTTGCTCAGTCTCATTCCTGTTCTTGCTATCATATAAATTATTTCTCAGCTTGAACATAGGGAACAGTAATTCCTCTCCTCTTGAGGTGTAACTGCTCATGGCATGTATAGCAGAAAGCATTCAAAGCAGAGGGACAACAGATGTAAGGATGAACAAAAGGTGTATGAGGAGGAAGCAAGTGCCCACCTCTGAGAGCCCTTACTGGGGGGCTGCTGGGCAGCCTTCCCTTCCACTGAAATTAATGGGGACTCAGGGAACTGCAAAAACCTCCAGCATACAAAAAAAAACCCCAAAAAACCGCCCCCCTCAAAAAAAAAAAAACTAAACAAAAAAACAAACACCTCTAAAAAATACTTTAAAATCTGTTTCTAAAACATGAGAAAATGAAGTGGGTTGTTTTCTTTGCATTTTAAGATGTTGACAAGATTTCTTAGAACTGAATAGGACCCTGGAAGGGTCCCCAAAGCTTTCATGTGTCACAGAGCATTGTATCCTCAGTGTGTCTTTTCACAGTCAGCCAGCAAAACTCCCATTGTCCCGCGGGAGATGTATGTGTCCCTTTCATCCCACTCGCTCGCTGCCCTCTCCTCCACACACTGCTGGCTCCAGCACCTCTGCCTCCTCTCTTCCTCTCCCCTCCCCTTCCCCAGGGGGCCTGGGAAACTTTGCTGTGCCACCGGTCCCCACGCACAGGGATGCCTTGAAGTTGTCAAGGTGATCTGGAGCAGAGCCCCTGTAATTTCTCCCAGCGTGTGCGCTCACACAACATGAATGGGAATGATTTTTTAAGTGTGGATGGGGAGGGGGGAGGCAGGGAGGAAGGAAGGGAAGAAAAGAAAGAAGGGGGCAGGCATAAGTCTGTAAAGCTGCAAACAAACGGAAGCCCTTATCCCTGTCCTCTCCCTTCACCTACTCCTTCCCTCTCTTGAGACGTAATACTGTGGATGAAATAAAGACATGACAAGGAGTTTTCCAGCGTGTCAGCAAAGCACTACTTTGTTCTCTAACAAAGACGTTAGATAAGAAATGAAAATACTTTAGGACGTAGGAAAGGCAAGGAGAAAATAATTATGCAATTTTAAGGGAAGGAAAAAGAGAAAGGATGCAGGGAAAAGGAGAAAAAAAATCTAGTTAAGGCAATGTTAAAAATTCTGAATTGTTAATCTGGTAGTTCTGATTGCTCACCTGACTGGATCACAATTCTTCAGATTGGCATGAACTAATAATTCTATGAACCTTCATGAACAGTAATTATAATATGACCAGTTTTGTGTCAACTATATTTGTTTATATTGTACTTACAGTTCTATATTATACATACTCTACATAATTTGTAACATACAGAATTTACCAATCCAGAATTGCTGCTATTGTTTTTAACTTTCCTGAACTGGATGTATGCTGCACATCACCTGCGTGTGATCTTGGATTATACTAGGCCACACTAACACAGAGGGATGGTACTGTACTCCTCAGGAAGATAAAAGGTAAAATATGCGGAGCATGTTTTCTTTAGATTATAATTAAGCCAATAACAGCTTTGAATTGGCTTGTTCAAGAATAAATTCAAAGGAGTTGTTTTAAAAGCTGAAATGCAGAACCTATGCTAAAAGTCCTGCAACTTCAGAATACTTTTTCCCATTGATTAGTACAACTTCATCAACTCATTTTTTGTAGAACAGTCCGACGTCCTCAAGCCAGGAACTATTTCAGTCTGAGATCTGAGTTTATGCACATGCTTACTTTTGCTGCTGCAGTACGTAAGAGTTTCTGAGTATGTTATTTTCTAAAAAAAAAAGAGTATACGTACTTACACAATTAGACTGAACAGGCTTATTTAGTGGTCAGCAGCTGGTATGACTGAGGCTCTATTTCTGTGTGTAAACTCCTACTCAGCAAAGCATTCTTGGGCTTATATTTGGCCACAACATCAATCACTATCTAACACAGTGTGACAGATGAGAGCCCATAACTAGGAGTTTTTAGACAGGATCCAAAGTAAATAGTATCCCACTGAAGAACTGGGAAAGTAGTGAGATTCATTTTCTTTTGCTTTTCCTAGAAAAACAGTCATTACTTAGGATTGACCCTAGTACCTTCCATGATTTTATAATTTCTCAGAGTAAACTAGACTGTCACTGGGGGAGGGGGTGTGCGTATCTTACTTACATGCATGTGTATAATTTCAGTTTGAAAACAGTAGAAATGTTCACCCACCACTTTTCATATTCAAAGTCCCTGTTTCTGAAATATTTTTGCTTTTTCTTTGGAAACTTTCAGAAAAACTAAGCAGCTGATGTGTTTGCTTTCCTGCACTAAAATTCTTGTGTTTGTAACAGGATCTAAGATTTTGCCCACAATGCTTTTAACTTTTAGTTTCTTTAAAATTACTTTTCATGTAATGAATGATGAAAATTTTAAATACAGAATAGTTCTGGTGGAAGGTGCCTACAAAGACCAACTGCCTGATCAATTCAGGACTGATCAAAAGTTAAAGTTACTAAGGGCATTGGCCTCTTAAACACTGACAGGCTGGGGTCATCAGCCACCTCTCCAGGAAGCCTGTTCTAAAAAGGTGTGCAACCATCCTCTCTGGAAAGAAATGTTTCTAAAGGTGCAGTCTGGACCTCCTCTGGTGCAGTTTCAACTGTTTCTACTTGACCTGTCACTGGATACTTGGGAGAACAAATCAGCATTTCTCTCTACCCCTTCCCTTTCTCAGGAAGCTACAGAGAGCAATGAGGTCATCCCTCAGTCTCCCTGTCTCCAAAGCCCAGAGTCCTCAGTTACTCCTCACAGGACAGTAGAAATCCTGCTCAGAATAGGAGGGACTGTGGGTTCAGAGCTCCGGTGCAGGTACTTGGCAGGTGAGGGTTCCATCTGTGGGCACAGGACTGAACACCTCTAAGTCAGAATTCTGCCAAGATGTAGTGATGTTGATGAAAAAGCATAGAATGATGAAAAGGTTCTGAATGAGTGTGTAGAACAAACTGTCCATTCTTGCCTAATCATACATATTGACTATGAGAAATAAAATGGAGAGGATTTCTATGATGACGAATTCTTTCCTTATTCAGCTTGTTAGAACTGAATTGATGGTACTTCCTTGCCAATGTAGATTTTTATATAAATTCCCTTTAGCTGTATTGTACTAAGTCTTTAAAAACAAAACATTATGAACAGAGCATCTTTTTATTCCTAATTATTTCCCTGTTTACTTTTTACGGTCTCTTCATTAGGAAATTGCAGTTGCTTGTTAAGGACTCCTATGGTGGAACAGCAATAATGGCAACTGTTGACTCAGGAGTGTTGCCCTAATTTTGTTTCTTTAAGGTTGTCTTTCACTCTCCTAATGAAGCAGTCTCAAATGGGCTACTCCCACCCCCTACACCCGCTAAGCACTGTGTGATGAGTAAACTCTCAGTGTGAGACCATGAGAACAATCCCTTTTGTGTATGTTGATGAGGATTTGTGGAAATGAATAACACTGTGCAAGGTCACGGTAAAATATGCTGACAGAAAATTTGTAAGGAAAAGCAATAGTTAGGTAAAGGCAGTGGAAGTATTGCCCGAGCTTAATTAGCATGATTAAGCTCTAAAGCTTTATTCTGACAGCAGCTGAGCATGTCCTGTGTGGTGCTGAGCAATTCCAGAAAACAAATTTAAATTTAAGCTTTGACAATTGTTCCCTTCACAATATCAGGTACAAATTTAATCCAAACTCTAGATCACCATTTTTAATAGCAATAGCAGTAAAGTAGTAAAGTTACAAAGAAAAAAATATAGTAACATTTTCAAAGGACTATATGTATCAGTGAAGTTAATTAATATTAAATCAATACAGCTAATGACTTCCTGAAGCCACACAAAATACATGTCTGAAATATAGGTCTGTATGCCTTTTTACACGAACTGATGAGGCAAGCTCCTCCCAAATCTCAATTTAACTTACCTTTATATGAATATGAATATTCAGATAATTTCCCCCCCCCCACACTTCCATTAAGAACAGTGGTCAAATATCTCACAGGAAAATTAGCAGTTGTATTTGATCCAAAATTACATGACTGTGAATAAGCCAAGCTGACTAATGAAACTCATGGCTGGGATATAGTAATGCAATTCAAAGAGCCAATTAAATGGCTAAGAATGGCTCCTACATGAGTAGCCTTGCCCCCACAGCTTAATAGTCCTCCTCATCCTTGCCATGAAAAAACTATTCACTTTGGGGTTTGTAGGGTTAATTTTTCTGTTTGTCATTTTCAATCATTTCAGAATTCTGTCATGTGAACATCAGAACTTTTACAAGGGAAGCAAAAGGAAATAGTGTCTAGGGCAGAAAACAAGAACATCAGAACTTTTACAAGGGAAGCAAAAGGAAATAGTGTCTAGGGCAGAAAACAAGATTTTGGTATTAGTTTGTCATTACTTAAAGTTCGCTGTATTGGTAAAGTCCATCCTCTGCTCTTTGTCAGCAGCATTGCTAAAGCAAGTTGGCATTCTTTACTTCCTCCTGCTTATGTTTAAGCTGCCTCTGTTCTCAAATGGTAGCTGAGAGAACACCATCCAGCATCTGATGAGAAGAATCTGGTGATGCAAACTGACAATTGTACTCTTTTGGTTGGTCCCATACTTCCTGATGGAAACACACTCGCAAATAAATGTAATGTGTGCTACCTTCAAATTTATTTCTTCTATGTGCTTCTAGCTCTTGTTAAGGGAAAATATTGTGTAACTGATTCTGGTCCTTCATCTTTCATCTTGTTGTATCTGCTCTTTTAGCTATAGAGGGCTATTTATTGTTAGGAGGAGAATGTTCATGAAATCATGGTAAGATAATGTCCAAACATCACTGACTGGTAAAAACGGAAGAAGCCCAAATAACCTCTAGTGGCTTTACAGTGATTTTTACCTTTCAGTTAGCCATGAATAATGAAAGACCATTTTGTTGCTATTCATCACTG
This sequence comes from Myiozetetes cayanensis, assembly GCF_022539395.1. Lineage (NCBI taxonomy): Eukaryota > Metazoa > Chordata > Aves > Passeriformes > Tyrannidae > Myiozetetes > Myiozetetes cayanensis. The sequence goes on from NW_026087631.1 coordinate 61,130,846, forward strand.
CTACTGCTCTTTTAATGGAATAACTTTACTTCATGAAACTGTTTGGCTTCAATGCATCAAGATAAATTGCTATCTTATAAAAAATATGGCAGTAATCCATGTTGGAAAGTATTTCCAGAGCCATCAAATGTAGCATTCTAATACAGCAGGCAAATATATTCTACAGTATTGGTTAAAAATTTACTGAACTTGAGTTTCAAACCAGTAGCTATTTCTACCCTATTTCCATGTTAGGGTATTCCCCAGTCTTGCTCTCTTCTTACTTGGCTTATTTTGGTGCACAAATCATTTGACTGGTCAGCAACTCCATGTCCAGATGGAGATCAGGGACAAGGGTGTCTCTCAGGGACAGTACTGGGACCAGTACTGTTTAATATCTTCATCAATAACATGGAGAGTGGGATTGAGTGCACCCTCAGCAAATTTGCAGATGACACCAAGGTGAGTGGTGCGTTTGACACACCTGAAGGACAGAATGCCATCCACAGGGACCTGGACAAGCTTGAGGAGTGGGCCCATGGGAACCTCATGAGATTCAACAAAGCCAAGTGCAAGGTGCTGCACCTGGGTCAGGGCAATCCCTGGTACCAATCCAGGCTAGGGGATGAACAGATCGAGAGCAGCCCTGGAGAGAAGGAATTGAGTGCGCTGCTGGGTGAGAGGCTGGACAAGAGAGAGCAAAGGAGGCACGACCAGCACACTGAGGGAGGTGATTTTCCCCTTCTACTCTGCCCTCACAATACCCCACCTGGAGCATTGCATCCAGCTCTGAGGTCCTAAGCACAAGAAAGATGTGGACCTGTCAGAGCACGTCCAGACAAGGACGCAAAGATATCAGGGGATGGAACACCTCCTCTATAAGGACAAGCTAAGAGACTTGGGGTTCTTCAGAATGAAGAAGAGAAGGCTTGGGAGAGACCTTTCAGTGCCTTCCAGTATTTAAAGGAAGCCTGTAAGAAAGATAGGGACAGACTTTTCAGTAGAGTCTGTTAATTTAGGACAAAGGGTTTTAAAGTAAAAGAGGGTAGATTGAGAATGAATACGAAGAGGAACTTCTTTACAGTGAGGGAGCTGAAACACTGGAACATGCTGGCCAGAGAGATGGAGGCTGTCCCCTCCCTGGAAATATTCAAGGTCAGGCTGAAGGGGGCTCTGAGCAACCTGATCTAGCTGAAGATGTCCCAGCCGAATGCAGGGGGTTGGAAAAGATGACCTTTAAAAGTCCCTTCCAACCCAAACCACTCTATGATTCTTCCTTTAAAATTCTTCCCTCTGTCACTGTGAGTCAGTGAGGGCAGCGAAGAATTTTATAAACCTCCCCAGACTTGAAAGCTCAAAGCTAAAACATTTATAGAAAACAAATATAACATTTTCTGGTAAAATGAAATAAGTAAATATTGTACTCTTGGATGGTGCATCTACTGAGTGTCAGTGACATTACTACACGAGCACTTCTGCATGATTCCCCTCTACTGTTCTGAAAAGTATAGTTAACTTGCTTTTCAGGTTTGCAATATAACAGGATACATTTGAAGAAACAGTAGGAAAGTACATTTCCTGAAACTCACATCTGCCTGAGAAGGACCCTGCTGTGGGGCTGTTGAGATACTCATTTAACTCTTCACATTATTCCATCTTTTGCTCACAGTATTGGAATGTGACAAACAATATGCTTTTTGAAGGGAAACTAGGGAGTAATTTATCTTCTTTATGTGTGCTAAGCAGAGCAGGAGGGAGAGGCAAGCAGGGATTCACAGCAAGCCATGGAGCAGTGATTAGTAACAGCTGACAGTCTCAAACCAAGACTCTCTTTCTTTGGTTACCTCATTGTAATAACAGAGTACAAAGAACCGACTGTCTTCAAGCCAAGAATCAGAGACCCAGGAACACAGAAAATAGCAGCTCAAAAATTTTTTTGGTAACAAAACACTGCTGCTACCTGCATAGAGCAATTCTAAAAAGACATCCTTTTATGTCCAGACACTTGGACTAACCTCTCCTGGAAACGGGATTCTTCTGTTGGGCATACAGCTGATTAGTTTTTGTATAAGGAATGAAAAAAAAAGTACTTTTGCTTATAAAAAAGCATAATGTAGCATGGTAAATTATTTCCATTTAATCAGGAAAAAAATTTGGTAGCTGATAAGTCAAAGCACATTAAATTAGTTTAAATACTAAAGCATATGTTACTAGACTGAAATAAATATGCTAGTAGTTGTAAGACTTTGATCCTGTTCCCTGAGGATAAAAATATTAATTTTCACTTATTCTGAACATATTGCCAGAAATATCTACTTTAAACATGAAATGTACTGCATCCTACCAAGATACAAGGGCTAAAGATACTTCTGCCTTCTGGACGGTGTTAAGGACATTACTTAGTGCTCCATTAAAAATTTCTTAAAATACACATGGAAGCTTTTAATCTGCTAAAATGCTGGTCTAAGTTTTGGCAAACTGTGCCTGGAGTTCTTCACAGCCTTGTTTTTGTATGTGCAGCACTTATTAAACAACATTCCACAAATGTACAGGGTTTCTGTTATCTTACTGGCTCTATACCACGTGACGAAGATCTAAGCTATTTACTGTGCTAAATCACTCCTTAGGTACTCTCTAGTTGCTACTGAAAAAATAACATGACATCTTTGAGAATACAGATGTGAGACTGGAGGTATTCATAAGGGAACAGTAGCTAGTCTAGTAGCTAGTAATACAGTCTAATGTAAAAATAATTTGTTTTTTGTCTTGGGTATATAACATATGCCTGAAGAGACACTTCTTTTAAATTGCTAGAAAAATGGAAAAATTTCTAGTCAGAGAGGCGTAAGATTTAAAGAATGTAAAGTTAAGATTTCCCCTCTAAAAAAAGGCAGACAAAGATATCTACGAGTGTAAAAAAAAAAAAAAAGGGGGGGAGGGGGATTTGTGGTATGGGACTATACTGGTTGGTAACTTGTCACAACTCTATGCTGGAAGCATCACTTTCTCACCAAAATGTGATTCACTATTATTGGCCAGCCTGTTCTTGGCTTCTTCACTAAAACTTCCCATAATAGACTTTATTGCAGTGATAGTGTCTTATTTGGATGTTTGTCCACTAGGAACTGACAGTAGTTAAGTCAATTTTATAGAGTTCATGCAGCAGCCATTATGTGGAAAGAAGCTTTGCCCAGTTGGATGTGATTCAACACAAGATCTGAACTAATGGTAGAGTGTGACTAATTCATCTGATAACAATTTGGTCTTTGCATTTCTGTTTAGAATTTTAATTTTAGCACAATTTTTAAAGCCTTGAGATCATTATTCTTTGCTAATTCAGGAATATTAGGGTAATTTGGAAAAGAATGATGTGATATTGCCCTTAGACATTTCCATGGGACTTGATTTTTTTGAGTAATCTGAAGTTACACTAGTAACTGCCCACCCACTAAAGAATCCTGCATGGGTTTTGTTGTTGCAGTAGCTACTATCTATTGTTGCACCAGCTTTACTAATAATCAAAATATCTCTGTTTTGTGTTTTGTAGTTTTTGGGTTTTTTTTTCAGGAATCTTGTCAGTGAGACAACACTGATTTGTGCATCTGTGTCCATCTTAGAAGTGCTCAGTGTTCATTTTGCTTTCAAGCTAGCAGTTCATTCATCTGCTGCTGCTTTATCCATTGATCTTCCAGAGATCTAAATTGCTCATGGATCTAGTGTTTTCCTTTTTATCTGTGTTGCACACACCCTGCTGGTGTTTACATGTTCTTGTAATCCTTTTAGTTCATTACATTCCTTCCCATGTGCCATGCATTTTTTCAGTTTGTACTGGCTTGCAACAGTATATGTGCCTCTATGGGATGTTCGTGATGGACTCACACATTGTTTGTCCTCTCCCACTTCAAGTATAATTTTAACTTCCACCAAGTTGAGGTGCTATCTGCAATCACACGAAGCAATATAAATCACTTTAACTGGAGCTCCACACTGCTGTTGCTATCCTGCTCCCCAGAGTCATATAAAATTAGCTCAGTTATTCACCATGACAGAGTGAAGTCAGCAATGTTGATATAACAACCTTCTCAGTTCGGGGAGGTTTATCCTGAAAGACGTTACGCCCAAGACTGTACCAAATATTGTGCAGGATCTTACATAGTGGGTCTCAGTCCCTCTGACAGTTCAGGCACAAATAAGATGCATCACTACATTATATGTATCCATGTCAGAAATGCACAGAGCTCTTTCATACCTCTAAGTCATTATTTGTACTAAAAACTGCAGAACAGTATCTAGTTTGACAATGCAGAGTACTTTTGGATTCTTGTTTTTGAAGAATCACAGGAACTTGGATTTTGTAAGAGAAATTCTGCACATAAAGCTTTATGTGGCAGCAAAAAATGAGTCTTCTCATAAAGCATTTAGAAACAATCTTAGACTTCATTTATCTCATACAGTCAAGTCGTAGAGTATGGGATCTAATGCAGACATAATTTGGAAAAAAATTTGTATAAACATTTATAAATTTATGAACTAGTAGCATTTACAAAACACCACTTACAATCCATAAGTTAACGTCTTAATAATAAATGAGAATATCCTAATTAATAACATGTTAGCATTTTTCCTTCCTTTTTCATAGGAGTAAATCTCAACTTAATTACAACCTAAATCCCCCCAAGAATTTAATGGGTAACAACCAAATCAAGTTTAGGGAAAAAAATACTTTCTATTTGTGAATTTAAGGTCCTCTGGTAATATGCCATATGAATACTAAGGAGTCATTACTGTAGCTGCAATTAGTCTATTATGGTTTAAATTGTCGTTATAATTTGGTGAGGTTTTTTTCACAATTCAATAATGATGTTAAGGTTCTTCTGAGAACTCATTAAGAAAGTGTGGAATTGGAGTTTCATGTGAACAGGCTTTTGTTTTCCTTCTTTTCTCTCTTTTGTTTCAGTGACCTCTTGAACTTTGGGTCACTGATTCAGTTACAGCCTTGCAACATCAAAGCCGCACATTTTTTTCTTTGTATTTCTTCACCTTACTGCAGGAGACTTGTAGGAGGAAAAAGAAAAAGGAAAGAAGTTAAGACTTTTTCTGGAATGCCTGACAGTAGCAATCAGTGCTTTTTAATAATATTATTAAGCTCTTTTTCAGGGTGTTACAGTGCTAAGTACAGTTGAAAAAGGAGGTTTGGCTTCCACAATTCAAATGCTATTCTGTTGCCATCTGGGCATCATCTGCTTGCAGGCAGGATTCAGAATATGAATTTCTATGAGAGGTCTGAGGTACCAAAGAAAGTATCACCTGATTTTAAACTAAATGGGTGAATGAGAAGAGGGGGGTTTTAGGTCACTGTTATTATTGGACCGTGATGTTCTGCAGAACAGAAAAGTAGCCTATTTACTTTTTAACAAACTATTAATCATCCTATCTTGAATTTGAAAGATTTATCTTCTTAATAGATGTGGGTCCTTCGCACAGGTTCATTAGCCAGGAGACAGATGTTAGCCAGGTTTCGTATGCACATGTTCTCTAACTCTGCTTTCAGAGTTCAGGGAGTTAACACTGTTCAGTTAATACTGAAATTGCAAATACTGGACAAAGCTGATTTTCAGTGCAAGAATCTATTCATTAATGAAATAGCCATTCATTAGGTGAACTCTTGACCAAAACCTACTTTCTCTCTAGCTCTGAAAAGAAACTATATTCACTGGAGAAGCTCAGATATTATCTAAGTATTCAGAAGTAAGTTAGAAGTGGGTGGTGAAATATCAGAATAAAGTAAGTATTTAGCTTTGCATGTGAGTAAAGAGAAAATAAGAGAGCTGTTTATAGAGGAAAGAATCAGCATCATTATGTTAATTGTAGTGCAAATAATGTACTTCTAGTACTATGCTGAATTTGTCTTTTTCCTATCCACCACCAGTAAGAACCTAGTGGTATAGTTGTGGAGAAAAAGATGCAATTATCTGAATAAAACATTAATCCTGTTTAAGTATATAACTATAGCAAAGTCTGATTTTGAAAATGTAATGAACTGAGGCAGCTAAATAAATGTTTGTGTTAAAGTACTTCGTCCAAAAAGCTTTTCAAAACTTGTCATACACTTAAAGCCCTTACAGCTCTTCAACTGAGATGATGAATATGGCTGAGACATTAATATTAGATCTGATACATCAGGAACTGCAACTCATGCTCTCCAAATACCGGAATACCATAAACCCCAACATTTTTTCAAACAAGTGCTCTTTGTTGTGTGACTCTTGAGTTTTCAGAATATACTCAGGATCTATTTGTGAGCTTTCTTCACAATCAGGGGGCCAGGAATTTAGTTTGCTTTGATACCAGACTTCGAGATATGGTAGGTCATTAAGAACAACAGTAAGATCTGAAACCGTCTGCTGGCACAAAAGTTGAGGTTTGAGTTTTCTTTATTCCATGTTCAGTATTAGAACTGAATTGGAATAGCTATTAATTTGTGTGAAACTGTGATGTAATTTACCTTTTCCTTCCTTGCATGATAGTATTTTTTTTTTTTTCACAAGTCCCTTTGTATCCTAGTACTTTTTACTTGTCTTTGTAGATCATCATCATTGTATCTGTTTTTGACAGACTCCTGCAAAGGAAAAGGTCCTTTCAAAATACTATTGATAGAAGGAATACACAGAACTTCTGTGTCTAGTGAGCCCAGGAACCAAATTTAAGAGCTTGCAACCCAGATGCTTTTCTTACTAGTTTGCTAGACGTAACTGTGCTCAAAGTAGCAGGAACTGAAGGTTTGGGGTGCACTAAACTGTTTTATTTTCTAAGTGTACAAACCTCTGAGGAATCTGTGTTTGTACTGACTGGACATGTCCTTCCTGCACAGAGAAATGCCATGGTTTACACTTATCCAAGATCAAAACCGCTGAATTCACAAACTCTGTTGACCCGAGAAACAGTAAGACAGACAACTCAAGAAAGGACTATCTTGAGAAAACATAGGGGCCTGCAGAATTTCTTTTCCCTCATTTTTGGAATTCAGATGGCACTTGCTACCTTGCAAAGACACAGAGATGGGCTTTTAGGTAAACAGAATTAGCTTTGTTGTAGAACAGACAATTCAGTCAAACCTGGGAAGATCAAATTCTAGAGAGAATCAAAGGAAAAAAGCCTTGTGAAAGGGAAAAATGTGACATCAGGGAGGCCCAAACAAAACATCTGATGCAGTGCACAGAAGTGGCAGAGCATGCCTAGACTTAATCCAAACCAATGTTTTCTAGAATAAGCCATCACTACAAACCTCCTGTCATTTCTGGGACTGGTGTTATGTCAGAAGAGTTTTGTTTCAAACTTCAGCAGTGTAACAGCACCCTAGACTCATCTGTGTGAAGAAAGACAAAGCTGACTGTGTGAGTATGAAAAAGTTCACACCAAGAGACCTTCCACCCAGTTAAGACAGACTGGCAATTCTGTAAGGAGATTCTGGGTTCCAGCAAACATTTTGGTGTGTTCACGGCTGACTCAGGCGCTCATCTGGAGACAATGTTGCAACAAAGGAATACGGAAAAGCTATCTTACCCTGTGCCAGCCACTTCTCTACAAAAAGATATCAACTCTGAACAGGAACTGTGGAAAACAATTTCTATCAATGAGGTCAGCTCTTGTATATTTGCCATAATTATCTTCTGAGAAACACTCCGCACCATAAACAACAGCATTGTTTACATTTTGCTGAGTACATTTTCCTGAAGGTCCGAACTGCAGGATGTAGAATATATTCAGAAACAACCTGTAAGCAAAATAAAAATGTGCACCAACAGGGGTGTCTGGATGAAAGGAGTTGAGGCAGATGCAGGAACTGCTTTGTGACTCTCTAACATTCAACATAACGTATTGCTGGTCCTTAATTTTATCTGTAGTCTCAACAAATTATTGGAGACTCCTGATTGGAGTGTCTCTCTTTTCTCCTTCTTATCCTCAATCACCAGTGAGAGAGCTGTGACATGTGGCTTGATACCAGGATGAACAATTAGCTGGGCAGCCTTCCTGTTTTTCCAGCCTATCCAACATCTTACTGGAACCCAGACTCAAGGCCTGAGTCCTGTAGGTTTTGTGGTGGTGCACAGTGGCTCTCCTCCTTTTCTCCATTGCTCAGAACTCAGGTGGGACCTCCAGCAATACTATCACGAAACTGGGTTTTAGTACCTCTGCCTCCAGTAATGATGAATCTGCTTTATAGAAGTCTATAATCCAAGTACCTCTCTGAAGGACAGTATGTAGGAGATCCAGCAATTAGCTTTGAGAATTAAATGGAAATAATATGTTATAGGTCAACAACTGTCCATCAGCAAAAAATGAAAAAAAAATCAGAGTGAAAACAAGAGTAGAGGACCTAATAATGGCATTGAAGACCCCTGTTCCTGAAAGAAGACAGCCTTCTGCATGTGGTTTGAGCTGCAGTCAGTCCCTCTACAATGATCTGCTTAGCTGATGAAGCTATTCAGAAAGTACTTTGGATCTTGTCACATTTTACAGCACTGATGAAGTGATGATATGTGTAGGTTCTGCTGGTGTGCAAGTATTCCCAGTATTGTTCTGCATGTTCCCAAAATCCAGCCTCAGGAATTTTCTTCCAGAGTTCACAGACAGTTACAGCAAAGACAAACAGACATGGAAGCAAGTACAATGGGGTTGTGCTACATTCTCATGTAGGAAATGAGGATGTGGATCACGGAGTTCAGGCTAGAGCTAAAGAGGTGAAATGAGTAGAAAAGAGAAAGCACACAAAGCCTGAATGAAGCCTTTGTGTACCTAACTATGCTATGTATCACCCTTCACAAGTTTTCAGACTTGTTTTTGTCATATTTTGATAATGGCCTAAGGGCACTGTTGTTATCTGTCAACCTCCCAAAGCGGGATATTTAAGAGCCTCTGATACAGTTGCGTACACTTCTTGCCCTCTTTCTTGATGTATGGCTGGCCTTAGCTCCTTTATTTTTAAGTCTAATTTCAAGCCAATGGAGTGTGTACCTCTGTCGAAGGTGAGATGATTTTTATATCCTGGAATAGTTTTCCCTTCATTTTGAATTGGTTCTTGAAGACCTATATGTGTTGGAAAGCTGAAACTGTAGACAGTTGTCATTGTCTAAGAGCAAATGGTAGGCGAAATCTTAACAAGTGAAAACAGAGATTCCTTCAATCTGAGATGAAATTCCATGGAGTGCAAAACCAATATAAACCTATGGGAAACTAGCTGGTCAGCAAACCCATTTCTTTGTCTTCACCTTTACCTGACAACAGATTCTCACTGAAAGAACTACAAGGAACAGAAAGAGATAGAATTAATTGCCCTTGCTTTCTGTTCAAGGAAGCATTGCTGACCAGGGTCTTCCCAAATTTCATGCCCAGAAATTAATAGTGAATAATGACTGTATCTGTGAATTTTGTTTTATTTTGAAATTATTAGCTTCTGGTTTGTGATGCTGTACAACACAATTTAATTATGTGCTATGTGAAACAATGCTTCCTTTATTATAAATGTGCTTCCTAGTTATTTCATTGGATTCCCTGTATTTCCTTTATTAGGAAAAGTAGTTAGGAGATATAATAATAAACAGTTACTTCACCTAAGCCTCTACAAATGTTGTATATCTTTTTCAAACCAAGAGGGTGCAGTCTGTTTAATCCCTCCTTGCATCTCACTACAACTCCATTCCACTGGTAAGCCCTGTCACTCTCTCAGTGTTGTTCACTGAGTCTGAGAACTCTTGCCTGTGTTCTAATGCCCATTTGAGAACTTGTGATTAGGTGTGGTACGGAATGCATGCTCTCAGTGTCCTAATCCCCAAAATACTGAGGCTTGGTTTTGCATTTGGGACATTTTACTGTATAAAATACAAAACCAAGTCTTTTCTATTTACAGTCTAATGTAACTGATTTTACATTTTATAATATTTTTTAGTTTTTTAATTTTCAGGTTTGCTGTTTTTCTGTAACCGACTCATATTTGTTTGTATTAAACTCCAAGAAGTGTTTTGAGCTTTCTCTAAGCTATTTTTAGTCTTTCTACCCCTGACTGAAATAGAATTGTTAAGAAAGAGGTAGTGTGGTTTTACAGTGGTCCATAAGTGTGCAGGAAAAATGCTTTAATTCATACAAGTTCTTCCAAATAGCTTTTGCTTTTTGTTTTGCCAGTGACTTGCCTGTCATCAAGCAAAGTCTTGGTGTTATGCATTTGAACTAAGATATAAATTCAAAACCAAGTCTTTTTGGATGGGAGATTGCTCCCTATTATTAATTCAGCTGGAATCCCATACAGAATGCAAACTGAATAAAAACGTAACAACCTGTTATTCAATACTTTGTGGAAACAGCTATAAAGTAATGGCCCACTAACAAAAGCTATATTTTGCAATGGAATTTCAATGAACCTTTAATTAAGGGCTACTAGCAAAACTGAATTATTTTGGAGGAGTTTCTTAGTTTTGCTGTCTTTAATTATTGCAGATTTTGTTCCTGAACACCCTTGCTGTTTGTGCATTGCTGCTTGCAGAGACTAAGACTTCAAAAACCACAGTGCTGCATACTTAGGTTTTCTTTTTTGTGGTATAATCAAATTTTATTTTATACAGCTTTTATGCAGGAATTTAATATCTGCTGCTATTGCGTTTTTAGTCAGATATGAGTTTACTTAGTTATTCTCTCAGGTTCTTGTGAAGATATATCTCCGTGTATTGCCTACTGCAAAATTGATTCACAAATGAGTCACAGATTAATTTTATGTACCTGTTTCTGTAGCTCCTTGCTCTTAGTATTTGCATAGATTAAGACCTATAGCACTTTCTGAGGAAGAGGTTCCACCCAAGTGTCTATTTATTGTATAGATATGTATGACATTTCATTATGATTTTCTAAAATCCATGCCTTGCACAATGCTTTCTGACTTCCAGCTAGGTACAGTTTATTTCCTACTGGATCAATTTCTGTGCAAAAACTTGTTCAGGAAATCATAGTCAAATTGATGGTCAACACACTCTGAATCTGCACATAGCTCTTTTTTGTATTTTGACATGAAATTTGATGTTTCTAGGTGTTGAATACTTTCTAAACTACTTCTTTTCTAATTTTTTTTTTTAAAATGTAGCTACTTGCTATTTAAACTCAGTTTTTTAACTTTTAAAATCTTTGTCCAAAACATTTCAGAATTATATGACATCATTATGAAACTTATCTTACCCACATTCCCTTAAAGACAGTGGAAAGGAACATTATAAGGTTCCACTTTCTCCACCTTTGAGTGCCTATCTAGATAATGACTAATAAAGGCTCTGTGCCAGACTTGTTAGCTTTTTGTTTTATACATAAACACAGATGTTGAAAAGCAGGTGTTTAAAGGAGTAAATGGTGTAGTTTTATGCTTGTATATTTTTAGCTGCTGTTAACCTGCATCTTCCATAAAGATCAATTATCCTGACTTCAAAAATAATTTCTTTGACTTGCAAAACTCAGAGGATTTTGGGAAAATCAGAAAATTTCCCAGTTTTTTAGAACTTAGAAAATGGATTCATTGCTCTGGCGGCCAGCTAAACTGATAAAATACTGCCTAGCTGCTTCTCAGTTTTCATGTATGGACTATATGAACTGAAGAAGAATTCTGTATTTTTTTAAACTGAAACACAAAAGTGGAAAACTGACTTTTGTTAATGTTTTTACCTTTCAGCTTAACTGTGAGTACCCAAGATGTTTCACAGGTGCAGGTCTGTTCTGTCACAGTGAATTAAAGGGAATTACTGCTGGGTCCCTCCTTTTTTTTTTTTTTTTTTCCCCGGGAGAATGATAATTCTGGCTCCACAGGTCTGTTCTGCCTGAATAAGAGACTTTCCATCTGTTGAAATTACCATAAATATTTTGGGTGATATGAAACAGCACCTGGGACCTTGTAGTGGGTGACAGACTTTTTTCCACAATACAATTGTCAGCAAGTAGACAGGAAAGCACTGGAACTACTTCAAGCAGTATATAGTTCCTGCTTCAACAAACCCAGACACATAATGTTTCACAGCCTCTTTTTTTTGCACAGGTCTCTTTATGAGACCTTCCTATTGTGTGCTCTGATGTGAGGAGTTAGGATGAGCAAATTCAAAATTCTGGCCCTTTATGTTTGCTGCTATTAACTTAATGTGTTAAGAAAGGACATTACAACTGCCAAAATGATAAATCCTTACCAGAGGATAGATGTTTTGATATGATTTAATAACATCTGCATCCAGTTACATTTGATGGGCCATCTACTGCCTCATTCCAGTGTTGGAAAGGCAGATATAAAACACAATTTCTTAAATTTAGTAACATTGGACTATTTTCTAGAATTATGTCTTTATAGAAGGCTATGTACAGCTGCTATTTGGATGTGGGTGGCTGTGCCATTGTATCACAGTTCCCTGTCATACAACCTAGTTTGGGTCTATCACACCAAGTGCTAACTTCAGGAGAACTTTTTTTAGCTTCCTGGCAAGCAGTTTTATCCAGTGATAAAATATGGTCTGCTTATGCATATTAGATTATTGGTGATATCATCACAATCAGCTGCAAGCAGTTAGTAGGTAACTTGGTTTCTACAGCAGCTCTCAGTGATGGCCCTATATACCATCTTGATGAAGTTTATTGCAATCTCTGCAGCATTACCACTAAAACAGCTAAGAAAATATTGTGCATATGCTGAGCTATGACAACTTAGTCTACATATCTCCATCTTCTTTTCTGCCCCAGTAGCTAATAAAAAACTTTACCAGTCGTAGGTTCTAGAAGGAAAAACAAGCAGAGGTACAAATGGAAAACACTGTTTGCCTAAGGTTATACAACATGTCACAGCATTGATTTTCCACATTTTACATCCACAAGTTGCTTTGGGCAAAATCTGGCTTTTCTGCAGTTGAATGTGTTCATATCCAGATGCCACATTTTTCTTGACTTACGTAAGGGAGTGGCTTGGAGACTGTCAAGTTCAGTCGTTTCTTTGAATACTACCATTTTTTCATTGTAGGTAATTTCAAGCAACTGCAACTACAACTTGGCTGATAATTGTCAACTCTGCATGTGCTTTGTTTTATTACTTGAGTCACTTTGTATATCTTTTATCTCAATAGGGGGACAGACCATGTTCCTTACTACTTATTTTTATCAGTCACCATTCATTGCATTCCTCTGATAGCTGAAATCAAAAGCATCCTATGTGTATCTGAGGTTAGTTAAGAAGCACTGACACATGGAAATTCCAGCCTTCTGCTCTCTGTCAACACTTTCTATATTTTTTTGTAGTGATAAATACTATGAACATTTTCAAAGTGTGAGGACAAAACCTTGTGTCTCTCAGTCTGTCCAAAAGAAAGTAATTTGTGCCTCCTGCAAGAGTCGATGTTGTAGTCTGTTATTGAAATGCTACATCAGGGGCAGGGTGGTTACTGTATCTTTCAGAATCCATTAACAACAGTTATTTTATTATTTGAGCTAGAAAATGGAGTGAATATAAACAAAGATATATACAAAGTACATACTGAGGTTTCTCTTCTTTGATGTAAACCTTCTGTACTTGTTCTTTTCAACTGTTTTTCCATACAACCTTCCTTTGTGGAAGAACTTTCACAGTCTTTGGGTTTGTACAGGATCTTGCACACAAAATCCTGGTATGTGATTAAGATTCATTTGTACCATACTCGTGTTCCTCCCCTTAACAGTTTGGACAACCGTTATTGTGTAGTGCACAGGGAGTTGTGCTCATATTGGGATCTTTGCTTGATTTTGTAATTGCTGACCTGTTGTACCATCTTTGGTGAGCCAGTGGATCTCAATTTCACTGTTTTTACGTTCCCTTTCTCCTTACCCATCTTGACTTATGTTAATAAATAAACTGTTCTCTTACTGTTGCTGCAATGTGCAGCAAAAATTAGTCTCAGGTCTTGAATGGGCTTTTTATCCTTCGTTATGTTTTACCAGATGATATTTGAAAGAACTGTACAGAATTTAATCCCAGTTCACTTGCATTTAAAAGCAGTGGTCCCTAAACTCCAAGCTTTCAAAATTCTGGGAGAGGAGAAGCAACCTGCCTAGTAAACTGAACTATAACAGAGAAAAATATTTGCAAATAACCATTATAAAATTTCTCTAGCTTTAAGATTTCTCATAAATGTTACGTTCAAACTACACTTTTTATTAAGACTGATTATGAATCATTTTTGTGGAAGAGATTTAAGAAATACATATTTTTGTTAAGCAAAGGTATTTCATTCTGACATCCCAATATTCAGTGAATAACTGAAACATGCAGATAAGACTTGTGGGACAGTTTTAAAGATTGGAGTTTCAATTTCATTGTGATCTTGCTGTATCAACTAAAAAAATTATTAAGACATAAAGCTCTTGATGCTGGTGCAATTTTTTCAATCTTTGTCTATTTCATGATGAATTGTTATCATACATATAAATATATTTATTTTATATATCTCATAAGGACAATGCATATTTTAAAACAGTTGTGTCAAGCAATTGTCAGGTCAGATGCTTTATGTTGTAATGAAATGAGAGGGCATAAAATACTTTGAGTTCCTATAACTGCAGCAAATTCAAAATAGAAAGGGACCAAAGTTGTCAGCCGTGTGTTTGTATAAGAATTCAGGTCAGATCTGGCTGTAATATAAACCAAATGAGAATTTCATTTATTTCTTTGGTTATTTATGCTGCTTCTCATATACCACGTTTTTGTTTTGCCCTTGACTTTATAAGAGATACTGACTGGAAATGATGACTTAGGAGTTCTGTCATTTTAAAGACTGTAGATAATAAAGACCAACACACAGTATGCAGCTGAATTTATGTCTAGACCACAAGAGATAAATAATATAGATAAGCACATAATCATATTTTCCTATAAACATGAAAAGATGGTGAATGGTATGCAAATAGCCTCTACTTTCTCCCAAGCAGATGTTTGTACATGCCTGGTAACATGTTCGTCAGAAGATAGAATCTCACGGAGAACACTGCATACCTGCTTGAACCACGTGCAATAATAGTAAGTCATGAGGCAAATGTTACTATGAACCTCTGAATGTGATTGTTTCTTTCATGACAGTACCAAAACAGGGGATAGAGAAACGTGATTGGGTTGACTTCACCCTTGATAGTTTATTTATCCAAGGTCTGTGAATATCTAACAGAACTGTTTACCTGTGCAGCAAAAGTCTTGAGTTTCTCAGTTTATCCTTTATTTATGTAACAGCCCAAGGCTTCTATAACCATTATTTTGATCTTATTGTTCTAATTTCTTTGACATCCACAACACTTGCAAAGGAATGTAATCACGCCCAGTCAATTTCTAACATCTCAGAGACTCTATGTTCTGATATTGCCATACAGTTATACTCAGCACATTTTGCATAATTACAAATTACAAATTACAGAAGATTGTACCTAGGAGACACTGTAATACCTGCAAACAGCAAATTATTTATTCAAATAACTGACATTTGGGACAAGCAAGTAGGTTATCAGCATAAAGATCCTGGAGGAATCCTTTTGAGGTTAGTTAAGAGGCATCCACTTTGCTCTGCCAAACAAAATACAGGAAATAAGAGATTTGTTTCATGGATACTGAGTGGTCTTAAGACTGATTTGAGAACCATAGGACTTTTATGCAACGAATTATCCCATTCTGTGTAAAAAAAGAATCCAAGTGTACATAAAACTGCACAGTAGCACACTAAGAACAAGTGCTAAGAATAATCCATTTAATATTGTAAGGCACTTGTATGATAATAGGACAAATCGTCCAGATAAACAAGATTTCTCTTTGCCACATGCCTTTCTATAATAAAGGAAGTGCTTGTCATGAAAAGAGGAAAAAAAAAAGTCCAGAGACTTTAAAGGCAACCCCCCCTCCAACCATCAAAAAGAAGGGTATTGTTTGAATCCAGAGAATGAAATGCTTTTCAGAATAGTATTAGAAACTCATTGTTCTGATATTTCACAAAATCTGTACTGAGACCTGGTGATACAGCCAATGAACTTGTTTTATCAAAAGACCAGCTCCTTGTGATACTTTTGACTAAGGTGGATCTGCTGATCTTTACCTGAACAAAGTGTTTCTACTTAGAATACTGAAAAATGATTCAAATCCTTGTATACAATGATCTACCTAATTTCCTGGTTTACCTTGAGCTCATTCAGAGAACCAATACGAATGCAGAGCTAGGAGGAACTGAGAATTGATCAGGTAAATTCTCCTGCAAGAACTCATCCTGCAAAACGGAGCAGCAGTGCCAGTCTCAGTTGACACTGAAAAAGGATAAAACGGAAATCCTTTTCTGCTTTTAATGGTTCTTCTATCAGTGTCTAGCAAACCTGGGGAGTTCTGCATATGAAAGGGACAAGATGATAGGAATAAGATATGACATGTAACAGAGTAAGACACTGGTTGGGAATAAAACCTACCACTATCTCCCCTATGAAATTTATAAATTTCTCCCTAGTTTCAGTATTCATTTAATTTTCAGTATCCATATAAAGTGCATGTATAGAAATAACTTTCACTTTCTCCTTGAAATATGAAAAGGCAAATGTTTTTGTAGGTGAGAATCTGTGGTTTATGTGAAGATGTGAGTCTGCGCCCATTCGTGTTTTTAAAAAATCTTAATATTAATATATTTGAAAATCAGTGAAACAGAGAACTTTTAGTCTCTGGATCCTCTGACAATCAAGGTAGTGTATTAGGTTTTTTAGGGCCTAGGACTGCACAGTGGGTGGTTTTGATTAAGTTCTCCAAGATGTACCACTATTTGTTGATAGAATGAAGTCTACGCTTTCTTTTCTTTGAATAATTGATAGAGCAAATATGTCATAGGTACATCCTGAACATTATTAACTAATTTGAGAGGTCTTTCATGAAACTTAGGAGGAATGTCAATGCACACATCATCATAAGAAATTAAATATCATATCACTAGGTAAAGGAACAACTTGGAAAGGAGCTTTCAAAGCTTAATAAAGTTGTTGACCAGAAGAAAGAAAACAGAACTGATGGAATTTTCTTACAAACTATCCAGTCTATTCCATCTATCACCCATGAACACAGACGTATTGGAACAAGTCCAGAGGAGGCCACAAAAATGATCAGAGGACTGCAACACCTCTCCTATGAGGACAGGCTGAGAGAGCTGGGTTTACTCAGTCTGGAGAAGAGAAGGCTTTGGGGAGAACTTAAAGCACCTTCCAGTACCTAAAGGGCCTACAAGAAAAGTGCGGAGTGGCTTTTAACAAGGGCTTGAAGTGATAGGAGAAGGGAGAATGGCTTAAACTAAAAAAAGGTAGGTTTAGATTAAACATTAGGAAAAATTCTTGGCAGTGAGGGTGGTGAAGCACTGCAACGAGTTGCCCAGAGAAACTGTGGATGTCCATCCCTGGAAGTGTTGAAGCCCAGGCTGGATACAATTTTGAGCAACTTGGTCATGGAAGGTTTCCCTGTCCATGGCAGGATTGGAACGAGATGCCCTTTAAGGTCCCTTCCAACACAGGATGGTCCTTTGCAGGGTTAAGAGTTGGACTCCATGGTCCTTGTGTGTCCCTTTCAACTCAGCATGTTCTGTGATTCTGTGATACGACATGATTTTATTTTTCCTAATCTGATGCCAAAAGATTACAAATTAGACAGATGTTTTACATTTCTGGGATTACAGTAATGTGTTATTGCCTACTATCAACAGTTTCAACCTTCTTGGCTTTTGGAACTATTTTTTTGAGATGCGTTATCTTTGATAACAATAGGACATTGTGGAGGAAATAGCTGCTCAGAAAGTAAGACAAGAGAGTGGAGTACAGAGTCAGCTTCATAGCACCTACATAGAGTAGCTCTTACAGTTAGAGTGTCTTGGAATTGAGAAAAGCATCTTTCAGTTTCTCTGCATATTAATTCAAAAGTCTTATTACATTGTCTCTAAAATAACAATAGCAATGAACTCTCTTTCTGCAGGTTATAACACTTCTAGGACACGGAATGTTAATTTGTGTGTTTTGGTATGTGCATCCTTATCAAATTATTTAAAAGAACAGAAAAAGTGTAGGGTCTTTTGTTTTCACAAGTTTACCTGTGACTAAACTGGAAACAATTAGAGGCAGAACCAGCATTTGCAGCATTCTCATGAGTAGCTCTCCAGGAAACGAAAAGTACTTCACTTCCCGATAGCTCATCTTATATGATCGGAGAGAAAATCCAAGGATTACACCTGAAGAGAGGGAAAAGATATCATTACTTACTCTTTTAAAGTAGTAGTAACACCTAAACATGAATATCTGTAGAGTCCTTACTCCACATATCTGATTGTAACATGCAGTTGTTTTTACACCCCAGGCTGCAGTCCCAATTTTTTTTCTCCAATATCATAGCTACTAATATGAGTAGTCCTACTGAAGCCAGGCAGTTATTGTCACGGTTTAGTAACAGTATTCCCCAATTTAGTGTTCCCAACAAAACACTACAAACCCCACACTGCTCACTCACACCCCTGTCCCCCTCCCCGCCCCTCCTCTGTGGCGGGATGGAGAGAAGAACTGGAGGCACAAAAGGTAAAGATCACGGTCTGAGAGAAGAATAAATTATTGGAGACAGCAACGAAATAAGAAAATGAACAGTTTTAATAACGAAGTGTACAGGAGTCAAGCAATTCGCACATGACTGCTCACCACCTAGAAACCCCTGACAACACCCCAATGTGCTGCCACACTCTGTGACTCTGCAGGGACCATTTCTCCTGTCACCAGAAAATGAGGTGAGGGGATAGAGAATAACTTCTGGGCCCTGGCCAAGCCCCCTTCTCGCTACTGCAAAAATTATGCCTGTCCTGGCTGGAGCCAGGACAGATATTCAGAAGGCTATTTGTGCTGCTGTTTTTTGAAATCTGGATTACTGTCAAAGGTACATCTTGAGCACTAACCAAAAGGAAACAATCCCTGCTACTACAGCCAAGTGCTTTGAGTTCTGGGATTTTGAGTGTAATCACACATGCAATGCATACACATACTAGCTACCAGTCTGCAGAAGTCTTGTCCATGCCTGTTTACTCTGTGGGGCCTGATCCTGCAGATGTGCTTCAGATTGGAGGAGATAACCAGAGCAGACGTATTTGAGAATCCCCTTGTGGTTTGGTCTTTTCATAGTCAAACATCAGCAGGAGGTAAGTGGTATTAAGCACACCCACCTTCAGAAACACTGGCACTTGCAAAGAAGCAGCTAATCAGGGTTGGAAGGTCCTGCTTGAGGATTAAGTGGTGGGTCTCAATGCCTGAGGGACAGGAGTAAGGGAATGCCTGGATTCATTTATCTTTCTGTGAACAGATAAATGATGCTTGAGATACATTTACAAATGGAAGCCAAAGATGGGCTGATGTGTGGCAATATAAACTTCTCACCTACAGCTTTGCAGATTTTGCCCTATACTTGGCACCATCAGCTTGATTTGAGTATTTAGTTAGTTATTTGGTTAATTGACATAACCAATTGCAATTTGCAATTGTTAAATGGCTTAGTGCCTATCTGATGTACATCTTCTAGATCAAGCCAAACAACACATGGCTTTATCTGGAACGCACTAACCACTTAGATGGTGAAACTCAACTATCTCTCCATCCCATTTATGACTCCATGTTCTTCCCCACTGTCTAGTAATTGCGTTTGGGTTAACTGTGACTGTACAGAAAACTGGATCAGAGGACTGATCCTGCTGCATAAAGAATGTATTTGACTGGTTAAATTTTTAGCCAGGTCAATTCCCTGAGGCAACTTTTTTTTGTACGGCTGCACAAATATTGGTACCTTCACAGAGAAAAATGTGCCTTGGAGAAGAGTGGGACTGCCCTTTCCGGCGGATAGCCAGACTCAAGTTTCCTAAAATTTTCCATGAAACTGCCTCTTCAGTGACATTAGGTAGCAGAGCATTCAAGCTCCCTTCTAGATCCTGTCAGAACTTGAGTGCAACCTGAAAATTCTGTACCACTGAACACTTCTGGAAATTAAAAGTTCCAACTCTTAATCACTTTGTGGTTTGCTCTTTTTTAAAATCAGATTTTTGATTGGTACATCCAAAGAGCAGATAATATCTTCATACCAAATTTTGCTGGTTAAAATATGCTGTTACACCTTCTACTCTAGCTTATTGACATCTGCTGATGTAAGGAAACAGCTGTAATTCTCAATTTAGTGACCTCTATCTATCTGATCATGATTTAGGGACTTCAGCAGGTTGTTTAAGCTAGAGGAATCCAGAAATATCTTGCATAAAACAGAAAATCTGAGTTACAAAATGGGAGAAAAGTGATTAGAGTGCAATTGCCACCAAGCATGAAGTTCATGCTATGGAAGAGAGTGGCAGGACTAGAAAGCATCTGGTTTAGTCTCATTCATGTTCTACAGTCTCAGGTAGACAAAGTGCATTTTGCATAAGCAGTTCTTTTTTAGGTAAAATTACATCATAAAATGCAGAGGAAAGGCCTCTGAATTATTCTTGTTTAAAAGAGTTTAAGAGTTTCCCTTCTTTTCAATAAGATTTTAAATTCCACTGAAGTGTTACTCATTATTTTCTTTTTATATGGGAAACACATTTCTCAGATATAAAGAATCCATCTGGACCTTTTGTTTCTGCACCTAATGAGCACTACATTTTGACAACTGGATAACAAGCAAATAGAGCTAGACTGGTTTCTTACTTAGGCCACAGTTCTGCAATTAGTTCCACATGAATTAATCTCTGTGCTAGTACAAAGCCTCGCTGAGGTTGGTAAGGGTTTCTGAGGCTGCTATAAGAGCTAGTCCTTATGTTATGCTATAAGGGCTAGATTATCTGTTCCACTACTGCCCAAGTAGTACGAAATTACCTAAGAGAGAACCAGATGGTGGTTTGAATGAGTATTATTGGTAGTGAGAGTGACTTTCTGAACTTTGTATGTAAACCTGTTGAGCCAAAAACTATCTGGGTTTTTTTGTCCTCAAGTGCTCTGTGCTTAACTACAGAGTTGCCCAGCACTGCAGTTTACAGAAAGAATTTCTGCAATGTGAAAAAAATATGCCCTGGTAGTGTATTCTGTTGAAATGGATAAACACCCAACAGCTACTAATTCTTCAGCCTTAATCTTAGCACTGCTATTAATTTGTATGCAGTTACACCTAAGACATGGGAACCTTTCTCTGACTCAGTTTCCCTGCTTGTAATGAAGGTATGGTAGTAGTTGTTTCATAGATATTTCTGAAAATTAATTGTGTTCACTCGGTGATCTTAGCAGCTCAAGAAAAAATTCAAGCAAATTATTTCCTCATTGTAGTGTGTGCTACTGAAAGTAGAACAGCATGATTTTACCAATCTCTCTTGATTAAATGAAGATTGGACATTATTTTCTGTTCTGATTTTAAATACCTAGATACTGGATATTACATCTTGTCTGACAAAGGTTTGTTAACAAAAACTGTGTTCTTGAAACAGAAAAGTCAAACTTGGCAAGGCAGCTTTGTCTTCTTTGAAATAACTTCTCAGAACCAACATTCACAGGCTTAGATCGCAGCGCACAATGACGATTTAAAGATAGACACAATGACGAAGCATCAAAATAAAGCTGTGAAACAAGACCTGCTAGGAGGTAGTAAACCTTTGGAAGGTGTGGAGTATTCCAACAACCATCCAGTACTTTGTGTGTGGTAAGAGTTTTAGTGTTTAGTACTGTGCATAATCAAGACAGGGAAGATTAAATATTGGAACTGGCCTTTCTCAGTAAAAGTTTCAAATTTCAGGTTGATTCTGAAAATTGTAATAAAACAAAGCCTTGTGTGAAACAAGCTCCCCCAAACTTGCTGTGCAGGTTTCTGTCTACCCTTTGTAACAGAAAAGAACAACTAATCAAGGCTATCAGAGCCTGACTTCTCAAATGGTAAATGGTGTACCATTTCTGCACTGCAGGAAAGAGCAGATTTCTCAACAGAATTTGTTAGGTTTTTTCTGGACAAAAATCAGTAGTGCTTGTTTAAGCTAACAAGCTGAATTCTATACATGTGTATAGTTTGTATAATAGAACCAATAGAACCACAGTTCATAATGATAAAGCAAATGAGAATGAAGTCGTAAAAAGATTCTTGAGGAGTTCTTGTCAGTGATACAGTCAAGTTTATGGAAAAATTTATTTGCAGATAATCCTGATGACAATGAAGACAACCCTTGAACTAAATAATTTTATCATATTTTTATACCAGTGTAGATGTTCAAATGAATACAGTGAAGAGCAGATTTAAAACTTGAGAGAGTAGAAGGTAAAAATAATTCTGGTTGTGATAGTAAAGGGATGAAAATTACAAAAATGGCAGATATTATTTGGAATTCCTTATTCTAAAAACAGAAAGACTTTGATGAATGGTTTATGGTCTTCACTTCTAGATTGGGTACCAGAAAAGAAACAATAAAGACTTCATATCAGATCTTCAAAACTATGGATATACCTGTAATGGCTAAGAAACATGCAACCATCTATATAAAAATTTTTTAATGGATTAACACTAATACGTGATGAAGTGAGAAATAAAATCAGGATTTGAAGTAGCAAGAGAAAATACTTTTGTAATATTAATTTTTTAGGAACATGTATTGTGGAGATGGTTTTCTAAAAAAAGTAATCACATAATTTCCTAAATTGAATTTGAAAATTAACTTCAAAATCCTCCATGGAGAAAATGGAGTTCTTAATTGTTTACAAAAATGCCCTGGTCTCACAGTAATAGAGAGCTGTTTCACATGATTCTTTCTGTTGCATAGATGAAATGAGTTGCATACCTACACATGAGTTTAAAACACCACATCAATTGAAAAAAAAAAAAAAGAATCACGACTCTTAGAAGATGAGAGATGGGGCTTTACCCACATCTAAATGCTCATTCAGGAACTTTAGGGAAGCTTACATCTATCCTCCTCCTTGGCCCACTCAGAAGAATTAGATATAAAAACTTAATAGAGAGAGGATTGCTTTTTTCATTGCTTCAAGTAATAAACAATTTTAAGTCTAAGTTATTCAAAATGAATTCTTACGAGCTTCTGGTCTCTATCTTATTTCAGAATCACACAGGAATTAATACCACACAATTACTTGGAGCTAATATTCCATACAATGTCCATGCTCTCTGCTGTATTTTCACACAGAAACTAGAAAAATCTAGCAGTTTTACTTGTTAATTGATCAAACATCACTTGAGCATATTTCAAGAGGAAATTCCTAGGTGTTATATCAATGATGGTGCAAGAGGTGCTTTTTCTTTATCAGTGCTTGCCAGTTCAATCAGAACACACTACTGAGAGTTACACACACTTTTTACTGTGAATCTCAAAATACTGCTAAATGAGGTCCATAACATTTTCCTTTACTTTAATAGATGAGGTACAAAATTACTTTTTCTTTTCCAACAGAAAACAGAAAACTTCAAAAATAACTGGAAAATATCTTAAACTAGATAGAACAGGGCACTAAGGTAAGAGTTGATAATAGTCCAGTTCCAGAAAACCTTGTAATCAGCAAGCAAGTAACATTTTGTTCTATAACAGAAATCAGGCTACAGCCATCAAGAGAATCAGGCTTGTACCAGTTTAATGGGACATTGTATATTTTTGTTAGCTGCACAACCATTTCATTCGTATGTTCCTGCAGAGCTCTGGAATGACTGCTTTTGTTCTTTGGGTCATTTGTTTCTGCTTAATTTACCATTTTGTTCTGACACCTTTTCTTCTAGCAACCAATTTCAGATAAGTCCACAACTGTATTTACTTCAGACAAAAAAGTAAATAACTTCTTTAATGATAAGAATTATTTCAAGGTGCCGACAAAATCCCGATCTTTCCTAATCTTTTCCTTTGCTTGCCACGAGAACCACACAATGCGTAATTTTGATCTTCATAATTTTTGTTCCATGATTTTATATTGAATCCTTACTGCATTGTATATCACCCACTCCTTCCTTGCTTTCTGGTTTTCCCTATGTAGGTAGGGAAGTATGTTCCCTTTGAAACCATTTTTTCAACCTTAATACCAGGCTTTGACTGCATGATGCAACTGCAGCAGAGAGCTTACTGAACTCCAAGTTAATGAGATCCAAGTTGCTCCATTAGATGTCTATGTTGAAGTGGAATATGGGTTTAATTTGGACGTAAGCAGCTAATTCTCCTTTGCCTGAGAGATACTGTAAGGGGAGTCATGGGAGAAGTACTGCAGAAGAACTAGATATCCTAGTCATGACTTGGATAGAGAAAAGATCTGGGGTCTGTTAAAAAAAAAAAAAATGTCCAGAGGAAAGGAAAAGTATAGTTGAGTTAAGAGTCACACTGATGTCAAAGAGTTGTTGACTGCATCAGAAGGAGTCAGTTTGTCACCTCTGCTCAGGGGTCACAGGAGGGCTGTGGTGCTCACAGCTCTGCTGAGGAAACACAGAGACACAGTCAGAATGTGACTGCAGTCACAGTCTGCCAGGAACACCTGCCCCTTGGAACCTGACCTTGAAGACTTATTTTGTCCTGCGAGAGATACTGCCTTCAAAAAAAACCCACACCAGAATTCTAATATCACTATTCCGTGACAATCTGCAAAGATCCAGAGGTGTTTTATAATAAAAGTATTTTACAGGCCTTCCGAGCTAGATTAACATTGATACAGATGCACTTAGCTCACAGTTCAAAACTAAGACACTCAAACCCTTTGCCTACCTCTGGAGGAGCCTGAATACCTGAAACACCTTTATAGCTTCACTTGTATGCTGCCTTTACTTGCGGACACAGCAGTTCCTCCTTGGATTTTGTGGACAGAGGGCATACAATTGGAACTGGGAGTCTGAAGCAGTGAGAACAGCTGTAATAGATGTACCTAGGAAACTAGTAAAATCATTGTTTTACCAGGTACTGCCTAAACTGGACACTTCTTACACCAAATCTGAGGATATAACAGCATCTGAGTGCTATTACGAAGTTTGTAAAGAAATCACTGAAATCTGTCCTTCACTGTTCTTTGTTCCAATGTTAGACTCACACACTTTTCCCCTGCTCTAGTTGTTTGGCTCAGTTGCCCTTCTTCCCCAATTAGGAGGTAATTTTCTTTTTTTGAAAACACGTCCAAAAGATTATTCTCTTTTTATCCAACTTCTACTTCTCTGTTTGCCTTCATTTTTTTTTCTACTTTTTCCCTTGTTTTCCTTGAACTGTTTCTGTATTTATTTCTAATTTTTCATCTTTTATTTCCCTCTCACTCTCTTTTTTTAATTTTTTTTTTTTTTAATACAAGCAATAGCAGGGCATTTGTAGAGGATTTGGAACGAAGAAGAGTTTTCACTGCTGGCACTGAAGTAGACTGTTCTTAATGGAATAGGGACATTATTCCCAATTGCATCCTCAGACAAGAGACTTCATTGAAAGACAAACTATGCCTAGTTTATGTACTCCTGTTAGTCTCTGAGCTATAGAATGGGTTTTTTAATGCAAAAAATAGCAAATAATTCCATGAAAATATAGGAATAACATCTTACTATGCATATAAAAAAGATCAGGCATTCATAATACATGTCAGATTATGTTTTATTAAGTATTATTTAGAATTAAGGTACTATTCAGTGCCTTACAAAGTTACTGTAATAACTCTTTCTTTCTTGCCTGGCTTTAATTTGCTGCTTCACATTCTTGACTAATGTTAATGTATCTACTCCCGTAAAATATAGATGCCAACAGATAAGAAAGCTGCTCTCTGAAAGTTTACACAATTCCCTTCCTGCCTTTACATTTCTTTTGTTCCTGCTTTAACTCAACTGGGAACTGACATATTCCGTAACAGCACTGAATTCTGCTTTTCCCCACTACAGTTACAGCTGCCCATCCATATTATTTTGTCTTTTTTACATTATAGTATCACTGAAGAATGGCAGTCAATGAGACTGAGATCCCCCAGGGCTAAGAACTCTGTGCAAACATGCACAGAAAACAGAGCTCCCCTCTGAGGAACTTCTGCTGTAGAGTAACAGAGAGCCTGAATTTAGACACTGAGATTTGCCTTTGTTCTTTTTAATTCTAGCTTAGACATACACTACAAACAGTTCATTGTAGGCTAGGCTGTCTTGATATGCAGTTTTACACCATCATTAGCAGGACATTCAAATTACGCATTCTTATCTCTATGGAGCTAGCCCAACTTTTAATTCCTACAAAACCACCTGTTAATTTAGCTTAGTGCTGATATTCTAAATCCATAACTGACATGTTTGCCACTGAGGATTAAGAATTTTGTTGAATCAAGATATGCCTATGCTAGACCTATTTGGTTCACAGAACTTAACACGTGGCAGACTTTGTTAAAAGATTTCAAAAAATCTTTTTAATCCAATATTTTGCTGAGACATCCAAGCAACCTGGATAGACTGAAAAGAAGCAATTCCTGTTGTAGAACACAAGACATATCAGGTGAAAGCATTACTGTAACCCTTTATTTATGTTTGATTTGTCATTCAGTGAATTCTTTCCATAAGGAAATGAGGCTGAAATTTTGTGGCTGAAATTCCTGGAATCATGTTAGCATCTCCTGAAAAGGACAGCTAGCTAGGATACTTCCAATCCCTAACTGTTTGAGTTTGTTACTACGACACTGAAAGTATTCATAACTAGAACTTTCCATCTATTTAGTTTATTAGCTAACAGCCTCTTCCAACACAAGGATTTCCAGAAGTGTTTTATTTCAGTCAATTAAAAAGAGGTATTATGCCTAACTTCTTGTGAGTTAACATGTAACAATTAATTTAGATGTAGCCTCCATGTAAGTAATGGCACCTCTCTTCTCACTGTTAGGTGTTATTCAGAATGGTAGAATTTCCCCATCTTAAAGGTCACAGAAATGGCACAGGAAAACTTGCACCTGGAACAATACTTAATTACACAGTAAGTACCTGAGTCCAAACTGTGACCTTTAAAATCCCTCCGGATAAAAAAAGCTTAGATCTGGAAATCTATAAAGTTAATGGGTACTTCTTCATTTGGTTTGGAAGACTCCTCACTTCTCACCATTTTGCTTGTGTTTTTCTCAGAATTGCCGTGACCTGAACATCAACTTGCCTAATTCCCAGTTCTGAGGGACTAAAAATTGAACACAACAGACACACACAGAATACACAGAATCAACTGAGCTCAGGATGCCCTAGGTTCCTGTTCTTGCTCAAAGGTTCAGTTCACAGCCTGGAGCTCCCTGCTATTTTAGCCATCAGATTAAAACATGATGTTGCCTTTTGCTCTCTTGGTATATAAATTTTTCTTTAGATGTCTTGCATTTCTTCCTGCCTGATAAAACAGCTTTCAAAGAAATGGTAGAAGTGCATCCTCCTGTAACTTGGCTTTTGGAAGGAAAAGAGTAACCCAACCCCTGAAGTGCTGCTGACACTATCCTCAAGGCAAGGATTCTTGTGCTTCCGGATCTTCACTGGGTGAAAAATATCTGGCATGCTCCTGACTCACTTAGAAAGGTGTGGGAGTAGAAATGTAAACCTGTTTGTTTGTTTGTCTATTTTTCTCCCGGCAAGTTTTAGGCAGTTACATGCTTAGGCTGTGGACTTGTAGAGTTACCTTTTAAGTCTTCCAGCTCTAGATTATGCACTAAAACAACATGCAGCTCTGAGATCTGGATTCCATGTGCAGCTTCCTTTCCTTACATTGTAGGCTTTGAAGGACTAGACTGCACATTCATGTCTGTTTGATGTATGTATTCCCAAGTCAAAATTATTGTAAAAGACATCAAAATGTATGCAGTAGCCTTATTTATCAACTACCTTTGGTTAGCACTTCCAGGAATTGCTTAAGTAATGCCACTACAATATGAAGGCAATTCTACTCTTTTTTTTTACATTTAACCCTTGTGGCTGCTTAAAGAGCATTTACTAGAGCCAGCTTGAGGGATCAGATTATGTTCCAATGTAAATAATGCTTAACATTTGAGCCCAATCTTTCATAGACTTTTTTAAAATAAATCAATTTTCAGTTATGCCAAGTTACAGTAAATGGTGAAAAACAAGCACACGCTTTGTAACTCTCAAGATAAATTTAATTTAGGATATCCTACCCATCCCAATAGAAAATACATATGCATGTCAAATGTCAAGCAAGATAATGTATTTTCTCAATGTAGACAATTGACCAAGAATTCAAAAGGTAAACATAACTCGTGCTAAAGGAAAGGAGAACAACCATAATATGAGTAGTAGTAACATTTTGTTACGATCCTAATTTCTCCTGTTATCCTTCTGGTTTTCCTATTGAACAGTTCATCAGACTTATTATTTCACTCTTTTATTCTAAAAAGTCCTATAAAACCTATCACCAAAATAAATTTCTCTTGTATGGATTTTAAAAGGTTACACACCCTGTGGTTTCACTGTGTTGACTGAAAGTAGAAACTGTACAGCTTCAGGTCTGATGAGCTGACATACTAAATGGAATAATCCAGCTCTTAGTAAAATTTCTCTGAAATAAAGTCCATTTACTATTTCACTATTTTCCACAGTTTCTTCCCTACTTCATACCATATATTTTTGTTGTATCCATGAATAATTTAAAAGTCTTTGGTGAGGAGCTTAGTTGTTCTCCAATACACAACCTAGACACTACAGCATATTCTTTCAACAACACAGTCGCAGACATTGGTTTGGGACAAAAAAATCTCTTGGCTTCTTACTATTTTTTCTTTTAATTATCCCTTGCATTGCCTTTTTGCTCCAAAGCTCCACATTAAACTGAATTGTGGGACAAATATATTACAAAATATGCCAAATCCCAAAGAATCATAGAATCTTAAGGTTGGAAAT
Organism: Myiozetetes cayanensis; assembly: GCF_022539395.1. Taxonomy (NCBI): domain Eukaryota; kingdom Metazoa; phylum Chordata; class Aves; order Passeriformes; family Tyrannidae; genus Myiozetetes; species Myiozetetes cayanensis. The sequence goes on from NW_026087631.1 coordinate 61,159,698, forward strand.
GACCTGTCATTAAGTTCAACCCTTAGCTTTGGCACTGCTAACCTGACCACTAAACCATGTCCCTAAGTGCCAGATCAATGCACCTTCTAAATACCTCCAGGGATGGTGACTCCACCACTTCCCTGGGCAGCCTGTTCTAGCGCTTGACAACCCTTTCACTGAAGCAATTTTTCCTAATATCCAATATAAACCTCCCCTGGTGCAATTTGAGGGCTTTTCTCCTTATTCTATCGCTTGTTACATGGGAGAAGAGGTCGATGCCCACTTGGCTACAACCTCCTCTCAGGTGGTTGTAGGGAGTGATAAGGTCCCACTCAACCTCCTTTTTTCCAGACTAAAGATACGCAGCTCCCTCAGTTGTGCCTTGTGTCAGACTTGTGCTCCAGACCCTTCTCCAGCTTCATTGTGTGACTCTGGACATGCTCCAGCACCTCACTGTCTGGCTTCTTTTAAGTTTACTTAAGATTACTGAGCTGTAATCTAAAATGGAATTAAATACAAAACCTGAAGGAAATGCACAGTAAATGAAAAGCACGGGGAGGATGGACATAGGATATACAACAACTGTGAGTAAGGGATTATTTTATACAGCTGGTAGTTCCAAAACATCTGATTTTCTTTTAATGGGGCATGAAAATATTAAAAAGCCAGTATGTCTCAGCTACAGCTCTAGAAGTCTATGCTGCAGTGAAAATTTTGACAATCCTGGCATTTATATCTTACTTTTTTATAGCAACGTTATTAATATCTAGAAGATCTAATTCATTTGTTTACCTCTTTTTAATTTTGGGTTTCTTGTACAGCTTTTTAAATGCACTTTATGGTGATTCACCTAAAAAGACGTGTTTTACAAAAACTTTTTTTTTTTTAATTTGGTACCATATAATCCCTGGAAACTTTCAGATACTAGGTTATTTCAAGAAATTATGTGAGAAGTTTAAGCCAAATGAATAAAAGTTTCAGGAATTCCTAAACAACTGAAAATGTGTCTTCAACCACACCTTCACTGTGGCCAACTCAAAAGCATTTCAGTGCTGATGACAGCTCATCCCAGCTTTACAGCAGCTAAAGTGCAGGTGAAGATCTAACAATGTTAAACATTTACTCAGCATACAAACGATTGGCACCTTACTTATGATTTTGTGCTGCTTTGCAGTCACCATAGCGATTACAGTCCATGCCTACTGAAAAATGGAAAGGACTGATAAGCCCTAATACTAGTTTATCTCATGCTGAAATGTTTTTTTCAGTCTCCTCTGGTGCTCAACACCAAAGTTTTTCTGAGTCTTTCAGATGACCACTGTTTCAGCTGTAACATATTTACTGACAGCAGGATGGCCATACTCTACTGGCATTCAGAGAATTTTCTTGTAAAATCTCTGAGAAACCACATCCTAAGTGTCTTATTCAGCCACTGCCCTGCATTTCACCCAGGACAGCCTTCAAATGTGATTTGTAAGAAGCAGCATTAAATAAATAAATTCTAGAGAGCGTTTTGAGAATCTCCACTGCCTGTTTGCAAGCTGTAAGAAGAGTGCAGTGAATGAATGTTTCTCTGGACCATCTTATGACCGCTCAGACATACTCCTTTTGAGCAGTGCTTTGCAATTTTACAACTTAGAGCAAATAAAATTAAGTCTATATTTAGAACACTTTGCATCTTTTACTGTGCATATAAGCACAGCTGCTCCCTCCAAAATATTTGTGATTCACAAGGTAGCCAAGTTTATTGTTGCTACTCTCTGCTATGTATGGCAGTCTAACAATCAGTGCTGTTTCATTTCACTAACACCAGAGTGAATGGTAAGAAATGTGGATTATGACAATATATTAACGTAATTTAATTTTGCAAGTAACTGTTAGAGTACTACTCATATTTACAGTCTGACTTTTATTACTGGCTTCTTAATAACGAAATTAGAGTTCTTTGTATTTCTATGGTTTTTTCTCCGTTCTGTAAAGAATAATCTCTTTTGAATTTTTAAGTGTCACTCTGAGTTTTAGGGTGGCAGTTTATGAGGTTTTCCCCCCAAATTATAACTATTTTATACTTCAAAAATAAATAAGGTTTTGATTAGCAGCTTTTTCAGAATATTACTTAGGAAGGTTTTGTCATTCACTGAAAAATCAGTTGTGCTAGGTAGGTTCCTTAAGAGAGCACTGGGGCACAGTCAGACTCTGCGTTCAGCGTAAAAAGAATTAATTTAGCTATATCCACACTATCTTGATTTTCTTGCATATATCTCATTGGGGGTTTTTGGTGTCACATTTCTCTCTTCATGTTTTAACATATTCTCTCACCAAAACTCAAGTCCCACAGCTGTTTCTCCTTTAGCAATGGATTTTTGCTTTGTTCTCATGCAAATTTTACCAAGGCTGCCTTGGGCATTATCTCGGTGTTCAATATCAATGTATAATGGCATGAAATACCCTTCCCTAGGTATGCCAGCTTCAGCCTTCAGTGGGTACAGAGGATCTGTCAACAGCAGAAAAGATTTTGCTTCGACACACCACACACTGTCCTTTCTGTGGCTGTTATCCAGGGTTTTGCCTATCTGTGTATTACAGACTTCTACCTCTTAGCTCTCATTTTAAACCACTGCTCAGACCAGGACTGTTGCTGAGATGGGCTTTCTTTAACAGTGTGCATTTTTCAGGGACAAGGGCAAACGTCAATGCCTTCATCTCTCCTGTCTTCTTTCCATACTTTCAACTCGGGTTTTTTGTAGAGCCATTGGAAAGCTTTGGACTCTTCCATATGGTTCATGCAGAACAGATGCTGTATGGGCCTATCTACATTTCACATGCATTGTGAGATTGCTGGCAAGTACAGAAACCTCGTTTCAGTGACACAACCAGTCCTGCATTTCCATCAGTGGACAGGTAATCAGAAAACAGAACTGGAATCATCTCCATCCCCACTGAATGTCCCAGCAGACAACTGCAATGTAAAACTCTGGTAACATAAAACTAAAGCGTTTTAGCTAACAAATTGGAGCTATAATGGCTTAATAACTACGCACAAACTGCTTTTTATAATACTTGCTTCACAACCTGCATCTACTTCACTGAGCCCCTCAATTAAAACAGTATTTCTCTGTGAACAGCTTCTGAGGATCTTTGCTCAGCAGCTCTCTGTGTCTCGGTCTTTCCCTCAGTAAAAGTTCAGAATCCACAGGAGATTCTTTGGCATTTAGGAGTCCTGCCAGAGTAAAGTCTGTACTCCCGTGGCATTTTTCAGAAAATGGGAGGTAAGTAGCAGAGAATCAACACAGTCTGATAAAGGAAGGGTATCTGAAAGGAAGGCATTTTGGGGACAGGATGATGATTCTAAGTAGCGTGGGAGAGAGGGCACTGCCTGAGATTTTGCCAGTAATTTGGCTAGCACTTCAAAGACTTCCTGCAGATTTTCCATGAGCCACCATGTTCCCTAGCCTACCTTAAATTGCTCCTGGTCACCATGATGTTCTGAATTTACCAGTGCCCCACTTCCCAAACATGCCTCACATAATTGTTCCCATCTATTGGGTCTTGACAAGATTGAAGGCAGAAAACTAATTTAGTCTCTCTCAAGTGTACCAGAAGAATCTGAAAAATTGCATCATAACTCAGTTATTGACTCTGCTTTTCTCAAAAGTTTCTCAAAGGGCTTAAAAGAACTTAAATTTCACAAGAAAGAGTAACACTGATTATGATGATGTGATAGGCAGACCCTGCCTATGAAGAAGGTGAAGTCAGAAGGACCTTCTATGAGGTTTCTGGGAAATGCAGACTAGTGCTAAGTAATTCTCAAAATGAATCAAAACTTCTCGCATCTTCATCAATAGGTTTTTAAACAATTAATTTACTTGGTACTGTAGCAGCTTAGCATTCAGTTTAGAATCAGAGTAACAGCAGAAATTAGTGTACATAGCTGTATTTCAGCTTATGTGAATGCCAGAAGAACTCTACTCTCTCTGCAAAATATATGTATGCAGCACAAAGAATTGCATGTTGTAGCTACCCACTTCATAATAAAGTGCAAGTTTCCACAAACACAAACTCAAGTGCCTATTATAAATTACAGTCCTGAAACCAAGCTAAGATCCTATGAACTTAACCTCTACCAGCATCAATCCTGTTCAGAAAAGAAGTGGGAAATGCTCTATTAAAAAAGGCTTTTCCATGTCAATCATTTGAAAAAAGAGATGTGAAAGAAATGTCTCTGAAGAAATGTCATTCCCTATAAACTAAAATTTTGCTTTTTCTGAGTTTGGTCCCTATGAAAACTCCTGGACTGAGAGCCTCCAAAACTGTCAACTGTCTGTTTAGATCACACAGCATTAAGCACAATTTCTTGTAAATCTTTCAACCCAGGCCTGGATACACTTTGGTTTCCACCCGGACTCACATTCAAGCACCTCTAATGAGACAATCAGTAGTGCTAATTGGTGGGTTAATTCTGCAAGGAAAGGGATCAAGCCCGCCATCTGATTTTCTACAGATCAACAAAAAACTGAGTGATGATAACAACTTAGTCCTTGCCAAAGTAGACAGATGGAGTTCAACCACAGAGTGCTTTCCAAACTCTTCAGCCAACTGTTCCCTACTTCTGAATATTTCCACAACAGCAAAACACTCTCAAAACCCCCAAATCTTACCTTTTAAGAACTATTTAAAGTGCACTCACTGTTCTAATCATACACAAGCACTGCAAAACTACACCACAAATAACAAATCTGAGAAAAATTTTGAGCATTCCATCAGAATAATGAGAAGGCTTTTTTTCCTTGTGTTATGCTGGATATGTCCATAGGTTAATGAGCAGAACAGGAGCAGCTGGCTCATCCTAGGCTGCATGTTTTCCTTAGTTCTCCAACTTGTGTTCCAGCCCTATTGATACTCTGCCATTCCTGTAGGTGGTAGGGGAGCTGTGGGCAGACTGTCACTAGTCTTCTAAAGCTAATTGGAACATGTAATAACAGCAAAAACACTTGTAGTCTGAATTTCATTTCACACATTGACAAATTTATGGGAGCCATTCTGAAGGCAGAGGACAGTGAAAAAATTGCGCGTTGGTCATATGCAGTATGGAAAGGTGACAATCAAAGAACTGACTCCTTTGAGGTTGGATAGTATTTCAAAACATGCTTAATTTGCTCTGCCTTTCCCTACCATTGCAGATAAAACACCTAATTTTTTAAGCCCTGATATTAATAGGCTTTTACATTGAGGAAAATTCTTAGGAATTAAAAACACTTATTATCAAATACTGCTGATAAATATGAAAGACTGACATTACTGTTATAGAAACAAAGTACTTTATTTTACCAATAGGTACAGTAAATATAAATGTCTTCCAGAAAAAGACCACCAAACCTGAAATTAATTTAAAACAACACTGCAGATGTGGCATCAAACAACAACAATGGTAAAGCCCTAGAATTTCAATACCTAAAAGATTCGAAGAAACATAGCAAGATCTATATAGAACAGCATTATGAAGGCCTACCGAGGCATAGGTTATAGACCCTTATATTTAGGTGCTAACTTTTGCTTTTTCATTATCAGGCACAGATTCACAGTTTTATATTTTAAACTACTGAGAAAATAAAAGTTAATGTAGTACAGTAAAGCCATAAAGTTCTTCTTCACCCTGCAAAGAACAGTTATTTCATGAAACATATGGTGCCATTTAGAAAATCTGTAGTCAGAGAAAAATTCTCAAGAGTGACCATGTCATCACATAAAGGAAAACCAATTTTTAAAATTGCATGTTTTTCTCAGAAGATTCTCTTTCTAACGTTAGTTGAAAGGATGTAGCAGTGTTTTAAGTTTACATTCTGGTGCATTCCAAATCTAAATGCTGCTTGATGTTCTGGATTCCTCTCTATATACTCTTAAAAGGCCTTTAATCAGGTGCTATCTTTCAGTCCTTTGAATAAGTAACATTGTCATTGTTGCCCCAATTACACCTGAAAGATACCTGTGTAAGATTGTGAGTGGCTGAGAGAGAATAAACTTGCACTGAGGTTTAATTGCTTTGCATTTAGTACTTAGGTTTACATTTATCAATGGAAAACTGAAAAGACTGAAGTTCTATCACATGCCTTTGCTTAGAAATGTCTCTTCATTTCATTCACTGAGAATTTTTGTTTGTCATTGCAAGGTGTTAATTCTTTGATAGGTTAGGTAAATAAAAGTTACATTCTGATCTTTTTTCTGTAAATGGCTTTGGCAGAAAAAGATATAATTGAAAACACTCATTTCAGCTTTTGTATCTAATTCTTTAAGAAAAGAATCCATAAAACAGCTGGGGTTTTGGTTTTTCACCAAAATTATTCATAGGAATAATTAGAATAATTAAATGCCTCTTTCTTAAAACTTCAACATGCAACTGTCAAAGCCAAAACTCTCCAAGCCAGAACATTCTTATCAGTGCAGAAGAATTTGGGAACTAATTTGTAATGAAAATCACCCAGGCACATCGTCATTGTCAAATGCATTGGAGAACAGAATATTCCTACTGAACAAATTACTCACCAAGAATCACAGCAACAACGGTGAAGAGCACAAAGGCATTCCTCATTAAATAACTTTTAACATCGTCCTTTGTTATGCTCTGCACTTTTTTTTTTGCCAAAAGTGTACGTTTCCTGACTCCTTGCTGAATGCGTTCCATCCTACTTCCAGGTTTTGGATCTTCTCCGTTACCTTTAGTCATCTATCTTGCCGAAAGTTTTCTTTTGTAATTAACTTCTATCAATATCCTTTCAGGAAAGTGGAAGACTCTTTGAAGTGGAAGGTACTGGAGAAACCTGCAAGACAAGAAATATCAAATATTGCAGTAAGATTTTACAGGAATGATTAGCCATATGTTTACATGGAAGCAAATATTCTTCATGTTTCGGTAAAATTGAATTGTTTGTAATAGCTAAGCTGTTGATTTGCAGTTTTTGATACAATCAGATAGGTGTCCTGTGTCTTCAGACATTAACCTGAATTGCTGCTAGGCTGCAAAACCCAGGAGCAGCTTTTTTTTCTTTCCATTTGCTAGTGATATACTAATATAAAATCAGTACAATTAATGGAAACTTAACATGTTATAGTGCTTAAAACTATCTTTCAGGCTTGCTTTTAACCTGTTTATCAGGGGTTTTTTTTAAAAATCTAGCTCACATTCACATTAACCATTGGAGAAAGAAATATTTTGCTTGAACTGGTACATTTAAAATGTTCTGCACTTCAGGTATTTTTAAATCACTGAATGAATTGGCTCAGTTCCTCCTTTTCACATGGCAAAAGGCAGCAGGAATAGTTTATTTATCCGTCAACTATTGTTTGAAAGATAGGACTTTGACAGTTTTATATTAATAACATCCATCTTTTAACTCTATTGTAAGCTATGCCGAGCACATCCATAGAACATCAGACGTAACATCCCACTTAACTTGTCACTTCAGATTCACATTTCAGAGTAATACTTAACTTGCCTGATAGCAATTATGGGCATATATCATAACATCAGAGAATAGACTAAATTGGAAGGGACCCATCAGGATGATTGAATCCAAATCCTGGCCCTGCGCAGGACAACCCAAAAATCACACCATGTCTGATTTTAAGAAATCACACACTAAATCAACCTTAAAATGCTTTAGTAATAAAAGTTTTTCGTTAAGACATTATTTTCTATTTTAAATAGGGTTTTTTTCGTGGTTGATGGGTATGAATTTGTTTAATAATGGAGCCTGCTCAACGGTATTTTCCACACTGAGAATTCCATTTTCTTGAAATCTTAGTTAATACACTGGTATGTTTTTATGAAGAAATTATAAATTAATAAATGGAGATAGGTGCTTCTGCTGAAGTCTCTCATCTCTTTCCACGTATAAGCAGTTCAACATCTCACTTTTCATAAATCAAGTGACTAAATACCTTTTTTTTTTTTTAAGGAAGCACTTAAAATATAAATACACAGGGGTTTCAATCCGCATATTTTAAACGAAATTTCATGTTGTAACAAGTTTATTTTGGTGATATCTCATCGTTGCTTTTACCATATGTTTCGAGATTGGCACTTTAGTGCAATATCCTCCCCGAATTTTAACAGAACACTATAATCTTTGCTGCTTTAGAGAGTGGAAACATTCTGAGAATGAGCTGAATATTTAAATCAGTAAGTATTCTACCTTGGACACGACTACTGCGTTCAAGCAGGATTTTCTTTTTTTTTTTTTTTTCCCCCAGAACAATTAGCGTAAATATTTTGTAAGTCAGAACAATAATAAAAGTAGTAATTCCCAGTCCCTTCCCCTCGCAGGACGTTCAAACGCGGCTAATCTGCCCTGCGTTAACTTAAACCAAAATCAAGCAAGAGTACGGGGTACAGCCGAGAGGATCGCTGCATCGAGTACGACAGAGGCAGGGAGCGAAAAAACTCGGGACTTCCCACTGGATCCCGCGAGGGAGGACGGGGTGGGCTCACCTTCCCAGAGCTGCGGAGCTCCCAGGGCGCGGTGGCGGCGGGACGAGCCGGGGGCTTCCCTGCGGAGAGCGCGGAGCTGCGGAGCGGAGCGAGCGGGACACACAAGCTGCACGTGTCGGGGAATACGACAGCTTACTATCACCGTAACTTAAGGAAGGGGAGGAGACTGTGAGCCCAGCGCTGGGGAAAGGGAGAGAAAAAAAAAAAAAAAAGAAAAAAAAAAAAAAAAGGGGGGGGGGAACCCACGCAGCCCAACCCACAGCAAACCACACATCGGCAGAGAGGGGAAAGCGGAGCTCCTGGAATATTGATTAGTCTTGGCACAGTGAAAGCAGGGTTACTTTCTTTGTTTTTCCTTTTAGACCACTTTCACGCTTTGTCGGTTCAGCTTCGTTAGAAATGCAAAATCAGGATCCGGGAAGAATTGAGCGATCGCACACACACAGAGCAGGGGAGGCTGGAGCGCTTCTTTATTAGACATTCCAGACTGGATGTCTGAAAAGCCTAAACAGAATTATATAACACTATTCCTGTGGTTTTTAAAATAAATGATAAAATATCTGAGCATGCTACTTTGTTCTGGAAAGAGGCACAATGTGAGGTTATCACGTATTTTCTAACTCTTAAAGACAGTTAACTCAAGATCTACTCTTCCCAGGGTGGTGAACCAGACCTATCTTTCAGAAGCAACTGGAGCATTGTGAAGGATAGAGAAAAACATAATCTACTATAATTCTTTGTATGTTTCTTGTAGATACTCCAAACACACGATAAGACTTGCCTCTTCTTTGGCAATTTAAACTCTGAGATAGCAAGCCCCCATTCAGCCTGTTTCAATACCAGAGAATGAATGACAAAGGGAAAAGCATAAAACATCCACTTTCGAGAAATGAATGGCCTTCGGTGTTTCTAGCATTTCAAAGTCCATGGTGTTGAAAAGATATTTGCTGGGGGGAGCCAGGGGAATTCCAAAAGAACCTTCCTTTTTAGAGGAACACTTCCCTTTTAAACATTGGTAAAGTCGGATTTAAATGCTTGATAATTATATTTCAGTGGATCTTTCACGAGATTTTAATGTATTTCCTTACAAGGCAAATACTGTAAATGGAAAATTATATATATAAATTTATGCTAAATATATAATTCATCTATAAATATTAATCTATAAAGGTTTGTTTATAGATTATGTTGACTTTTAAATTTGTTTCCCAAGAAGTCATTTTAAGTGTACAGAAAAACACTTCTATACTAGACACACAAAGTACAGTTAGAGACAAAATAAATTTAAGAGTATATTTACTTCCACTAGTCACAGTAATGGTTTTGCTAAAGTCTCTTCTAATTTGAATGTGATTCAATAATGATGTAGAGTAAAATAATCTTAGAATTATTCCAAGCTTTCTTATGATTAATGTAGGTTTAGATTTAACTGTGTACCATGGAATCTTGATCTTTGGTGTCTAACTTAAGAAAGAAAGAAAACATATAAATTAGTTATTAATTGCCTTTAAAAAAAAATCAAGAATATATGTTGACAGCTTGTGTTGCAAGGACAGAAACACATGCTGTATTTTCTTGCACCTGGCAGCTTAAGTGTCTATCTCATTTTTATAATTTTTGTGGTCTAGATTTTAAATACTTTCACCATTTTTTCTGTAGATGGGAAATGACCTTTTAACTAACCTTTGACCTTTAATGATCTGCTCATTTGATCTTTCTTTTTGGAGTATGGCATGCTTTCTCTGAAGCCTCACAGATAGGCTCTGCCCTCTGTTCATATGAATGGTAATGATCCTCTTGCCTTAATGGGGCAGGGGTCAGGCCCCAAACGAGGTGATCCAGAAGTATTTCATCATTTAATACTCTCATTAATAAAGGAGTCTATGAGAAATGAGGATAATCTTGTAAGAAGATTAGCTATTCAGTGAGGCAAAATGAAAATAGACAATAATCAGTCATACAGCTCAACTTCAGTATTGATACTTTTATTAGCTCTCAGTGAACAACAGATATTATTACACAGTGCTTGGAAAAACAGAATGTTAAGCGCTTTAGTGACAATATATTCAATTTTTTTTCTGCCTTTTTTCCTCCCTCTTTTATCTCCTGACATTAATTCCTTTTATTGATTATAACTTCGATGGTGATACAGGGAAATTATACTATAGGAAGAGTATTATTCTTTATATTATAAAACCTCATGTATTTTAGACGTCCCTGGATAGCAAAAAAAATTAGTCAAATGGGTTCATCGTACAGTGTCACCCTGCAATACAGGTAATTAAAATACACTGGAATTTCCTTTTACATATACAATAGATTTAACAGATTTAGTATGCAGCATTTAATAGTAGGACAAAGACAAATTTAAAATGTTATTAGTTCAGTGCTTCTATCTGTAGTATTTTCAGTAGTATTAATTTCTAAGCAGAAAAAATTAAAAGTTGCTAGACACGTTGTAGACTTTAGATTGGATCTGCCAACCCTAAGAATATACAAAAACCCTGATAGTTTTGTAAGTAACAGAGAGCAACATTGGTGCAACCACCACTTTTACACAGTTAAAGTAATTTCTGCATTCCTCAGAGTGTTAGGTTTTGTTGGGTTTTCTTTTCTCCATAAAAATTTGCAAGGAATGACCTAAGGCCTGGATGAGTGTGTGTGTGATGTCATACCAGCTCAGCACCCTAATCTATGCTTTGGTTCCAGTTTCAGCCCTTCTTTGACAATGCACCAGGTGGCTTGCAAAGCAGGGAAATGCAGGTATAGGGTAAGGACTGGCATGAGCTTGAACCTTGTCCTCCCAGGCAGTGTGGGTTCAGCCAGCTGAAATCATGTGTTGTGGCAAACCCAAGCCCTGTTTGACTCTGGCTGACAAAGTCAGTCAATAAATGTACTTTGCATGTCGGCACAGTATCTGAGTGCCTTTGTAAAATAAGTAAAGGTATTAGCGTGGAAGCTGCTGTTCAAACATAAAGTATTGTTATTTTCAGCTGACAAGAGCTATCAAACAAAACCCCAGGGAAGTCAGTTGTAGCAAATGCAAGAAGTGGAAATGAAGTAACAAACTGTACAAACATTTAATTTCCCAGATAGCAATAAAGACTGTGTGAGAGTGCATGGATCCCAGCTGAAAGAAGTTTTTACCATTTGAAGTAACCCAGGTTTCACATTAATAAATCAGCACTATAAATTAATACTGGCTGAATATTGGAAGTTCAGAGGTTCCAGGCAGGAGCTTAGTGAAGTATTGTTGATACCACAATGGTAAAACAGGAATAAAATTCTTGTGAAAGAATATGTTTATTCACGGTAAATGGCATGTCAGTATGTCCCCAGACTTAAATGAAGTTGGACAAAATAAGAAAATATATGGTTCCCTTGCAAGCTCCAGTTCAGCTTAGAACTGTTTATTACTGTTATACATTCTTGTATCAGTGAAGAAACTTAGTTTCTAAGAGATCAAAATGAAACCACACAAGTTAGCAAATATTTGTCAGAGCTAATACATAGCCTTAGGCACCTGTGTTTTTATATTGCTCTATTGAAGACAGTGGGAGGAGATAGTGTGCCATAATTCATATACTTAAAAAAAGACATAGGCTATGTTCTGTTAGCAAATATGAAAAGCTGCAGGAAAAGATCTGCAGAACCCTAATTGGTTCTGAATACATTACATTTGCAGAATTTGCACTGGAGACGTGTTACACTGGGTTACTTCTAACCGTATTTTGTGACCCAAACACCTTTTTGTGCTTGGACTGTAGAATAATTTGGTTTTGTTTCTTCTAAAGGCATCCAGTTCACACCTTCTAGGACCACTCCGTGAAATTAGTCAAAGCATCTTGCTCATGGTTACTCTTAGGAGGAAGCTTCCTCTACTGATTAGGCTGAACTTCAGTTTATCTTTGATAAGTTGCAAATCATTGCTCAAGGTCAATTATGAAAAAAATAAGTGTTTTTAGAAAATGCTACTATTCCATTCAAAGAACACTTCAAAAGCAAAGTGTTTTGCCTAAGATTAGGCTGAGTGACTAGTATCACTGGCCAATCTAATCAGCAGGACTTAGATTTTCAGTGATCTGTTTCTAGTTTTCTGTTTCGTGTCCCATTACAGTATTAACATTGCTCACTCAAGCCAGCCAACAAATCTACTTGGTCATTCTTATTCCTACATTTTGAGGCCTTGAGCTGTAGGAATAAATGTGATTTTGTGCTTTTGAACTCTTGTCATTTGGCAGTCGGAAGTTACACACAAAAACGCGGCATTCCTTTTCTGCTCTGTGAAAATTCCCAGCAGAGAAACACGAACCTCTAGTATCTCCACTCAGCATCATGGGCTGTCTGGGCCTTAACACACACTGTATGTCTGACTGCAGCTGAATAGACAACCTTGTTTCCTTTCAACACAGGGAGTCAGATCACCACTCACTCTGGGGAGAAGGGGGAAGGGAAATGAAGTTATACCAGCAGAGGATGTGGCTCGTGAACTTTTCCCCTAACTGTCTTATCAAGGATGTGAATGTCTGCATGTACAATGGGGCAATTCTCACTGAAGAATAGGCAAGGTTGTCTAGGAAGGATGGGGAATAGGATGGGACTGTGTCATTGTAAGAAATCAAATGGGATCGCTTGGTAGCTGATAGCATTTCAGATGCAAACGGCTGTATAGTGTGGCTTCACTGGCTTTCCCACAGCCAGTGGCAACCACTTAAATGGGTGCCGAGGGAGAGACAGGTTCATTTGAAAAGTTAATACAGCATTGTGGCCAGTTACAAAAGAGCATAGCGTTGGAGCCAGAAATTTGCTACCCCCTGTCGCTCAGGTCCCTCTTGGTTTCCTCTTCCTGATTTCCTTTTTTTTTTTTTTTTTTAAACCTTTTCTCTGATCAGTTGCTAAACTTCAGTAGCTTGTGAATCAACAGAACTACTGAGAGTGCCCTGTGGAAGCTCTGGCGGAGAGTACGCACTGTCATGGGTACTTTATACTGTAACCTCCAATCCCTGCCTGTCACGGTGGCAACATAGCAGTGATCCCACATAGGTCCTGTTTTGGGATAATAGCACCATTTGTGGGTGTTCAACTGACTGAACTGTTCTCTGTCTTAATACCCAGACCGGTTGTTGAAGAAGCCAATGTCTTGAATCTTTTGTTGTTGTTTATACTGGCTATTCTTTAAATATTTCATAAAACATTGCTTTCATTTGACATCTTTGTCCATAGTTATTTTTATGATGAAACAATGGTTCATCAGCTGTTTAATGCATCTTAGTTTGTTGTTAGTATAGCAAGTAAAATAAATACAAAGAAAACCACTCATTTGTATGAAGTTCATTTAAGGAAACGAATTTATTTGGAGCAGTAAGCTAACGTGACTCTTTAAATAGACATTTACTACTATGGAACCATAATTACTGCAATCAAGACACACAAAAATCTTTTGTAAAAATAATTATAATTTAAAAGCACGCAGCTCAAAGTTGCTACTATAATAATGACTATAATAGCAACTGTTTAGCATTCGGACATTTTTTTGGCAGGAAGGCTTTGCATTGTTTATTGTGAGAAAGAAACAGGCTCTGAGAAAACATGCAAATTTTCAGCAAAGGAAAAAGCAGCATCAGGTTTGCAAAACAGAGTGGCAGAAGGTCGTTTTTGCTTCTATCTATTTAGTCCACATAGGATAGGGTGATTAAAAGTAATTAAATTGTTTGGGAGCATCTCTGTTTGATATACCATGGAAGATCTCAAAATATCTGTTTATAGTATCCCTGGCATCCAGACACTCAGGCTGTGTGGTGGTCAGCATTTATTTTCTTGCTGTGTTTTTCATTCTGAAATTCCATTCTCTGTCAGGATCCAGAGTTCACAAAACTCACTGGTAATCGGCAATTTGCTTAAAATAGGAACTGTCCTTTAATATTTATTACTCATTGTTCTTCTTGAAATATGTTCAAATGCCTGTCATCATATCTATAGAAAAATAAAGCATTAGATAGGGTGAACAAGTATATTTCAAAGGAAAGATGATATATCACTGGTGTGATATATTGCCTCAATTCGTTCTGTTCAGGACTCATTTCTTCACTCATTTCTGAGAGGATATGGATATTAACGTTGTACAAAAGAAATAGAGATAATTGTAATTAAAATTTGTTAAAAGTTAAGAAAAAAATTTTGAGTCCACATTTTGAAGTTGTCTTTCTGCAACAAGACAAGTACTGTAACAAGATTGATACATTGTACATTGTTTTAATTTAAATTTCTGTGTCATACAATCAGAGCTCTTCTGACATACATTATAAATGCATGTGTAGAAAGAAAACAAACAGTAGTCTTTTCATTCAGATGAGAAAGATCTGTAAATCAAATATTTCATCCACAATATAGTATCCTATCCCTCACTTAGAGATTCACTATACAATACATATCAGGGTTGCTTTTTCTTGCAGTCACTCCATCTGTTCTACTCCATTCTGAACTTCTACCCTGAGAGAAGTTAATTGGATGTCCTTGTTGACCTTTGTCCTCTTTTCCTTGGTAGACCAACTGCTCCCCATACTTTTGCAGGTTCACTACTCTCCTTCTCCCTTTTTTTTCCATTAACTTTATCTCCATTTTTACTCCTTAGGCCACCACTGCTTTCCTTTGAGTCAGAAAAAAATTATTCAGGACAGGTCTTGTTTTCATATGAATTAGTGAATCCAGATTTTGAGGGAAGCTTAGACCTTGGCCCTATTTGATTCTTAGACACCTATTCCAAAACATCCCTTATATTACATGCTTTCTCTGAGTGGTCTGAAATATTCTTTTTCTCTTTGTTCTGTCATGTTATCTTCTCCCTTCTCTTGTCCTGTTATCTTGTTCTTTTTCTTTAGATCTCTCTACTTTCTTTTTCACCTTTAGCTTTTACTTTTGTTCTTCTTATACTGGTTCTCAGTGATTTGGGAAATGGGATTGAAAGTCTCACTCATACTGACATGTGTCCATGGAAGAGTTTGTATCACAAATGAGTAGTCGAGAATGTCTCTATAGACAGTGAATACGCACTTACATACTTACGCTGCAAGCTGGTTAGAAATGCCTCCCTCCATCAACTAAGCAGTGATAAGAGTATGGATAACGGAACATATTTCCCTTTCGAACTGCAAGGATGTCAGGTTCTTCTGACATAACCCTTCTTGGGGTGTGTGTGTTGAGTTTTCTCCCTTGGCTGGGGATGCCCTCCAGGGTTACTCCTTGAGGCTGAGAAAGAGATCTCCCCAAGAGAGTTGATATGGGTGAGTTACATCATATCTCTACTTAATACTGATTTCTTTTTGCCAGCTTTAATATAACTGCTTCACTAATCGCTTTGTTACTGCTTTATGCTATATTATACTCTACTAGTAGATTTTTAGTGTTTATATTGTGTAGTAAATAGTTCCGATTAAGATCCTTAGTCAGAGCATTTGTATAAAATAAATTATTCATTTTATGTAAAGAGTCTCATTTTGCCAATCATTAAAACCTGCGGCGCAAAAGTTATTCAATCATACCTCTATAATTCCTTAAATTTAAACCATTGGCATAATCCGAAGCTAAAACTGGGTTTAGCTGCGCCTAGACTGCTCCCTGAGAAGGGGTTTAGAAAGTAAAGAAGTCCCTTCTGTACCTCGAAAGTCAGTGGCAAGGCTTTGTTTTTTAATAACTTTGTCTAAGCCTTCCACTCCCACCCTCGACAATTGATGCAGTCGAAACGGAATGATGTCAATTTCGAGAAACAGACAAAAAGTTTAACATAATTTTTACGAAGGCACAATATTACTGAAAAAATCAAGAAACCTGGTAAGAGAGAAGTTTCAGCAACTGACTTGCCAGAGGCTACGGCTGAAGCCTTAAAGAAAGGTGATAACGAGCTCGTTAAGTCTTTTGTCCAGTTGGCTAAACCTTTGACTGAAAACTTGAGAAGCCGGTTCAACAGGTTTTTCAAAAGAGAAAGCAAATTAGATTTGCAAACCTCCTGTCTCGTGGGGGAGACAGGGAAAGAAACAGTGAGATGGAGTTTTCCAGCCTCTCACAAAATGTGGAGAGGGAGACAGAGTTCCAGCCTGATCTCCTTTTATGATCAGGTGACCCACCTGGTGGATGAGGGGAAGGCTCATATATTCCTGAGGGAAGGCTCAGCATATTCCTGAAAAAGCTGCAGCCCATGGCTTGGACAGGGCACTCTGTGCTGGGTTAGGAACTGGCTGGATGGCCGGGCCCAGAGAGTGCTGGTGAACGGGGCTGCATCCAGTTGGTGTCTGGTCACCAGTGGTGTCCCCCAGGGATCAGTGCTGGGCCCAGTCCTGTTTAACATCTTTATCAATGATCTAGATGGGGGGATTGAGTCCATCATTAGCAAATTTGCAGATGACACCAAGCGGGGGGAGGGGGGAGTGTTGATCAGCTGGAAGGCAGGAGGGCTCTGCAGAGGGACCTGGACAGGCTGGAGAGTTGGGCTGATTCCAGTGGGATGAAGTTCAAGAAGGCCAAGGACTGGGTCCTGCACTTTGGCCACAACAACCCCCTGCAGCGCTACAGGCTGGGCACAGAGTGGCTGGAGAGAAACCAGGTGGAAAGGGACCTGGGAGTTTGGATGGACAGGAGGCTGAACACGAGCCAGCAGTGTGCCCAGGTGGCCAAGAAGGCCAATGGCATCCTGGCCTGCATCAGGAACAGTGTGGCAGCAGGAGCAGGGAAGTGATTCTTGCCCTGTACTCAGCACTGGTGAGGCCACACCTGGAGTGCTGTGTCCAGTTCTGGGCCCCTCAGTTCAGGAAGGACATTGAGGTGCTGGAGCGGGTCCAGAGAAGAGCAACGAGGCTGGTGAAGGAACTTGAGCACATGTTCTGTGAGGAGAGGCTGAGGGAGCTGGGGCTGTTTAGCTTGGAGGAGGCTCAGAGGAGACTTCACCACTCTCTACAACTACCTCAAAGGATATTGTAACGAATTGGGCGTCCATCTCTTCTCCCAGGCAACAAACAGTAGGACAAGAAGGCATGCTCTGCCAGGGGAAGTTTAGGTTGGATATTAGGAAGAAACTTTTTACAGAGAGAGTAATCAAACATTGGAAGGGGCTGCCCAGGGAAGTGGCAGGTTCTCCATCCCTGGAGGTTTTTAAGATGAGACTGGATGTGGCACTTAGTGCCATGGTCTAGTAACCACAGTGGTAGTGGATCAAGGGTTGAACTTGAGGATCTTGGAGATCTTTTCCAACCTGGTTGATCTGTGATTCTATGAGCATGATGTAAAGCCACACACTGTGAACTCTGCGTGCTTGTAAAAACCTGACAGGAAGAGCAGGGGAGCCCTCCTCTCCTCCTCCAGTATTAACTGGTTTCACTGAGGTGATGCAGGAGGCGGCTTGCCTCCAATTTTTACACGGGAAACATTTTGTACTCAGCTCTCTCCCATGTTGTTGTTCGCTAATCCAGATAGAGCGAACCCCCTAATGAAAGGAATGCAATTACAAGATCAGTTTAGAGCTGCTTTCATGGGTGAAACACAAGTAAGACCCAGTATTGTGGGGAGGGAAATAGCAGAGGAGTTGGTAATTCATAACAAATGGGTATATTTCTTATGAATGAAGTGAAACACCCAATTGCCATCAGAAGGATAGACTGGAGAGAAAAACCTCCCTGGTTCAAAGACCAAAACTGACTAAGTAAACTCCTGGCACCACTCCCAATATGTGAGCTGGGAGACAACAAATGGAAATATCTTGAAAGGCTCACTAGAGATATGGTAGCAGCTTTTCTGCTTGGTCCCTTATGGTCACATGCCACCTTTTAAGTCAACACAGGGTTGCAGATTACTCCTCTGAATGAGGAAACTGCAAAAGGATGTGGGATGATACCTGAGAAAAAATGGATATATGTTGCTGGTGTGTTTGGATGCTCTAAGCTGCTGTGGTTAGCTTGAGTAGAATGTTGATTGCCTGGTAATAATCACCCCACCAAGGCTGTGATGATGTTGCAGTCTTTCCCTTTGAATGTTATGGGTTTGGACCCCCTTTAAGCAAAAGCCTGGGTGAATTCTAAGGGGAATGAATTGAAATCCAGTTGCCCTGTGTCCTCAGTAAGGCTTTGCAAACTGCCCCTACAGTACCACCTACTGGGGCTAGTGAATATGGAGCCTTGACCTTTGCTACTGGTGATCAGAGATGGAACAGCATAAGTCATCTATCATTGTATAACTTTGTTATTTTAGCCTTGCTAATAACCTTGAATGTCCAAGTTCGTCTTCATCAGCTAGGAGATTGGGTACACCTCTGGTCAGAAAATGATGAGCCACTCGAAGTAGAAAGGACTCTTTCCCATTCTTATGATTACCCACACTGCTGCAAAAACTATAGGTAGATATAGACATGGAGCTGTCTATATCTACAGAAGAACAGTACAGTAAACAGTAAATCCACAGTAAACCCACTGCAGAGAAAACTGCAAGGGAATCAAAAATTGACATTAAATGGTTTATCTTTTTGTGTTTGCAGAATATGGTTTCCAGTATTACAACGTGGTTATTTGTACCTGGGTTAGTCAACCATCCTCTCAGGACCTTGCAACTAGCAATCATAATAGCAAATATTGTTTCAAATACCCAAGGGGTAAGTAGGCAAAAAGGAAAACAGTGATGTCTTTTTCCCTATGAACCACTCTAACATGCCCCAAACCCCATGGATCCACAAATACCAGTCTGACAAAAACCATTCTATCCAAAAATGGTAAAGGTCCCAAAAGGATGAGTGACTACTCTAACTCAAGTTTATTTACATAATGTTAAAAATTCTGAGAAATATTATTAAGGTCAATTTGAAATAAGTTTTATTAATAATGATTTTTGCATTTTAGTGTCTTCTAAGTTTCTTTTCACAAATTGCTACTGTTATTTTTACTATTAGATCATCATCAGATGGATAGGTCCCTCTTTTTAAAACAGGTCCAAGTGCGACTGAGTTTCCCCCTTCTATGGGTGTTCTGTAAGAGGATGAAGCAGCAAGAGAAGCAAAGAGTCACACCATTCTTTGCTACATCAATTGTTTGTATATATTTTTATCTTGCTAATTTTTCGATGTTTATATTTGTATATGTTTTGTTGTTAATAGTTTTGCAATATGTATATGAGTTTTTTTCCGAGCATTGCTTTGGAATGTTTGTGTCTTCTCTTCCTACAGTAAGTAAAAAAAAAAAAACATTCCTTCCTGAATTTAGCTTGGGAGTTCACACAGAATGTCGTATGATTATGTATACCTCTTTCTACCTCCTCAGAGTAAAGTATAAAATGACTATACTGAAGGAAATGTATGTAGTAATAGTAAGCAATATATGAAGTGTGATTGTGTGAAAGAAGGTAATGTTAAAGTTTTGGTAGCAATCATTAAAACCTGCAGGGCAGAAGTTTTTCAATCATACCTCTATAATTCCTCAATTTAAACCATTAACATAATCTGAGACTAAAACTGGGTTTAGCTGCACCTAGACTCCTCTCTGAGAAGGCGTTTAGAAAGAAAGGGAATCCTTCCTGTACCTCGAAACTCAGTGGTAAGGCTTTGCTTTTTAATAACTTTGTCTAAGCCTTCTGCTCCCACCTGCGATAGCCTCCAAATTATTCTTCTTTGCCATTGTTATTATGTAGATTACAGTAAAAAGCTCTGTTTGACAAGGTGCACAAGAGATCTTTTAACTTCCTTTTGGAAGTTTTTAATTTTTAAAAAAATTATTTCTAAACTGCTTTCTAGAGGAAGGTTTCAGCTGTGGACTCCCAAGCCATGTTAGAATAATTTACAGTTCTATTCATTTTCTGGGTGCTTCAGGTAAGAGTTCTGGACAAGGAACATATTTAGTTCCTGCAATAGGGCATCAGGTCATGATAATGCCCCGTCCCAGTCTCACCATCTCAGAACTATTCTCGTAATTCTGCTACTTTTAACACAGTACTATATAATAGGATCCTCATACATCACAGGTGAGGTTTCTGAGAATAAATAGCAATCTTCAAGCAGCAAGATAATTTCTGCTACACCCTGTCTCTCTTTTTTATTTTTTTAATAGAAAAATTGACATAAACTTTCATTTATTTTTAATTATTTAATTATGACTTTCATCAGATGCCAGACTAACTCTGAGAGTTAGAACATTCTGAGATAATTTTTAATCACCATATAAATTAGCAGAAACTGACCATTCTTCTAGTATAGGTGAATCAACATCTTTCTACACTCTAATGTTTAGATTCCTTGTAGATAAAACCTTATGACTTTAGTTGGCATTAGTACAAGTCAGCTATGCTGAAAGCTAGATGTTTTGAAAAGGTGTCATTGTGGAGGCTTTTGTGAAAATTCTGCTTAGTAGCAGTGATTTTTATCTTGTTCAGAAGATATTCTTCAATCTGAGATAACATGTTAAGGTATCCACCAATTGCTTTGGATATTTCTTAAGTAAAGACCTTTAAAAAAGACTTTTACCTTCATGAATATTCTGTAGGTGGCCATTTGATCACATTACTTACCAGGAACAGTTCATAGAAGAGAGGACTTTCCTGACATCTGTATTTGCCTTTTATGAGCCTGCAAAACTTGCAGTTTTTTGTTAAGAGTTATATGTGGCTTTTGAATGAATCCTTGACCAACAAGTGAGATTACTGGAAAATAACTTGGGCTGCAAAATCATCTACAAATTGTTTAGGAACTTTCCTATTTCAAAACTCCCTGTTCCTTTGTAATTTCAACGAAAAAGTAACAGGTAACAATAAAAGACAGGAAGGTGCAGCTGATAGTAGAAAGGTGGTCAGAGTTGAAGGAAGATGACCCTTTGGAAGAGCTGTGGCCTTTGATGGTCTCAGCCATAGGATATATGAATATTTCCAGAGAAGCAAAGGAGGGCTTTACATGTTTACTTGCCCCTCTTTACCATTATCAACACATCAAATAGCTCCTGAGTGAAATATCTTTGAAATGCTGACACAGAGTGAGCAAAAACATGATTCTAAACCTCAACTTGAATATTCAAATAAGCTTTATGCGTTAATCTTAAAACTATTCTCCTCATGCTGAGATCTTTGAAGTCTTTCACTTTCTGGACAAAAATGTTAGTTCTACCATGGGGCAGAGAAAGCAGAGACAGTTTTACTTGGAATTAATGAGAGCAGTCAGACCTGAGGAGTTGACATCCTGTCCACCTTGCTATACTAATAATATCCTTCTGTTCCTGAATTTGTTAAAAAATAGCCTACCCTTGCAGACAGGAAAACATTAACTTCTCCCTCTAGGTAAGCCTGCATTTTGACACTGTAAATTCTAACAAGACTGAAACAATAATGTTATTAGGAAAACTTAGCATTGAAATACTTTTGCCATAGATACACTCTGAAAATTTTGGGAGAGATTGTCCCAAATAGCTTCAGTACCACTTTTAAATCAGGCATTCTCCTAATTTCAGAAAAGATTCCAAAACTTTCACTTCCAGTTGTTAATCCATCACTGATTATATTGCACACATTTGAAACTTGAGGGAGAAATCTCTCAGCTGCATTTTTGCAACCTCATTAATGTCATTCTGTCTTCCCTCTTTATGCTTGCCTTTCCCTTTTGTTCACAAATATGGTAATGAGTGAAATCTTCTTGGAATGAATGTACAATGAATGTTTGCATGGTTAAAATTGTTTTGTTTTCCTATTCTTCATTCTTTTCTTGATAAATCTGCACTTTGATCTTGAAGCTGCCTTACCCCTGGCACAGCTCTCATTCTGGTGGTGCCTGTGGATTTGTTGTGAATGAAAAGTAAAAAGCTGAGTCTCTAAGCACATGAAAATGTGAGAGTTCTGATTCAGATGAAATATAGAAATTTGCCTTTTTTTTTTTCCCATAAAAACATGTAGTCTCTGGGAAACTCGGAGAAAAAAGATTACACTTCACAGTAAGCTTGCAGTAAGAGCTGTGAATTCCTTACAAGAGCTATTGTGAAGAACTTTCATATAAAATTTAGATGCAGGTTAACTGATAGATTTAAACTTGATTAAAACAGTTATCCCAGTGCTTCTCGCCATTATGATGTCTTCTATAAAAATTTTTAAATGGAGCAATAAAAACAACTTCAGAAAAATATCTATCTTCCTCACATCTGTTCAAATTAAAGTTCTAATTACATTATAACAGTGAAAACAGAGTTCAGATTATTAGAATGTCTTTTGTCACAGATGTTTTATGTGAAATTCTATTCTAGGGAGTTGGTGATTGGAGTCTGGGAGAGCTGGTTTCCTTAAACTGCATTACAAGGTTATGGATACACTTTGATAACGTACAGTGATTTGAATAATGAGAAAAATGAAAACTGAAAGGGCACTAAGAAAAAGATGGACATTCTTAAATTAGATTTCTCCTTATAGGATCTTTTTCAACTTGAAAAATATTCCCCTCAGCTGTTGTAGATTTAGAAATGTCTAATTTTTGAGGGAAAAGGCAGTAGAACCCCCACAAAGACCCTCTTATGCAGAGCATTTGCGCTAGAATAATAAATACAACACGTACCTATGGCATGATATGGTTGTGCTGCTTCTTATTTTTCATTCCATATTTGTGTTTACAAAGGTTGATATGTTGGCACAGTGGGAATCTTGTGTTTGCCCTCCAGCCATATACACTTCTGTGTCATACAGGCAGCCACACTGGGAGCTCCCTGGTACCCTGCCAAAAACCTCAACCCCGCGATCAAAAGCAATATTTTCTTCATGGACAAGAGGTAATTCAGTCTCTGCGTGTGTTTAGTTTGCTCCTAGTGTGATGAGCAATTTAGAAAACGCTCCTTGTATCTGCGTGGTGATGTCGTAACTCACACGGATGGGGACGGTGGAGTCAAAAAGCTCACAGGGATTTGTGTTCCAGGTACTTGCCACTCTGACTGTGGTATCTGCAAATTCTGCATGTTCAGAAATCCGTATTTGACTGTGATTACTGGGAAGTTTGCTTTCTGACTATAGGGTCAGCTTATATTAGGCTGCAAGCAACTGTAGGGTCCTGGGTGGTAAATTGTGTGCACAAATTCAGAGAGTGTAAGGGATAGATTCGTTGTGCTTACACTGACACACACACAGACTAAGGACAAGGATGTTTTTCAAAAGAAAAAGAAGAAAGGTACCTTTTTTTGTATATGGATTTAATGTCTGATGACAAATGTTGAAGAGCCTCAGCAAAACTCTGATGCCCAGCCTGATGATGCCTTGTTGGGATAGCCTGATAATGGTGGGAGATAAAGCATCTCTGAGAATCTAGATAGCGCAGAGGTCCTCAGGGAAGGTTGGGCCTTTTGGTCTCCTAAGCAGAGAAAAGAGACAGACTGTGCCCTGAAGGGCTCTCTGTCTGAAGACACAGAATAAGGAGGTTGTACCAAGCAAATCAGTTTTTTTGGGAATTGGCTTTGCTGCCACATTTGTAAGGAACGCACTCTCTTTCTTTTCCTCTGAGCCTGGAGATGGGGAGGAAGCAGCTATAAAAGGAATACAGGAATGGGAAACAGCCACAAAATCTTTATAGCTGGAAATTTGCCAGAAGCTCAAGGCCTTATGAAGGGATTTGGTGGAAGATAAAGATATGTCTGATTATTTATTGCAGTTTTAAGAGATGATAGAAGGAATTTTAATTGTGTTTAGGATTTTGGTGATACAAGGAAAAAAGAAGAGAATATAAGGTTCTTATAGCAACAGGTATTATTTATGGTGTCATTACTTACTCATTTTCAATTACTGCAAATTAGCCTGGATGCACACTGCTTTGAACTGTCAGGATTTATTCAGGAACTAGATACACATGTAAGTTTCCCACTGAATCCTGTGAATTTGACTCAGTTTGATTGACATATTTTAGAGGGTGCTAGTAGAAAAGCTCTGCTGGCAGGAAAGAAAGTGTGGTAAACACTGCAAGGGGTGCACCAGTGAGTAGCCAAGGATGAATAGCAGTTGTAGGGATTTGAGCTGGCACAGCTTCAGCCAGAAAGGATGCATAGCCCATGTGTGCCCTAAAATATGTTCTGCTACTATAGGGGCAGGTACCTCTGGTGGAGCATGCCAGGTTAGCGGGGAACATGAGCAAAAAGAAACAGCAAAAGAGCAGGACAATCACATCGCCTGCCCAGTGGTTCAAATGACAAAGCTTGGCTCAGAAGTAAGCTGATCCTGTCCCTTTGTCTTCCAGGTAGGGTTCAGTGTTTTCATATAGTCATATAGACTAAAAAGCTGGGGGGGATCTAGCTGGCATTTATACTGTGCAAGAATTTAAGATCATGTAGCTGTACTGCTAGGGCTCAAAATTTGTCTCTTTTCTGGATTCTGCTATATTAAACAAATAGAACAAAGTACACTTCCCCACTTTTTTTTGGAGAGACATATTTCAAGTACGGTTTACTAATCTATAAGAAACTCAACAGGGTTGGAGATAAATGGAGTGCTAATATTTTTTTTTACTCTTTGGATTTTTGAAGTCTTTTTTATATGATGGAGAAAATGCTTTTTTGCAGTATTTGTGATATTGTCTTTTATTTTTAGTACTAAAAATAATTTTATTTCCTTTTACTTGGCTCTGCAAATACAGTAACTTTTACATTTCATCATGGTGACTCTAACAAATGCATGTAAAGTGTCCTCATCTTTGTTAAGCAGTCACAGTTGAGTGTCATCATTCTTTCCCTTTCCACAGCTGTGACTTTTGGACAGCTGAAGACCAGTTTTTGGTTCCATGGATAGGTTTACACACCATCTCCACCTGCATTAGGCTCCAGGGCTGACTGTAAAATGCTTATACACAGCAATTAAGCAGACAGGGCATGCAAAAGCCTGAATAATAAACTCTACTGACCTTTCTGGACGGTGCATCTTTGATCATTTTATCTTGATTTTCTCAACAGCTCTTTTTCTCAGAGTTGTTTTTTCTTGGCTCTTCTCTTGGCAGAACAGCTGCTTCTCTCTGGCCATTGGGTATAGCCTTATTTTATTTATTCTTGCCTTTAACTTTTGTAGGGCAGCCAGATACATGGGGATGGGTGTTATATAACAAATACAATAAATAAATAAAGCCCAATTTGCAACGTTTTTGCTGTCCACAGTGAAAGCTGTGGTCATGGAGAACGGAGTTCATTACACAAAAATGCCCTGTTTGATCCTGTTGGGGCAAATGGCTAAAAAAATAGGAAGAGTAGTTTGAACACAAAGTGTGAAAGCTGAAAAGCAACATTAACAGAAAATCAACTGGTTTAGGAACAACTGCTAGACTTGTTGAGTGTTTTTGTTAAAAAAATAAATTTGAAACATAGAATGTCCCTTTAGGACAAACAAGTCACTGAATTTAGATTTAAATTCTTAATCCTTCCAAAATTTAAAATGGTTGAAACTCAGGTTGCTGCTGGCACTGGCCACTGAGAAGCAATGCCAGAGTCTCAGTGTACTGTGGAAAGCTGATTATGCAGAGCCAAAAGACTGATCAAGGATTCACGCACTGCAAGCAGTCACTGAGTTTATTGAAACACTAGGATAGATTTTATAGTGTTTAGAACTTTAAAAGGGTTTGAAAGAGGAGGTCAGCGGGGTCTGTTTTTGCAGTAGGCTCTAGGGCTTGAGAAGAGGCCTTTGCTAGTGTTGCCAGACTTTCCAGATGCTTTTAAAGACTAAAGGCTATTTCTTCCCAGCTTTCACCTCTACAATAATTCTCTTGCCCTTTCCCCTACCATTTCCCATTTTGCCCTTTCATTAGTTCCTCTTTCTTTCTTCCCATGTCATTACTCCTCCTTGCTCCTTCTCATTACTTCTCCTCCCTTGAACCATTTTTTCCTACTGCACTCTTTACTCTTTGGGATCAAATACCATTTGTATTATTTTTCCTTTAGGGACTAAGAGCTAAGTTGCCATCTTGAATAGAGGAAGTTTCCTAAGGTGGAAGGTAAACTATAAAGGATGCATAATTGTTTTGTTTGAAACTGAAATAAGAGAGGTCTGATGATACATTTAGGCATACAGTCCAAACAGAATCTTTGTTGTTGATGGCCTTGTAACTCAGTGTCAGTGCATAGGTATCTTTGTCTCTGTTAGGAGTAGTGTATTTTCACAGACGTGTTACTGGGCCCTTGCAGAAGGCAAATCACATTAGCACGATAAGTTTAGAGTGTAGCCAGTAGGTCAAGGGAACCTATTTTTCTCCTTTTCTTGGCACTGGTTGTACCTCAGTTTGACTACTGTGTCAAGTCTTGGACTTCCAAGTACAAGAAAGATGCTGACACACTAGAACAAGTCAAACAGGGACCTGTGAAACTGATCATGGGGCTGGAGCATATGTGACAGATGAGGAGGGAACCGAGGTTGTTCTGCCTTTAAAAGAGAAGACAAAAAGAGGCAGATCTTACTGCTGTCTTCAAACATTTCAAATGTGGGAGGATGTAGAAGATGGACACAGACTCTTCCCAGAGATGCACAGTGGAAGGGCAAGCAGGCAATGGACACAAGTTGGAACAAGGGACTTCACATGAGAGTATTTTTTATAACTCAAGGCTGATAGACTTTGGAAGGGGGAACTAGAGAGGTTGTGGACTCCTCATCAGTGGAGGAGATATTCAGAATTTAACTGCATGAGTTCCTGTATAGCAAGGCCTTAAATCACACAGATCTGTAACTTTCTTGACATACTGTTGACTGTAAAGTGTTGAGGGTATTACCTTGAAAGACATAGTAGGATATAATTTGGGCAACAGGATGCGAGATAAGAATCATATATTATGTTTTGCTGAAGTGAATGTAATGCTATTTAAACTTGGCCTGAGATCTCCACTGTCATAAAACAGGCTCAAGGTCTCCTTCCATTCTGCCTTGAATTCCAGTAGGGCAGACTGAGACATTAGTGTGTACTCCACAGGGAGTGTATTTGTGCTGGAAGTGAATTTCTCACACAGCCACACAGTCCTTTTGGAAAATGTAAAAAGCAACAAAACAAGGAATACACAAAACAAAGCCTTCATTGCTAAGACAGGGAGAAAAAATACTCAGATCATCAAGGGCACTGATGTGTTACTTATTGCATTCCAGATGTTAATTTCTCCTCCAATATAACTATAAGTCAGTCACTATAACAGTATTTCTTCCCTGTGTTAGTAAATTTAAACCAATGCAAGTATAAGATGAAGAAAAATAGTGACTGAGTTTGGATATGAAGTATCAAAGAAGAGGTTTGGAGTAGGACATGTAATTTATAAACATCACAGTTGGGTTTGCATAATTAAAAATGTCTACAGAGACAAATCTAAATATACGCAGAATTGATGCTCTGAACAAGATAAGTTTCAACAGGATTTAATTTGAAAATTTTTGTGACCATATTTCCTTTATGGTTCCTGCAGAATATTTATCTTTAGAAGATGGAATTAGAGAGAATGTTCTATTCTGGTTTTGTAATTGTGTAAATTTATAGTTTATTATGGAACAACTCAGGAACAATCTGATCTTGTGAATAAAAGAAGCTAGGAAACTAGTCATGCCAGCTACAGGACTAATTTGGTGTTAAGATATCCTAATTTAATGGGCTAGAAGGAATTCAAATTACTGGGCAAATTTGGAGAAGATAAGAATGAGATAATTTACACCTACTTCTGTGCTACATAAACCCTCAGGACAAATTCTTCTTTTTACTCAGAATTTCCGTCTCAGAGCAAATACTAGCTCCCCTGTCTCTACTGCAGAGCACACCTCTTTCCCCCCGACCCTTTTCCCCTTTCTTTCTTCGGACATAAGGCACAGGGATGCCTTGCTGTGGGTTCCAAATGGCCTTAGGTGAGAGGTGGATAGCTGATAGTGCCTCTGGAATGCAGAGCATGTCAAGTTCAGACAGGGAAATATATTTTGGTTTAAAATGTTTGATACTACAGATGTTACTTATCACAAATCTAAGCCTTCAAATTCTGCATAAATTAGTCTTTGAGTGCCTAGACTCTACTTTTGATTTTGCCAAAGGTGGGGACTAAGAATGGAAGAGATTTAAATGTGTTTTACTAGCCTTACCCCAACATTGTTAAGGCTACAATTCTTTCCCTGCAGCCACACTTTAAAGTCATGACAGGTGCAAAAAAGAAAACAGGGCTTATTTAATTAAGCTCATCCTACTGTGGTGCTTCTGCTTCTGAAGGGGTAAAATGTGAAATCATAGATGCTGTGACTTTGGTATCTACATAACATGACTAAAATATTAGCAATCTCGACACACTGTAAATCTACTTAAATTGTTTCAGTTGAGGGATGTGTGAAAAAAACAGGAGGTGCCCTTACTAGAAATCATATTCTCAGTGAAATTTGGAGAATCTTAAATGCATAATCCTGTTTCTGCTTTTTCTTTGGTCAGAAGTTTTCATGTGGCAACATGAAAAACGGGGTCTTTTATTTCACAGTTTGTTAGCACTTGGATGTCTATAAATGGTACTAACAATAAGTAGGCAATGGACTGAATGCCTTAAAACCTGGAGAAATTTTTTAGGACTAACTAATGTTGCATATTAAGTTCTGAAATGCAGGAAAATGAAAAAGTGATGCTATTGTGTACTCACTATCAAGGAGTTCGTGTATCAAATAAAAGTAAGAGCCCAAAGAATAGGAAGATAAAATCATAGCTATACTGCATGGAGTGGACAGATCATAAACAAAATCTATTTAAATATTTCTTGTGTTTGGACAGACTGTATCTCTAGACTGAACAAACATTAAAACATAGAAAGCAATGCAAAGTGAATTCATTTTATAAAAGGAGCTTTTATCTTTACAGAATTAACGGCATATACATTCAAAAAGTCTCATTTCTTGTTTCCACGTGATTTTGTCGTTACCTCATTTACCTTCTAATGAACAGCAGAATGCATTATGCAGACATCTTTACTGACTCTATGAAGACCAAAATACTCCAAAATAAATGTTTCATATGCTTTTGTCTCACAATTGTCTTTCATGTGTGATGTAAGACCAAAATTAAAAAAAAAAACACCACACACCAAAAATGTCACTGATAGAACACAACCAGCATTTTCCAATGACAAGAAAAATGTTCAAATCACTGGACTGCCATGCTAAAAATAACACTGCCAGTCCTGACTTACTTTATTTTACCCTGTTAGGAGAAAACAATGACCTGTGTATCAGTACTCAAATTCAAGACTTTGTTTTTTCTGTTAACAGCTGATGTGATCTAACATCTACATCAAACAGTTGTGACCATTCAGCAGCTAGTCCAACCTGTCTCTGCTTTATTCCCCATGTCCTGCTCTCCCCTCACTTCTCTGACTCCCATTGTACACCTCAGTGCTTTCCATAAGTAAGAGGTGGTAAGTAAGACAGTGGTAAGATCTGATGGGAATGCAACTTTTCTCTCCTCACAATGTTAGTTTAAGTCGGTTTGGCTTCCTGGCCCAGATCACTGAAGTGCCAAAGAACCATTGCTAATGCAAGGGAAGCAGCAAACACCAGCAGGGCCAAGGGGAGAGCTGTTCTGCCTGTTAGCAGCATTCAGCTATTGGGTGCTCTTAGCTGTACCATTATACCATATCCTTAAGCTGCAGTTCCTCAGTTTCTGTAAGCCTTTGCTCAAGTTGCTGCCCAGAGTCTTATTTGCCAGAATGAATTCTAGCCAAGCTGAACAGTTGGCCAGTCTGAGGAACTGATCTGGCTGAGAATTAACTTGTGACATCAAAAACAAAATTGCGAATATTCAGCTCAGTCACCTCCTTGATTGGGAAGTGTCTCCCTAGGCAAATCTAAAGTATCAGTGATCAGTGGGGTCTGAGCTCTGAAGTTTCACAACTGCAGCTCTCAGACAGGCAAGGGACAGAATTCTGGGATTTTTTTCTTTAGCATTTCTTGCCACCTGGATTAAATATTACCGCCTTCTTAGACTGGCTGCTACCCAGATTTGTAACTCCCTCCAATTCACTGTATAGGGAATTTATCAGCACCTTGGATTTTTACTTATAGGCACTGACTCATGAAGAAGTCTCAATACCAACCTCTGTTTTTGGATCTCATCTGATGAATGAGATTAGAAGACAACTCAGGAAAGATTGCAGAAAATGTCTCAAAGGTTTAGTGACTTATTTCACTGGGGGGAGAGCAGTGGAGAAAAGGAATGGAATATTTCTGTGTCATTACTTTTCTCTGTGAAGAAGTTCAGGTAACTTGTATCGTGTCAGCTCAAACCTGACACCACTTAAAGATGTTTTTCAGACAAGAGTTCTTGAAATAATCCCATGTGTTGGAACAATGCTAACTGATACCAGAATGTGGCATCATCTGATACAATACTGTCTTTATACATAATATATAAAAAAGATTATCTGATTTTCCTTGCTGAATATATTACTTACGGAATTAGGTTTGTGTTGGTTTGTTTGTTTACTAACAGCATTTTATAAATCTATGTGGAATAAATTGCTTCCATGAGCCTTAGGCATTAATCCTGCATTTAGACTCCTGTTCATGAAGATACTAATATAAAAATCACCAAATTTGGTGTAATTAACTTTCACCATTGTTGTTAATTGCATTAAGCATTCTGAAAACCTGGGTATAAAGAGCTGGATTTTCCCTTTCATACCAGCACCCCCTGGAAAACTATCTTACTGATGTGAAGATGAAAGATTTGCAACTGTGTTTGCCACTGGTAGTTATTGATAGGAATGAATGTGGACGTAACAACTGTTCAGAGGCAGAAGGTGCGGCGTAACAACTGTCTTCGCTGTCTGCCTTTTGCACTGTGTTGGAATCAATTCTGTCACGAGTACTTTCCCAATTTCAGGTATTATTTGCCCACTGATGTCTTGTCTTCCTGGGGTTAATGTCAAGTATTACATAACAACATGTTGTTTTGTTTTATGAGGGTTTCTAAAAGGCAGAAAGTACCTGGCATTATGCTGGAAAGACACAAACTTTCCTTTGAGAGCATTGCAGTGTGTGTATTTAGGGGTGGTGGTTATCTTACTATTGCAGCTAAAATATATCAAAGTAGTAGACTGGGGTTGAACCATGGAAATAATACATTAACAAAACAGACATTCTTAATAGTTGCATACATTACTTCTAGAAATAGCTTTGTGATATTCCTGTGCTGCTTATTCTGCAGGCCAGAGGGAGATTTATTGAAAATGGTTATGAGAAGAAAATAAGTTACGACTTCTCGGTTTTCTGTTTGCCAGATTAAAAACTGTGTTTGTTTCAAAGAGAGATCATAAATTGCTAGCTCTCTGGGAGAGAGTTTCAGAGTTTATGTGGTTTCCCTGCTTTCACACTGATGTTTAAGAACCTCTGGTCTACTCACCTAAAGATTTCCCTTTCATGTATTACAGCCTACCTTTTAAGCATTACAAAATACTTGCCCATGCAGGCAGCTGAAGCATCCCATTACCTCAGGACACCCTTAAGATGTTCACAGAGATACTGTGTGCTCTCAGAAGCCTTCCAGTTATCCTGTGGTGCCCTGTCCTCAAACTGTCTTCTTGCTCAGATTTAATCTGCACCCTTCACTACTTCAGTTAGGATTTCTGCGAAGATAACTTAGTAAGTAAGGGTGTTGACCTTTTTTGGGAAGGTTTACCACTTCTACCTAATGTACTGAAAGCCAGCAATACATATTTAGGTTGAAAAGTCTTCAATACAAGCAACAGACACAGTCCACTAAGAGCTGCCAATTTTTTAAATGAGGAGAATAGCATTTTCTGCCCTGTAAGCTGGAATTTAATGTGACACTTAAATTGAAACTTAGAACATTTATAAATTTGGCCATGCTGGTAACTGTTTATTATGTGAACAAAAACAACATATACAGGTTGTGTTGAGTCTTATGAAACTGAATACAGTAGTGATGAAATATTCCTGTAATAGATTTCATTTCCATGACTTTTAAATTAGGATTTAAGATAGCATGATGTCTCTCACAGAGCATTTCTGAACTGTAAGGCTATGCTTTTTATTCACACTTGCCATGGCTAGGAGCAAGCATAAGGTGATATAATGCCTTTGCTCTCAACTGCAGTTCATTACAATGTCAAGTGTCTGATATTTTACTTTTTCTGTATCTCAATCTTCCCTCTTCAAAATGTTTACCCAGCTCATTGGGGTGCTTGTACAAGAGTTCTTTGAAACCAAATACCCTAAGAATTATCTGGTACTTATGACTTGAATGATTCATGTAACTTGTAAAAACAGTGATGATGGCTGATTTTAAATTAAGGTCCATTAAAAGAAGCTTTCTTTTGTCAGTAGTATAGTGAGAATTAAAAAAGATCTCTGTGGAAGTGGGAAACTTAACCTCATGGGGTAAATTAGGATTGTCTGATTCTTTCTGTTAGGTTTTTTTCTACTTAATCAGTGTTGTGCCTTAACTCACTGAATGAGAAAGGGGAATGGAATCTGGTCCTGCAACAAGTGAGCTGATGTAAAAATGTTTTATCTTCCTGCAGTTTCTTGCAAGATGTGTTTTCTTTGATTCCTTTTCTCTTTTTATTTCTTTTATCTTTTCTGGTGTCAGTTTATTAAGTGTTGCTTAATAAAAAGCAGTCAGCATTGTCATAGTAATTGTAAACACATAAATTACGTGACCAAAAGGAGAAAGAGGAAGAGCATACAAACAGCAACCCTCTGGGCAGTTCCTGTCACTACCAGAGAGTGAAAGAAATATTAAAAAAAAAAAAAAAAAAAAAAAAAACCCAAAATATGATGCACGCCATCTTTAAGTGACACATAAAAATAAATAGAGGTTTCCATTAAAGTGTCAGGATTCAGTTACAAGTAATAGATCTCACTTCATTGTGGTACAGTCAAAACTGCAGTCATTGTGCAGGCCCCCCATGCTTTCTGCAATTGCCTTTTTCTGGGATTACATTCAGGCCTGTTTGTAATGCATCAGTGCACAGGGAAAAATAATATTTATTAGAACCTGCTTCATGGTTTTGCTCTTCATTTTTGCTGTGTGACAGGTTTCATAGGCCCATATGCTTCCATGGGTGATATTTCCAATTTTTTTCTCTCTTCCTAGGCATTCTGAAATTCATTTGGAAGCTGCATTTTTTATCAATACGTAAACCTGTTAAAAAGGTCTGGCATTTTCTTGGTCATTTAGCTGCACTTCACATCCTAGTTTTTATTACATGAAAGGTATAATGTATTATAACCTTTAGTATGAAACAAGCAGTGTTCAGTTGAATCCAAGAAAACCTCTAACACAATCAATTACAAGGGATCACAACTTCACCTGAAAACATTCAGATACAATGCATCCTCTCCCTGATTCCTGACCTGCTGGGGCTGGAGGAGATCTGTGGTCACTTTGGATAGCCTTTGTGGAATGGAAGAGCTCTGTAAACCAGGCAATCCTCTTTGTGGATTCTTGCACTTACTTTACCAGAAAAAATGCAAAGTATGTCTGCATGGAAATGTTTTAAAAGGAACCACAAATCATTGTACTATGCCAGGAACAAGAGCTACCACTCTCAGAATTAAATGCCATTGATAACAGGGAAGCTGCCCCTAACATTTACACTAATCTGAATATAATAACAAGTGCTAGTGCTACATATGGACATTGGTTCTGTCTCAGGTATTTTCCTGCTGCTGAAATGAAAATCTTAAATATGAAATTTCTAAGGGAAAAAAAATATGGCTGATGTTGCACAGAAATTTGCAGAATACTGCAGTGAAGTTATAGTTGAAAAAGTCAGGACTTAAATAGGAGGCATGCTCTGACTTGCCAGTACTAATAGTTTTCTGAAGAGAAATTTGGAGAATTCAAATGCAGGCAAAACTTTCCACAGCTAGTTCTGTCTGAGAGACTTTTGGAACCTTAATGAATTTAATTTTGAAACCAAGATCTCAGAAAAAGCCCAGTTATTTAAAGAGGAACTACCAGGGGAAAATCATCAATTTTAATAGTGTAAAACAGATATAGTTCTATGAAAATAATTTCAAAAAAAGTAAACACAAAGATAAGAATTGCCTGGTTTTTTCAGCTCTATTAGTTGGTCTAATAAAGATCAATTTCCTCTTTTTACATACCTTGCTTGCTTGTTTTTTCATCCATTTGTAGCCAAGCTTCCAAGGCCTCGTAGAAGAATATAAAATTCTGTAAAACTTTTGCATTAGAATGGTGCCCAAAACGCATACCTGTGACTTACTTACACTTATTATAATGCATAAAAGTGTAATCTCTGACTACTCAGGTAAACTAATAGTCAGTAGGTGTAAATTACTGATTTTATATTGCCGGAGGACACAATTTCTGCTAACTCTTGTCACTACTGTTCATTTTCTAAAATGTTAGTGAGGCAAAGCTTACTGGAGGACATCCCCACCCTTCTGTTGGTATTTGTTGTAGTTCGGAGCATAATAGGAAGATGCATACTTTTCTCATTTTTCTCTTTAAGTCTGCCTGACTTTTATTGTTTTTCACTTGTGTTTAGAAACTGCAGGCAACCCAGCTTTACTGGCTGAATTCCTGCAGTAATTTTATACAATATGTGTTAGTCTGCTGTAAAGCAGCTTTGGACTGTATGTTCTCTGTTTAGGTTTGTTCTCAAACTTTACTTCATAGTCCACTAGTAAACTAGATGGCAGGGGAATGCTATTATTCCATGCAGGCTTGTGTGGAACAATTATCATAAAATATGCAGCAGATAATAAGCAGATATTGAAGGTAGTTTTTATATTTTTCATGAAACATTGCTTACTTGATCAGGCACATGAAACGTGTTTTTGGTCTTTTATCAGAAAAATTCTGAAAAATTATAGCAATGAGAAGATTCATATCAGTTTAATTTTTCCCCAGTATATGTTCCAGAATATTCATGAGGCTTGCTAAAATCATTTCACTAGAATAGATGTCCATCCAGAAATGATTCCATGAGTGTTTGTCTACCAACCAATAACAAAATCATTCTATTGAAGAAATATTAGAAGGATGTAGAACACCAGTGAAATCTGTAATTTTATAAACAACCAAGCAGTTAATATCTGAAATAACAAACAAGTCTGTTACTATCTTATTGTTCACAGGTAATTCTTACAGGAAATGCTTGAATTGTATTGTGTTTTTTGCTGTAGGTTCTTCACCTACCCAGCCAGAAATACTGTGTTCTCAAACGGAAAAAACTCTTCTTGGTCTGCATAAAGAACACAGCATGTTAACCATGTTAATCCAAAGCATTTAATGAAATAAATCTAAATTTAACTGCCATCTGAATCTGCAGTTGAATCTGAATCTGGAGTGAAGTTTAATGTTATTTATAGTTTCTCATTTGATTTAGAGAGAACAGTTTATGTTCTTTTAGACAAAAGTACATTCAGCGAATTTATAGAATGGCATGAAAAGTGCTTAAGGTAGGGGTGGTGGTTTTGACATCTTTAAAGAGGTAGAATGGAGGAAACCCAGTGATTGAATCACAATATTTTGCTTTATATTTTGGTTTCAGATGTGATCCTGAGGGACCGTACCTGCAAAGTAGCCAACTACTTGAAACCTGCAACAAAGCCACAGCTGTGTCTTTGTAGCATTTATAGCCTCCAGTTCCAGTAAAGTGTATGGATTTTTTCTGTTTTATTCACTGACTTGGTGGCCCACACTTCCGTGTGCACTGTCCATGGATTAGTGTCAACTTGGTGGAAAGAATTAGGCAAGAGAGTGGACTGCAAATTGATTATCACCAAAGTAATACTTCATTTTCTTAGTCCAAATAGGTAAAATCAAGACACCAAAGCAAAATATTAAAACTAAAAATAATAAGAAAATGTATTATGGAAGATGTTTACAACCTGAAGAATGACAATATGTTAAAATGAATAAATATTCAAGATGAGCATTCATACAAAGAGATACTACAGCTTTGTTCTATATTCTGCTGTAGAGGTTAATATTGCTCATTTCACTGCTGGAGCATGCAGTATTTTATTCTTCAAGTCAGACATGAAAACACAGATTACTTCTAGTAAAAGGTAGGTGGAACTCAGTAAAGAGTTTTGACATCTGAATAATGGAAAAAGACATAAAAAGAGTTTTCCTGTAATGTTTTACGTCCAGTTAAACAGAGGTCTACTAGAAGGCAACATTATCTATGGAAATCTGGAAACGTTTTTTGGGCCCTCATTTTCAGTTCTTAAGGCCAAGAGTGATGTCAGGGAACACGAGTACGGTGAAGAAGTATATGTGTGTTGCAGGCATTATCCAGATTATCATAAACGTTCTCCTAAGGTTTCAAATTTTTAGACATTTCTTTTTAGACTGTCTAATGTTGTTCATCCCACATCCAGAATCCTCCCTCCTATTAGAGTCTCAAAAGAAGGTGCTGTAAGCTCCGTTTGTCAAATACTCACCGTGCAGCTGCTTGGATGGACTGTGCTGTAAAAGGATATGTTAAAGCAAATGTTTATTTACACTTACCTGCATCTCTATAAGGGTGTCTAAATTAGCAAAAGTTTTTTATGTAAGCTGGTTCCTCAAAATATAGATTTTACACGATATTAGTAATATCAGTTACATTAAAAAATACCTAGTTCCTGTGTAGAGATTCCCATCTGCAGATTGGAAAGTATTTCACAAAGTAACTGAATATCTTTTCCTTATTTTACAGATGGAGAAACCATAGTGAGGACAGGAGACAGGACCTAGGGTTGACTATTTCTTAGCATTTCTGTATGCTATCTGGCATAGGTGGCTTCAGTTATTTTATGGCACAAATATTTTGCTGTGCAAACAGAAGAACAAGTTTCAACTTAGCAAATATCACAAATAGTATTTATACAGAGGGGAGAATTATGGAAACAAGGCATTCCTCTTTTAAAATTGTTACGTCAGTAAGTAGGGAGTAAGAAAGGGTGTATGCTTACGATGCTGGTGAGTTAACTTTGGTGCTAAATTGAGTAGAAATTTATATGTATGTGTGGGGTAGTGAATGGGTGAGACTTAAAAAGAGATCCCTAGAGAGCTTAGCTACCTTCCTCTTTCCTTTGTAAACTGCATTTATCCAAGTTACACTGCATTTTGGGAATCTCTGGAATGATAATGAACAGATTTCAAATTATGTGACAGTTAAGACTTTGAATATGCAGTGTAACCAAAATTTAAATTTGAATTTTTGTTAAATAAAGATGCTTTGCTTGAGTTGAGCCTTTCAAACTGGATAATCAAAGAACCACATGGATGCAAAAGGGCTAGATATCTGTAGAACTGTTAACCCCTAAAGCTCTTATAACCCAGAAGTTAATGGACTTTGAATCTTCTTAAGTTGCTACCCCTGGAGTAAAGACACTCCTACAGAATTCCAGAGGTCTAGTATGGAGGTACAGGCTTTTCAATAAGAAAAACTGAGTATTTCATAGCTTTTAAGCTATAACATTCTTGTATGTCTATAAATAGCTTGTTTTTTTCTGAAATAGAAGCAGTACCTGTAATGCAAATAAATACATAGTTTAAGAACCAACAGGACCCTTGTAAGGAGGAACAGTTTTAAAAGAAAAGAGGAGAGATTTAGATGTTAGGTAGAAATTCTTGACTGAGAGGATGGTGAGACACTGGCACAGATTGCCCATAGGAGCTGTGAATGTCCCATCTTTGTGAGTGTTCAAGGTCTGGTTGGATTGGGCTCTGAGCACCTGATCTCTTGTGTGGCATCCCTGCCTATGGTGAGGGGGTTGGAACAAGGTAGTCTTTTAGGTACCTTCCAACCCAAACCATTTTGTGATTCAATGATTTTGTGATGTGACTGCAGATTTCTATTTAGATAACCGTTACCTACATATTTATTTGTGATTAAATAGCCAGAGACAGATAGAGCCAGTGTTTATGATTCTGGGCTTTCTTCTCTATGTGCATCTTCCACATGTATTCCAGGATGAATACATGATACCCGCTGAAATCTACCAGTGTTGGTTGGGTAAACTAGATAGTCAATTTTCCATTGTAGAATTCCCTTACTCACAGAGAATCTTTTTTATTTCTTTCTATGACACATGGAACAATGCCATCAGCACTTGGTGCACTAACAAAAATAGGAGCCAGATGCCTTCCTATTAATGTTACTTCAGACCACTTTCAAATGCATTATTAAAATTACCATATTCATAGACTTGACTTTATCTCTGGCTTGAAAAAGGAGATGTGAAAGTTTATCCTTTAGTACATGTCTGGTAAGAACTAGCAGTATAAGATAATGCTGGGACAGGAATCATACTCAGAAGAGTTATCTTCTAACACTGAACACTTCTTAGAATGCCTGTGTATTTTTTGAGATACCATTTAGCTCAAATTTTCCAATAGTACCTACCATTTTTATACATCATTTAAGAGAGATTCTTCTTTGATTTCCAAAAGGACTAAGTGTCTACTGTTACCACTCAAAAAACCCCAAAGACACAGAGGCAGGTTCTCACTATAAACATTTCAAGTGATTTATGTTTTTGAAAAATGAACCATTCACAACTTTTGGAAAAGTTTTAGAAATGCAGTCTGCCTGTGCCTTATTCAGCAAAACAGAAGTGAAAAGTCTTCTTCACCTCAGCTCACAGTTTTTTGAATAGCATTTAGTTTTCCTCCACTGAGAAGTGACAGATGTGTATTATTCTAGATTAAAAAGACAGAAATCTCTTTCACCTAACTTAGACACATGAATTATTAGCAAATAATCTGAACAGTAGCTGAATTATCTCAAAGGTTTTCAGAGTAAAGGTAGGAAACACTGAATAGGAAAAGTGACAACACCGTCAAAATATAAATACATATATGTATACCTGCCAGAGCAATAATCAAACCTTTTGTTCTCAAATCTGTAGAACAGGCTTACAAAGGGTAGAATTCTTGACAGATGATGTACAATATGATACACAGATATGACTTTTAAAATTAAGCTCTCATATCCAAAAATCTATCTTTCAATCAGGTTGAATAACTGGATCCTAATTCCAGGCCTTTTTCCTCACTTTGAGTTACATACAAATGTTAGTTTGACATTCTGGGAACAGAAGAACTCAGGCTTGCTTGGCAAGGTTGAATACTGAGAAGCCCAAATAACTACTCATGCATAACCAAAAGTTGACTGTATGGCTGCCATGGTTCTCACTAAATTTTTCTGACCTTGCAGTCCCACAGCATTAGAAATTATACTTTCATTATGGGCAATTGCACATCTGGTAAATGCATTGAAAGAGAAGAACTCCATCAACTCTGCCTGGTCAGTATTTTGAAGTGGAAAAATGAAGCCAGACTATGGAAGAATAGGCATGCAGTCCTGTGGTCTGTAGAGGGGATCTTTTTTCTGAGTTATGTGCCAGCTCCTGTATTTTGTGTAGGTCAAGGTGACCTTCAATTTTTACTGAAAAAAATATGGTCTTGTTATTGGACCACAGAGTAGAAATGACAGAAAGAGCGTTTGCTCCCAGGTTTGCAAGTGGGGCTTAGTGTGACCCAGGATATGTTACCTATAATCTTTAAATATGAGGTTTTCTTCACCTACAAATAGGGACTAAGGAGAGACATCTCTGTCTAGATTTACAGAATGCTCTGAGATCCAGGAACAGAAGCTAGCTATTATTATTTCAGTGTCTTTTAGCAAGACATACACCAAAATATTTAGCAAGCCATGTAGTTTAAATTCACTTTCTCCAAGTCAAAATTACTTCTTAGACGATATGGATTGGACTGTACCAGAGGAACATCCACAACTGTGGTCAGGCATGGTGGACTCCATATTTCCTGCCAGCCCTCAGCTCTGCTCCACAGCCATCGCAACAAGGTATACTTTAAAATACCAACTGAAGCCATGTGGTAAATTTTGGTAAATAAGTCAGATTTTCCAAAATGGAATTTGTCAGAATACTTGGGCCTGTTTTTTCAAGGAGTGCTAAAAAAGGAGATTCTCAAATGTCCAAGGCAATGACAGAGATATGCCTGTGATTAAATTCTGGCAGCTTTTGAAAATGCTTTCTTCCACCACCATCTTACTTCCAGTACATACTATAAAGCTTTCTTAGAAAATAATGATAAGCTTAAATCATTAACATAACTAAAATGCCAAAAAGCAATTTTCTGTGAGAAAACCTTACTTCTCTGAGCATAAATCTAATTCTCTGACAAAATAAACAGTTTTTTAAAATAACCATATTTCATGGAAGTGCGTGTTTAGAGTCCTAAGTGCTGTTTGATTTTGTACTAGCAATTTAAAGTACAATTAGGAGTAAAATAGCCAGTTGTTAAGGCCTCCAATAAATTGAAGCCAGAAAACAATGGTGACTTGTGCTTAGTATGCAGATCATATAAACCCCAACTGCAGAGCCCAGCATTAGGATTCTGG
Source organism: Myiozetetes cayanensis (assembly GCF_022539395.1). NCBI lineage: Eukaryota > Metazoa > Chordata > Aves > Passeriformes > Tyrannidae > Myiozetetes > Myiozetetes cayanensis. The sequence goes on from NW_026087631.1 coordinate 61,200,519, forward strand.
ACACCTGGTCTGCTCTGGCGGGGAATAAAGAGCAGGGTTGAATGTTGGGCTTCAGTCGTACACTTCTAGTACTTAATCCTCTTTGTAACGGTCGATTTACATGTTAGAAAATCTAAAAGACAGGAAGTACAGTGTCTGGCTTTGAGTCTTGGTTCAAGAGCTTTCTGTTCATCTTCCTATGGCAGGAATTGCAATTTATTACCCACTATTTTGTAGTTCGCTTTGAAACTTTTTCATATGTTGTACAGTAATTTAGCAATCAACAAGCACGAATACTTTTCAGATTGTTTATGTGTTGTGTTTTTTACAACTGAAAATAAGGTTCATAGTATATTTTAGAAACAGAATATTATCTATAAAGTGTAACAGCATTGTTGAATATGACTTATATGTGGAAAAAAAATGTTCGGGTAGATGAGTGGTCAGGGGGATCACAAGCAGCTTCATCCATAATATACTGCGTGCCTGAATGAAGTTATTATCTTCTTCAAAATTTTTAAATATTACTAAGCCAGCTATAAACTTGCTTGAAGTACAGCAGTCAGTCACAATGAGTCAGACAACAGGCAAGAATTCCTTAAGGTAACCCAAACCCATGAATGTACTTCCATGTCTCAGAGGGTTCACACTCCTTAAATGAAGCCTGTCAGCAAAAAAAGTATAAAGCTCAGTGTCCCCATGATCAGCAAATTCCCCCATGGGACCCCTGTGCTGTCCTGACTGGCCTTTACAGCAGGGGGGTTGTAACTAGATGATCACATGATTCTGTGGTCCGTGATTCTTTGAGCTTTCTTCTGGATCACACTGTGCCCTGATGAAAGACAGGGAGGTTGTCTGAGAAACCATCATGCTGATCAGCCCACTCCTCTCCTGGACTGTGCCATGGCTTCTGCACAATGGGCAAGTAGTGGCACTTGTCTATGGCTGAAAATGCTGAAGCATCTGAGCCCATTTAATCTCCACAATGCCAGTTCAGTCTCAAATGTCAGTTTGGTTTCAGACAAACTCAAACAAACTGGTGCTTAAATCATGATGGTCACTCTTTTTCTCCCCAGATGCTCTGTGCCCCTCTGGATCTCTCTCACAGCAGGTTCCTTGGCAAGCACTTTAATTACTTACATCATTACTTACGGCATTTCTGTCAGGTATTTCCTGCGACTCCTGTCTTTTCCAATACAGCCAAATACACGGTTGGGATTTTGTTTGTAGCTCATTAGTGACAAAATATGGCATGTTATACTAGATGTTAAATGGCTGCTAGTAAGTGCATTCCTGATCGAGGGAGTCTTCAGACTGCATTCAAGCTGATAGGTATGTTAGCTACTGCCCACCCAGTCAAAATGTGGAAACAAGTACCTTTATTGTTCTTTGGCTGATGGCTAAAACAGTGAGACATCATCCAAACACAAATCCCGGGGAATGATTTGGATTCATCTGTAAACAAGGCCACTCTGTTTTCCCCAATTAGGAAAGAAACGTTTTCCAGAAATTTTTGAAGCATAAATGCTGCTAACATATGATACAGACTCCAGCATCCCTTGCTGTTTCTGAGTGATACTGAACTTTGCAGTGTGAGCAGATGAAGGATGATGACTGAGTGCCTTTTTAGTATCTAAGCGCTAAGTTGTTTGTAGATCACTGTCTGAGGTTTTGGGTACTTGCTGTGTCTTGTAGAATATCTATGAAAGGGAGGATGAGGACATAGGTGTGTGTATGAATTAAAAATATCTAAAGAGCAGAGGAAGGTGGAAACATTCATACACTGTGATGCAAGGAAGGAGAGAGCACAGATTTTTTTTTTCTATGTGCTGGTTGGAAAGACAATCTTGGGCTTGTGAGCAAAGAATTGCTCACAATTTTTCACAACAAAGTTTGGTCTTGCCACGGTCAATAAAATGAGACTTCTTATCAGCTCTGTTTAAAAAAAAAATTAAAAACCGAACAGTCCAGCAACATTAGAAGTATCTCATTCCATCATGTTTTTTTTAAATAGGAATTCAAAAGAATCTGTACAGTGTTTATATTCTGGACACAATGGATAATAGTATTTTTCCCTATTAGTATAGACCACACAAATACTTCTGTAATTTTCACAGGAAAAGGATGGGATAGCTTACATCTGCTTATTTTCTGATCAAATTAGTGACCAACAACATTGCAGGGATACATGTTTTGGTTTTATCACCAAAAAAAATCTAGTTCAGCCAAAATAATGCTGTCTACTTTTCAGAACCAATGTCTACTACTATTGATCTTTGCTAGCTCTCATTGAGAGATATTCAGAACTAATGTAATCAATGTAACCAAAGCTTTAACAATAATTTGGTATATTTGGGGATTTTCTTGTTTTCTTTTGCTATTTTAGACTGTATCTACTACAGTCAGTTAACAAAGAATTAAAACAGAAGTGACAAATCGATAGCAGAGGGAAAAATTAGAAAATAAAGTTTCAAGTGAAAAAATAATCTCAGGTGAAACTTGTCCAACTCAATAAATAATTTCAGGTATTTTGAAAACAAACCACAGATTTTTATAAGTGCATTTCATGTATTTGTTATTGCTTTGAAATCTTTCACTTTTCTACATTTAACAGAAAAAAGGTGAACTATCTAAAGCAAGGAGTAGCCTTTTGTTTTAGCCAACAAATTATCCGGTTCTTTATCCGGTGAACTGGAGGATCAGTCGTTCATTCAGTTCCAGAGACTGAACTCATGCCATGCTGGTGTACAGCTCTGCCAGACTGGTAAAGAAAAAATCATTCAGGAGTGAAAACAATTTGGCACAGGTTTTCAAAATTAGTCAATATTGGCCTTAACTAATTTTGCTTCCACTTGTGTCATCCAAAGCTCTGGAGATCTGTCAGTGGAATCCTCCTTTTATTTATGCCTATGCAAAAAATACTGTCATCAGTGTCTAGGTTTCATGAACTCCATCTATAAGGATGAGCAAACCTTATTAACAACAGGTTCAAAAGTGAGGTAACCGTTCTCATAGCTAGGCTGGTTTTCCAAGTCATGTTGAAGGCCAGCTATTAAAAGTTGGAGGAAGGTCTGGTTTTCAGGAAGTATAAATGTGTGTTATATAAACTGCTTTAAACTAGATTTCTTTAGCAGAAAATGAGCCTTTTGAGTACGTACTCTACAGACCCTTATAGTTTCCAAAACAATTAATGAAATATTTGTAGTTCACTGTCTGACTGCACTACTTAACTTTGGGAATAACATCATTATCTAACTTCTACCCCTCATCTACAGTTCTTTTCCTTGCATTTCAGACCCTTGATAATTTCATAATCACAAAAACTTACTATTTGTCTGCACATTTGTATTGTATTGTCCTGTTAAAAGGGCTGAGAATCTCAAGTGAATGTGACTGTTTCTTAAAACATCATTACTGTTGTTTGGGTTATGTCATAATCACAAAAACTTCCTATTTGTCTGCACATTTATATCATATTGTCCTTGTAAAAGGGCTGAGAATCTTGACTGAATTTAACTGTTTCTTAAAACATCATTGCTGTTGTTTGGGTTATGTTTTTTTGGTGGTTTTGTTGCCTTTTTTTTTATACTTTGTGCAAATGTACTGCCTAAACTAATTCCTGTGGAATTATTTTCTCCTATCAGATAATTCCACTAGACCCACTTCCTTGAACTTGCAAGAAATAGGCTGTAACTTGCATAAACTTGCAGGAAAACACAGACCTGTAGCTGTAATGTATACAACAATAATTAGAGGTAGAGCTGGTAGCCCTTTCTTTTATGAAAGTGAACTGCCATTTTCATTAAGAATCTACCATTTGTTACTTATAACTTTTCCAAGCTTTTACTCACATTTCAGACTGGATGTCTGTCATAAATTGAACTTTTTGAGGAATCTTTTTGTATGCAATGCTTCCATTCAGACAGAAGAAACCTTTTCTCCTTAAAATTAAGAAAGATATCTATCAACCTCTTCTTTGAAAAGCTCTGCCATCCCTTTACTATGGTATTTGCAATTTGGCAGAGTGCTTATAGCTATTCCCATGGAGCTCCACCCACACAAGCCAAGTTACAGCCTTGAATTATCTCACTTGGAATGTGCTGCAAGACTTCTGAAGAGTTCAGCACCTTAATCTCAAGATTGATGGAGAGGCCTCTCACGCTGGCCAGCCTGTACACGTCACTCTGAAAACACAGCTGTGCATGCTGTGTAGTAGCCAAGACACAAAACCTCTCTCTGCACAGTTACTCCCAGCTGCCTGTGGGCCAGCTCCAGGCAAGCAGAGGATGGGAACAGCAGGGTCCAGCCTGCACCTCATGGTGCAAACAGAGCTGGCACAGGAGATATCTGGCTGGAATGCCATAGAGACAAGGACTGACCTAAGGGACAGCGTGGGGACCTGAGTGTTGACTTGCAGGATGGGCAAGGGGAATGGAGTACAGAAGTGTGAGTTGGGGGCTAGGACACACACACACGGCACAACATTGTGGGCAGGGAGCTAACAAGAAACGAGGCTTGGAAATGCTTTGGTAGACAGATATGAAGAAGATTTAGGCTGCAGTTCCTTATGAGGGTGAGGAAATCGAGATGGAGGTCATCTTTACCACATTTATTAATGAACACTCCTTTCCTGCTCCTCCTCCTTCCCCTTCCTACACTAGGTATGTTATCCTATTCCTTGCCTTGACACTGATAATGCTGCCCATAGCTGCCTCAATGCACTGTATCTTGCAGGAACCTATCCAGCTTTTTCTACTCAGTTTGTCTTAAGCAACAAAGTTGCTTAAGGAAACCGAAGGGACCATTCAAGGGATCCAACAGGTGCCAATTCCAACTTGAAGTAGATGGGAGGAGGATGTAGCCCATAGCACTGAAGGGAGAAGAATAAAGTTCAGTCACTGAGAAAGTATCCCTTTTCAAGGCAATTCGTTCAGTGTAATTTGTGGAACTGAGTTCCCAGAGGGAACTGATGGATGCCTAAAAAGGCAGATAATGATGGGGGCATGGGCTGCAGGTCCAGGGATAGAAATCTGACAAGATTTAATATGGAAGCAGGATGGGTTTAACTGAAAGAAGACAAGCGGTAAGGTCTGAAAATGGATTTGATCAATACATAGGAATGTTGCTGGTAATAGTTAAATGAATGGTAAACCAAGAGGGTGAATTTTCTTCTTTTCAGTTTTGACAATCACTGTGTATTTATGGACTGAAAGTCAAAACTTGGATAAAGCAAAAAGGGAAGAGCAAGAGAGAACTCCACTCATTCTGTGGTAGCCTGGTTAGGCAAAAGGATTGGGACTGAAATTAAGATAACACAGATCTTTAGAATGATAACTGGTAACTCCCTACAAAGGGTGGATACAATGTAGATTAATTAACAGTGTTTAACAGTGTTTGGAAGACCTGTGAGTGTCAACAGGTAACACTTGTTTCACAGGGTTTAGTTAGCACCCTTAAACATAACGAGCTATGGTGAAAACAGGAGAAGATGCGAAAAAGAGTACATCAACGAACATTCATGTCCCAGTTTTCTGTGTTTCACTGCTCCTCTCTGAACTAGTACCTAGGTGTTTGACCAAGTAGTAATTCATCCTGGTAGCTCTTAGGCCTTGCTAAGGAGAGCAATTGCTAACTCCCCTAGTTGCTATGCTGTAAGTCTAAAATTCTGCTTTTCTTGGTTTAAAAAACATAAAAGAACAAGTAAACTAACAAAAAACAAAAAACAAAAACAAAAACAAAAAGAAACAAACAAAAAAAACCCCAACCCAAACCAAAAAAACCCCCAAACCCCACAACAAACAAAAATCAAAGATGAGATGGAGAGAAAAGAAGGGGGAACCCCATGGCAAAACATGGGGGTGTTTTTTTTATTGTTTGGGTGTTTCTCTTTTGCTTTCAGAGAAAGCCTAGGAAATAATGCACACTTCAGAGTAATTGCCCAGAATCAGTAAGCATGTACTCAACAACTCTATTGTATCTGTAAGGTACTATCTTGCCCGTTTATTTAATATGAGCGTCGTAAAAGTTAAATCAACAAGAAAGAACAACTTAGATACTGTATTAATAAATGTCAGAGAAAAACACACAAGGAAAGTAAAAAGTTTTTGTGTTGGACAGGATTTTAATAGTGTGTAGTGAATTTTTAGAACTACTTCTAGGTAAGCAACTTTCCCATTATCATCTGAAGGAGCATAAATTTTTTTGTGATGTGTAAACAATGTATGTGAAAAATGTCTATTGCAAATAAAATTGTTACCATTAATATCATTAAGCAGAAGGAAAAAATACCAGGTTTGTCATGTCAGTGATGCTATTAGGGACTTGTTGGCTTAAAATTATTCCCTTCCACAAAGCACTGTTTTGCAGTTTAGGCATTAGCCTGAGAGTCTGGTGATCTGGGATCACATCTTGGCTAGGTTGCAGACGTGTTGTATGATACTATAGTTAACTCACATAGACTTAATGCCCTTAGTTTCATCTAATTTATTTTCTCTTCTACATAGTAATTTCAGACCATGAATTCAAGACAAGAACCTCTATAATGCCTCTATGTATTGCCATGAGACTGGAAGGCACTGGTGTTAATTATGGTCATAGAGAAAGGTTTGAATGGTCTTGAGACTGGAGTAATAGAAATGTGACAGTATGAAGTGTAAGGCAATGTTTTTCTAGATAATTGAAAACATTCCTAGGAACTTAACAGTTGGTAAAGATGTTTCCAAGGGATGAAAAAGGATTTAATGTGCTACTCTGACAGATGTGGTGAATCCAGAATTACAGGCATGGTTGCAACAGAACTGTACAGAATGTAGATAGGCCCTTTTTTGCTTAAGGTGAGCTTACTTGGATATATGAACTTCAAAATGTATTGGGGTTTTAGCCATATTTCTTTTCACACTCACAGCTTATTAGTTGTGATGCCAAAATATTGGCACTTTTATATGTGTTGCCACTGTTTCTCATTCCTCTTTAAGTTTATCCTGCCCTTGTGTGTACAGGACTATGTTTACATGTGTCTCTGTGTGCTTGTATAGAAGGTACATAACAATGCTATGTGTGTGAGATGCTGAATCACTTCCATAGTGCATTAGATTTTATTTTCCCCAAGTAGATCTTGTTTTGCTGTTTCATGTTTATACTTCTGTTTTGTCAGTGTTCCTGCCCTTTGTTTGCTTGCCACCTTTGATATTTGAATATCTTGCAAAATACAATATCCCAGTTAGTTCTCTTCCTCTGTGAGTTAGTAAAGTTTGGTAAGGGGCACTTTGCTCCACTCTTTACATGAGAGTGAGTGGGGCATTTAACCTTCAAAATGTTAGTTTTATAGCACAGGGATTGCTTTATACTCTAGCTTTGGACACAAATAGCATTTGCCATTGTTCAATAAAAACACTAATAAGGATATGCTTTAGAAATTAATGGAATTATTATACTGTACAGGAAAATGCAAAAATGAGGTACTAATCAGTTTTTGTCCCTTTTTAGCAAATGTACACATTCAAGTATACATTTGTGCAATCAATGCACAAATCAAACAGGTAGAAATCCCACTGTCTATATAAATTTCATATTAGCATTAAACAGAAAGAAAGTATAGTTCACTGACTTACCAGTTACCAAATTAGCCAAACCCACTCAGTAACTAACTTCAAACTCTGCTGTTTAGTCTTCATATTTTATATCCCTGTTTTTCACTCCACAGTGTTGTAAAAGACAAGTACTTCCATTACCATAGCAACCACAGAAATGTGGTACTGTACATATGACACATCTTTTAAAGTACACAGCACCATGGGAACCAAGCTCTGGACTCTGGAGGCAGCAAATGTTTGCAGTAAAAGCAATTCAAATACATCATTCAAAGAAATGCTAGAAGTCTCACACTAGAGATGCAGGACAAAGACTGAGGATCTGTGCTCTGTAGGGCCCTTCAGATATTTCTTTTTATTGCTTGTGGGCTGGAAATTTTAGGCATGCTAGTCACAGATGGAAGAATATGATCCTTTTGCACTGGAAAATAGTTTTCTAAATCCACCAGTAATCCAGGCTTTGTGACTATATTCCTTTTACAATACTTACATTTCTAAAGCTTCCCATAGTCTTCTGTTTCCAATGTTGTGCTCTTTAATTTTCTTTTATTAAACATCTCTGATTTGGACATTGTGTAGTATGTTATTGCAGATAACTTATTTATGTCTATCTGCAAATACATCTCCAATAATTATGTAGAGGAAGAGAGCAAATACTTCAGAAGTCTCTGCAGAAAAAGGTCATGTATGTAATGTATGTAATCCACGTGTTTTGGAACTACTGAGATCTTTTTACTTAGGATTAATTTGTAATTCTTCCCTCTTTGATGATAGCTATTTTTCTATCTTACACTCAGTTTGTAGAAGCCTTGAATAATGGACCTAATATGTATATCTTAAACACTGATAGCCAGAGAGTTGTGCAGCCAGCCAAGGATTGTTGATAATACCAGGCAAGGATTGTCGGCAAGAATACACTATGAGAAAGAAGAGGCTTGGCTGGAGAAGGGGCCGTACAAAGGTAGAGCAACACTTTTCTGGGATAAATGTACTTGTTCTGGCTCCTGGAGGGAGGCACAACACAGAACAGCAAGTACACACAAGTGCAGGAATGAGGTCGAGAAGTAGGCATGGACTGCAGGAGGGGATCAAGAACACCCAAGACCCCTTAAGCCAGCCCCCCCAACCTAATTCCAGAAAGTCTTGAAAGAATGGGCTGTTCATGAAAACTGATTTGCATAGAAAGCAAGAAGCTTATCTCCAGGGCAAGCAAAACTTGTCTATAAAAAGGTACCCCCATGAACAAGAGGTACACGTGCACATCAGGGCCCTCATCAGCTGGATCAGTGCTGGAGCCAGGACTAGTGATCTCTTTTTCTCTCTCTTCCTTCATCTCTCTCTCACTGTCTAACTCATCTCTTTCTCTTTCCTTTCATGCTACCCCTTTATCCAAAACCCACCTCCATGTAGGAGATCAGGGACTAACTTGTACTGATTTCCATGCCAAGCGTGTAATTTACTCATAAAACTGTGTAAGATTTTGCAGACCCTTGCACTTTTGTTGTTCCTTTTGACCACAAACATCTACAAGTATTGGGTGCTCCCTTTCCTTGAAGAGTGGGATGTCACACAACTGTGCAGCAAAAGTATGTTGCTAAAATGACATCACAAGGAAAAGGTAGAGATAAAACAACAGTCCTCCGTGTAGCGTAGACTTTTTAGCTTGTGAGTTGTGAGGACAAACATAAACTCATGTTCCCATAGCAAGTTAGGTTTGAAAGATGAAAATTCAGTAGAAGCAAACACTAGCTGGACATTTGTTTTTATCATAATGCCATGAATGGATTTAAGCCTTCCAGAGATGTATTCTGACTTTTTTACAGACCAGGATTTGAGACTACTCTAAATTAACACAGCTAAGGCAACATCAAATGTCTCTCAGTTTCCATCTGACAAACTGAACTTAGTCACATCAATCATTCCTTGTTCCTGAACAGGAGGAATCGCCACATCAGAATATGAGAATGGCCATTTTGTGCCACACCAAAAGTATCTGTCAAAATCCTGTCTCTGGCAGTGGTCATAAAAGAAATCCAGGAGGAGGGAAAGAACAGGCAAATGTTACCTCTACCATCATTCAGTTCTTTTAATCTCAGAGACCATTGCTCAGAGACTTGCTATGTCTGTTGGGGTGTGATGAGTGCAGTTGAAGGGATAAGTTGATTTGTGTATAAGAATTCTATCAATAAAATGAAGTGTTTCTTTTCCTCAAAAACATGCTCAGTGGGTAAAGTAAGACTTGTGTACTACAGGAATAGCGTGTGTATTCACTCATCAAAACGGGGAAAATTCTAAATAGAATATGAACTCCAGCTGTACTTATTCAATCAGTAAATGCACACTAGAGCTACCTTCACAAACAACTAAAGTTACCTACCAGAGTGAATAGTTGGTCTCACTGAATCAATTGACTTCGCAGGAACTGTGATTTGACCTCAAAAAAGCTATTTCCTTCCTTTTTAGATAAATTGCTTAAAGTGCCTCCTTTCATTGCCAGCCTTATCATCTGGTGTTTTGTAAGACCTTTTGAACCATAGAAATGTAACACTGCAGCATCCCAGTTACCTGTAAATAAATCTTGCATCTATTATTTAATCCTTCTAGCCTCCTGAAGGTGGATTAAGGGGTGCCTATCCTCAGGGGACTGCCTGTATTGATGTTGAGGCAGGGAACAGGAGCCCTGCAGGGTCACTCTGAGGACAGAAACATGACCAGCACACTGGAACTAGTGCTGTTACTGTGATCCTCCAGAATTAAACTTCAAATGAGCCCTGCTTTCTCTTCAATTACTGTTGACAAGAAATAGCTACTGCTTGTTCTCACGTCTGAAGGAAAACACGATCTTTTTTATCAGGACCTGCTTCATAAGAGGTATGTGATATTACCCTTTTCTTAGACAATCAGTAAATATGTCCTTAAAAAAAACCAGTTGAGCGTACAGTAACTGCCTTCACATTTAAACCAAATGCTAATTAGAGACCACCCAAATTAGAAACCACCAAAACAAGGGAGAAAGCATAAGCCTCCAGTTATTTGCAAGTTGTAGCATTGCTAGGGCACTTCCGAGTGACTCACCATGAAAGAGAGAGGAGTACTCTGAGAAAGGAAGCACTTTGAAATGTAGAAGAAAAGACAGTACAATCCCTCACCAAAAAAAAAAAAAAAAAAGAGAGAGAGAAAAAAAGAACACTGCATTATGTTGATTGCAGTATGATGAAAGTCCCCACTGGTCTAAATTAGAGAAAAAAAAAAGGTGGAGTAAGAATTTAAGTGTCACCACAAAAATGAAGTTGTCTGGAAGAAACCTACAGTACAAGTTTAAGTTACGGATGCTTCTCTCTACTTTTAAAATTGCAAATTATACCTCTGCATATTTTAATAGTATTGTAACTGCTAGAATGGCACAAAGTTTCTCAACGATTTCAGCCAATCTGGAAAAGTTGTATATGCCTGTCTGTGCCTGCAGCTGTGTGTATGTTACATAATTGTTATTCTGCTCAAGCTTTATAAAATCTTCTGCTCAGTCTTTTTCACAACTTTAAGTGTCCTAGACTGGAATTTCCTGTAGGAGTATCAGCTTGGCTGTTGATAAAAGGACACTAGAAGAAACTATCTTTTTCTCACATGGCATTACAAAAACTCAAAACCTTTTGGGTTGGGAACATGCCATTTGTTGGAGCAGAATATTCAGTGTGGAAATACTGTGAGCTTGTGAAAACCGAGGTTGCAGAGGGGATTTCCTAATTTTCTAATGGTTGATTTTGCAATGTCAGTGAAGTTTTCATTGCTGTTTCCTAAATAAAGAACTATCTAACCAATGAGATTGTTGTTTAGGTATTGTCTCTAAGTACTGAAAGCCCCCTGTCCTCAGGAATACAGGATATGCATTCATGAAATAAACAGGGCTCTATTATGGTCTTGTACCTGTAGAATTGCACTCATGTACTTGCCCGTATGTGCTCTCTCACACTTATATTTTGTGAAAGGCTGAGTTTTTACTATCTGCTGGTGATAGCAGAAAGAGTAGCAGTTTAGACAGTATTTGGAAATTATTAAATTCTTCTCTAGCACCTGGTTGGACACCTGTTAACTAAACTTTCAAAATGTGGTAGCAATGGAGACTAGTGAATCTTGGTTTCTTATCATGACAATAAATGAATAACACTTTAAAAAAATATATAAAAAATGATCTGAACAGTTTGCAAATCCATGTCAGATTCTAGGATTGGCATTTTAAGGAGGAAAGAATTTAGCTTGAGTGGGCAAAACACAGTTTTAATTCTGTATTAATTTTTTGCTGACTTTATGATACCATAGTATTTAAAAGGAGCAATTAATCTGTTTCTTTCCAAGAATTTTTTTCTGTGCATCCAACGTGTAATGTATCGATGACTGTTTCACTGTCAGTCCAGTAGTTTTGGAAAATGAAGTAATCCAGCTTTCATGATTGCAAGGGTGATATCTCTTTGATATGGATTTCTCTTTCATTCCCTTGTGAAAAAACCACAATAATTGACACTAAAACTTATTCCTATTGAGAAATTCAATGGTATTTGCACACTGAGATACAAAAGGGCCTTCAACCTTAAGATGTGTTCTGTTTTGCACAGGTGATCTACTTGATGAGGTGTTCTATTGAAGTTATTTTATTTCTGTGAATTTTCTCCTGTTTTCACTTTTGTTTTAGTTGCACAGACTCAGTTATGAAAGGGGATCTTGGGCAATGATCAGGAAACCATTACTCTTATTTTTTTCTGGGAGGTTTCAAGAGAACTTTCCGAGTGCATGTAAGAGAGGTTATTTAAGCTATCCAGCTGGCATTTTTGATCACTGTTGCAGAGGAGAGAAGAATATGAGATGAAGCTAGAAAGAAGAGCACACATTACTAAGTTTTGGGTGATGTGCTGCCTTAAAAGGAAAATAAAGAAACATTAAATAAACACAAGGAATTTGGGAACAATATTTGTATATGTATTACATTTTGCTTCAGCTGGGGAACATGACAGTTCTGAGTTGGAGCTGAGTATGAAGGTATGAGTATATGTAACATGGTATATTCATTACAGTAATGAAAGCTTAATCACAACTTTAATTTGTCTTCTACGGCATTTTTTAAAAATGTGCCTAAGATTTTAGTGCACAAAAATAGCACATAGAAAAATGAGTCCATCAGCTTAGTCATGTGCAGGTAGAGAGAAAACCAATCTATTTCTCTTTACAGCAACATTTAGGTTCTTGACTATTATGACATTTCATTTATTTAGGTTATGCTTTCAAGATGCCTGAAAATGGTTCCATTAGAGCCTGCCCAGTGGATCTAAGTCTTTCTTGAGGAGCAGTGCCTCAACCTGGATGCCCTATTCTGCGTACTCTGTGGTTTTATCAGTGCTGATCAGACTAGACAGATGACGTCACTTGTTCTGTGGTATATATTCTGTTTATATAACCTAGTCTGAGTTTTTGCTTCTTCTGTAACAGCAAACCAGTCCTGGCTCAAGTTCAGCTTGTGATTTACCCCTAGTTCCTCCTTAGCCAGCCATTCTGTGTGTGGTACAGTTGCTTGATCACTTCTGCTTTCATATAGTACTTTTATACATGCCTGCTGAGCTTCATTCAAATCATGGTACCACTCAAGACTTCCATCCATTTTAACAGCTAAATATAAATAAGTACACTCTGGGTATGGATTCCCAACAAATTATGCATCCATTCTATGTTAGGAGAGTAAAAAAAAAAATTCTGTAAAATGTTCATGAGGATGTCTTATGGGACAGTCATCTAAAGAATCTGTACTATCTGGAGACACGCTATTTATCTTCTGCATCCTCAGCTGCAAGCGCTGTTGCTTTATAGAAAAAGATTTGACATGATTTCATAGAGTATCTTGAGTTAGAAACATTATTCTTGACAATGTTTGCAAGCTGTTTATTTGTTAGTGGGATTTTCCCAGTAATTGAATACTCAATCCTTCTTTCCATCTCCCTCCTCTCCCATTAAAGTTATGTATTGTATTTTCTCTCTGTAGAAGCTTCTTATCTCTGTTTTCCTTCACAAGTGCTCAGAGCACCACTTATGCCCCAAGGTTTTACTGGACATTTTGTTAAGTAAATTGTGATGGTGGGTCAAACCAATACGAAAGTTATTTTGAGTTGTTTTCACAGATGACATACTTTAAAATTGCCCAGCTTGTTCTTGCCTTATTTTAAGGTCAAGCCATATGTTTTATCACTCGATGAAGTGTGCTAACCTCTTGTTCTCAAGTGTTCTCTTTAGTGATTTCTGAAGCCTATAACTTTGCCTCTGTCTTATGGAGCAGAGCTCTATTATTCTTGCTTTGCTTATTGTTGCTAATGTAATTATTACTTATATATTTCTTTCTTGTTCCTCTTTGTCTTCCTTGCTAATTGCAGCTGTTTGTATCTTGGCCTGAGTTTTGTGTCTTCTGAAAAATACTTGTCCCCAGCAGTCTCTAACCTAATTTCCACTTTCTCTGTGCTCTCTTCCTGTGTTTGGGGCTAATAACAAGCTCTTGACTTAGCCAGGCCAGTCTCTTTCTACGCTTTCCATCCTTCCTCTTCATTGGGCCAGTTTGTACTTGTGCCTCAATACCATTTCTTTGAGGAATTGCCAGGTCTCTTTAAATCCTTTCCCCCATGAACTTGCCTGCCATAAATTCTTAACTAATGTTTCCCCGAGTTTACTGGAATCTACCTTCCTGAAGTTTATTGTTTTTATTTTGCCTTCCTCTCTTTGGTTGCACCGCTCTTCACTGTTACTCTCATAACAGATTTCTCTGTGGTAAGCAGTCCTGATACTCCGGGGAAGCAGAGGAGGGCTTCTGAATGTTTAGAAGTGCACAAAATCACATCCAGAATCCAAGATTTGTCCAAGAACCCTTCCCATGCTCTTACAGCACTGCGTGGTCACTTCAGTTTTATTTGCTGAGACCATTACTCGGAAAGTATTTAATACATCTTTTTAATGTCTTTTATTTCTGTTTACAAGGTTACAGCCAGCACCATGTGACAAGCCAGCTCTCCGTGGATGACTGCAAACAATAGTTTGAGAACTACTGATTTAGAGTACAGCAGTTGCTCTATTGGAGCAGGCCCTTGGTCCATTCAAAACAAGGTGAAAAAAAACACTTAATGACTTAGAATGCAATGCACGCCTGTGAAAATTACTCAGGATAAAGTTCAAGAAAGAATTAGAGGGAAAACATAATTGCACAAACTATTCTAAAGATTGACTCAGTCCTTAAAATTCAAGCACTTCATTTTCCAGTCTAATCCAAGTCTTATAACCAAAAGAAAATGAACATTCCCACTGAGCACTTAATGTTATTAGAATAGGCAGGTTTTCTTTTCTCAGCTTTCAAACTTTTCTTTGAATTAGCTTTGTTTCATTTTCTCCTCAAGCACGTGAATTCCCTGAAAGTCCTTTCCTCCTCAAAGAAGTCTCCTGCATCAAACAGTCTGTTTTTGAAAGGTTAATCCATTTTGTGTGAGCTCAAGTTGTAATTTCAGAAAAACTTATGATTTTGCCTGTCCTGATTAACCAGTCCTTTCTCTCTTTTAACTCCTTGTTCATCTTTCTCACTTCTGACAAAAAGCATCCTATGTATTAGATTAGAGATTAACCTATTTCTCCAATATTCAATCCTTTAAAATATCAAAGTATTGTGTACAAGATGATGCACATTCAACACTGATCTTTTAAGGGAAATGTTTGAATATATATGACATATGTCATCTGTGTTGCGTAAGTATCAGGCTTTTTCTTAGAGATTTGTTTTCTAATTCTTCTAGCCCATTTGCAATGACAACCTTTTCTCAAAAGCTCTTTTATTAGTTTGTATGCAAGAGGAAAGCCTTATCAAATTTGTATTTGATAATACTGTACATTTCCACTCTAGTAGAATCAAGTGTTATACATTACATGTTGGTGAGGTTTGCACAGTTAATGCTGTAGCAGCAGCTCTTCAACTTGGTCTTGAACAGTTCTGGGAGAGGGAGAAATAACAAGAAATACTGAAGTAATTAATTAAGAGGATTATGTTAATGTATGCAGAGTGCTTGAAGATGAAAATTGAATTTTATAGTATTAGGCAAACATAGTATTACTAGCAGTTAAAAGTCAGTTAAAAATGTATAAAACACCCTGTAAACTTACAAAGTGGGTATTGCACAAACTGGGATTCAGAATTTTCCAACATAGGGTAGTCTTGTAACCTTCATGCTGCTACTGCATGGATGTACAGCACTATCAAGCCTCTTATAACTACTGATGAAAGAATCCTGCAAAAGATATACCCATGAAGAAAGAAGAGGATGTATATTAGTGGCTTAGTCTATTTTGTCTACCAAGGGTACATTAGGATGGAAAAGTCCTTACTTGGTAAAATACTGCATTTTATCTAAGGGCAATGTTGTGACTTTGGGTTTAGTCAGTAGTCTGTGTGTACTCTTGCAAAAATCAAGATCTGTGGTTCAGATCTTTCCTTAGAAAGGCCCCCAGTCTGTCTCCATTTATGAGACAGCAAGGCCTCAGCTCTGTCTGGGCTGAGTAACTCCACATCCAGTATAGACATGCTGTGCTCTTCTTGCGTTGAACAGTCCTGCAGTAACTGTCCCACAGTGCCTTTCACCAACCTCTTGGACAGATGTTTCAGCTCTGCTGGCTGAGGTGTGCAGAGTAGAAGCTCCTCTTAGAATCCTAGAATAAAAAGTGCATTTCTGCCAGCCCAAGTATTTAAAGAGGAACAAATGCTGCAATACTATTGTGCTAATAGAACAAGCAGCTGTGAGGGCAGTGACCATGCAGGCCACATTTCCTGGGAAATTCTGGGAAAGAAATACCTACAATCTGGTTATTGGAGGATTTTCAGGCACCAGGTGGAAGTGTGGGATGAGAGGCAGAGGTACATCCCTGCCAGAGATATTGGACTGACTGTTTGGAACAAGAAGTATTTCAGCGAGTGCTGGACCTAGTGAAGTCTGATTTCCTGTATGCACTGGTTGAGTAAAAGCATTTAATAAAAACGTGGTGAGATGATACTGTCAGCCCAGCCTTACCAGAGATTTGAAAAATGAGAGAAAAATACGAGGAATGTCTATTCTGTGGGAAAAGGTTCAACTGAAATTTTTATTTTGTGAGGTTCGAGAGAGCCAAAACAGAAGAGAACCCTTGGGTCACAAAGATTTCTATAAAGAGAGTTGAGATCTCTTTGGAGCCTTATTTTCTCAAGAACTCAGGCCAAAAAATCTAGAGCAGCTGTTGAGACTGGGTCCTTCTGTAGGGACTCTCATGTCCTTCTTCTGAGGAGGGCAAACACTGTTCAGTTGCAACTGTGCAAGATACCATATTTCTGAACTCCACAGGGATGAGATGAAAGAGAAGGAAAAGAACATCCTACCAAGGAAGGGGCAAGGTCTAGAGACATGTAATCCAGACTTTATGTCATTTAAGCTCTACCAGAAGAAATAAAGTTAGTTCTAGGAAAGAAACTAAAGTGAGGACAACTCCGGTAGATGCAATTTTCGTTCTTCAGCAGCATATTCCTTTTCTCCTTTGTCCTTCTATCAAACTGGGTTTGAAAATAACTTCCTCCATTGCTCATGCATTTACAACAAATAATATAGGGCTGGAATTGCTATTTATTTTGCTCACTCAGTCTTTTTCCAGCTCAAAGATTGGAGTCCACTGCCATATAATGCCCAATTCCTCTCAACAGAATCAATACCTACTCAGCTCGTAACCAAGCAATGGAAATAAGTAGCAGAACAGTGCTGTCTGTGGTTGGTTTTTTCTGCTTCCCTGCCACAGATTAGGATAGCACATCTGAGTTGTTTGAGGATATTTTACTTTTCTTATTTTTTTCCTGTAAGGGACCAAATGTAGTCCAGCTGTCAGCATCCTGGGTGATAGTACTGTATCCAGACTCACTGGATGTGCATGCAAAGGAAATGGAGGTGACATCCTGCTTTTCCCTTGGCCTAGGGCAGAATTTACTTTGTCTGGCCGTTTGTCACCTTCAGCAGCATGTCAAAGTAGTTTCTAATGGTAAAACTTTCATAATAGGCACAGATTGTACTTAAATGGGAGGCAAATGTGAATCTGAGGAGAGGGATAGAGGTTTCTGGACACAACACTTGCCAGGGTAATGGATTGGGCAGTTTCTAACTCAGGAATCAACATATAGCCAGTTTAAGTGTCTTCAAGAAAACAGAACCTCAGCTCCATTTTGTTTAAAGTAGCTCTATCTGACTCACATTCCCCATTCCTGATCCTAATGGAGATAAGCCACCAAGGCCCTGAATTTTGACTAACTTTTCAACTCAGTAGTGTGACAATACATAGTGGTGTGAAGTTGATGGTCTCTGCTAAGAAGAAGATAGTCAGTGTAATGAACCTCCAAATTTGAATACTGAAAGCCGTTTCACTTCAGTAGTAATTCTGATTTTTTTATTTTTTATTTTTTTAACTGCTAGATTAATTCAGGTTCACATAGTAACTACCATACCATAGAGTAAAAGATACAGACAGACACTGACCTAGTAAGATTCTCCAGTCGGGTAACTGCCTGGTTCATCAGAGTTATCAACCAACTTATAAACTCTAAATTAAATGCCTTTATCCAGTAGAGAACTCGAGCAAGGCGCAGAGGTCTGTAGTGAAGGCTACATGCTTATGGGGCATGAACCAGGTCATAGGGCCAGGAAAAGCTGTGGTGGCTGTAGCACTGCTGTGCATCACAGTGGTTTTTTTAGACACCAGAATAGTTTGTGTTTCTCCAAGGATACTGTGCTCTTGGCTATCAGAGAATCTCTGGAGGCACAGAGAGAATAGCAACTTCTGATCTCTTGGGCCTTCAGTCTTCTGTTTGAAATCAGTGAAAGAGACTGTGTGTTTATGAGAGTCTAAGCAAAGTTTCAGACCGAGATGGGTAAGTTTGGAAGTACATCCTAGCAACTGATAACAAAAAGAAAGGATACAATCCTCACCCCTCCAAATCAGCTTTCTAACTAGAACTTCTGAAAATCTAAATATTATGTACCAAAGCCTCTAAAATAATTTCTGTGTTCCTGTTGGATGAAAGATACTGCATAAATGAAAATATTGGGGTTTTTTTAAAATAAATTAGTTTCTTTATAGATTCTTTTTACACCCAGACACTTCATGGTTTAATTTCAAAGAAATCCTTTTGAGCTTATTTTTGAGAACATATTTAAATCTTCATTTTTTGGCTTAAAAAAACCATTTTCTTAATCCAAAATAGTTAAAAGTCAGTCATCAAACCTGCCGCTTCTCATCAGGAATTTATTAGTACAAAATTAATTCATTCATACTTAAAACACCTTACATGTTCTTGTCTTGTAAAAAGAAATATAAATTATTTCTCATTGTTTTGGGCATAGACTAATACTTGACAGCAGCAAAAACCTTTTCTCTGTCAGTCTGCATGGAAAATGAGATGAGAGCACATTTTAGAAAACTTGGAAAAGTCATTCCTGTGAAGAAATACACCAGTTCCTTATCTTGACAGTTCAGTCAGTCTTTTCAACACGAAGCACAGAAATCATGAATGATTGTTTATTTTCTGTTCTACCGTGTAGGAAACGTGCCTGAAATTGGAGAACTGCATCGTCGTGTTCATTTAGTGGCACATAAGCACCATCTTCTGGAGAAAACCACTATTTCCCAGAGATTAAGCAGGATAAAGCAGATCCCATTTGTTTATTACTGAAAGGATGTATTTGAATGTATTGCTCTATAATATTGTCAGTTTTTACACTGTAGCAAGATAAATAGCTTAAAGAAATTATTTATATTAATAATAATAATAATAAAAATCTTTGTAATAACTATTGTTACCTAATTACTCACATTACCTCATAGAACAATAACAGCATTACTTTAATGCCAATAAGCCTAATTCATGGACCAAGATTCCACAGAATGATTTTTTTGGGGTCAAAAATCTTGCAGTGTAAAACAAGTGACACTGGATACCATCATATCAGCACAAGGGGACATTAAGGTACCATTGGTTTGTATGATAAGCAAACCACAAACTGAATTATCATCCTTTTGTGGGCAGTCTAGTGAAGAGTGATTTAGAGTGTTGTTTATAAGCAAACAGGATATTTCAGAAGATGGCAGTTCATGGAATATTCAAGTCAGTATCTCAGTAAAAATGGGAAATAGTAGTTGGGGCTGTGGGCCCAGAAGTCTTTGAGACAGAGAAGGACAGTAGCTTGTGTTTTCTAGAGAAAAAGAAAAAAGTGTCAGTTAAAAACTGCCTGGAAGATTGTATCAGGACCAAAATAACAGGTTGAAAAATATTTTCTTCTTTGTACTTAACAGCAGAAGAACATATCTGTCAAAGGCAGAAAAGCCCTAATAGAAATGTGAAAATAAAGCTGGAAGAGTTTTGTTATGCAACTGAATAGGGACCTCTGCTTCTCAGAAAAAAAAGGTGTCAGTGGCAACCAAGTATATCCTCAGTGTGACACTGTGACACCTTCTTGAGCAAAGTGTGAATTGACTGCAACGCCCAGGTAACACAGTAATTCAGGTGTACTGAACTCGCCACCAGACAGGGGCGAGAGGGGGAGGAGTGAATGGGCATTTCACCCTCGTCTGTTGTTCCATCTCAGGGAAGGGGCAAAATCACTGTTCATGATTCATGTTGCTCCAGTCTGTAGCTGTGTGTGCAGGTGGCATTTGCTTATGGGAAAAACCTACACTGATCCTGAGTTTAGCGAACTCGGATAAGGGAAATGTTTTGATGTACATAACAAGAACATACTGTTTCTGCACTGCCAAATACCCAACACAGAAAAAAGGAAATGGGTTATATTAGACATGAAGATTATCAATGAGATAAAGGCAAGCCCATGTGTTTCTGGTATATATTTTCTGAGAAATATCTGGCACACTCAGGGTAAGATAAAACAATAAAGAATTATAATTGCTAATGTCATAAAAATGCTGTGTTTTGCATGGCATGTGTTTGAACCACGAGCAAGAAGAGTAACGCTGGCAAGACAAAACAGACTTCAGAACTTCAGCAAAGAACTGCGCAACAGGGAGTAGTTTTTAAGGGCACCAGCCATGAAAGAATTGGGCAACTTGTCAGACTGCTTCAACATTATACCATTAGACAGCATTTTTATTACAAAACTTTTAGTTTGTTTTTTTTCAAATTTGCTCACAAAGAGCAGATGTTTTAAATTATTGGGTGTTGTTTATTCAGTTAATATTTTACAGGTGGTAACAATTCTTCAGCCTTTGGAAACAAGCATATCACAGAAAGCAGAAAACCCTCCAAGTGTCTCACTAGGGGAACATGAGAGAAATCCTCTAGATCAATTCAGAGTATAATTGAATCAGTCATTGGAATTCTCTGTAGATTGTCGAGTTGTGCTTTATTAACATACAAGATTGTAAGGTCCCTGTTTAGAGGAATATATGATGTGAATTAAATGATAGGATTGTTGAATAGTGCGGGTTGGAAGGGACCTCTAGAGACTGCATAGACCAACCTCCCTGCTCGGAGCAGGGGCAGCTGGGGCAGGCTACCCTGGACTGGGTCCATTCACGTTTTGTATATTGCCGTGGATGGAGACTCTATAAATTCTCTGGGCAACCTGTTTCTATGTTCAATCACTTTTGCATTAAAAAGTTTTTCTTTTCTGTGTAAACAGTGTTTCCTGTATTTTGGTTTCTTCACATTGCCTCTTGTCCTGCCACTGGGCACCACTGAGCAGAGCCTGGCTCCATCCATTGCTTTGAGCCTGGCAGTACAGCCAGGTTTCTCTCTGTCTCTCTGTCTCCTTACCTGACCTCCTTACCTGTCTGTACTTCATCAGTTTGCCTATAAGGATGCTTTGGGTCAAAAGCCTTACTGAAATTGAAATAAACACCACCCATTGCTTTCCCCTCATCTGCCAAACCCTCTAGTTGTGTAGTAAACAATGAGAAATATAAAGTGAATAATTTATGAGAGATCATAGAATCATAGAATCATAGAATAGATTGGGTTGGAAAAGACCTCCAAGATCATCAAGTCCAACCCCTGATCCAACTCTAGTTACTATATCATGGCACTAAGGGCCATGTCCAATCTCTTTTTAAAAACTTCCAGGGATGGTGAATCCACCACTTCTCTGGGCAGGCTGTTCCAATGCCTGATCACCCTCTCTGTAAAGAATTTCTTCCTAACATCTAACCTAAACTTCCCCTGGCAGAGCTTGAGCCCATGTCCCCTTGTCCTATTGGTTGCCTGGGAGAAGAGACCAACCCCCACCTGGCTATAACTTCCCTTCAGGTAGTTGAAGAGAGTGATGAAGAGATGGTTGCAGTCACTTCATATGTTAAATTAATCCAAAGATTATACTCTCTGGCTGCCATTCTTTTATAGAAAAAGGTTTGAAACGTTTAAATTCAAGGTGTGTGATCATATCAGAAATTTAAGGATATCAATGCTACTGATACAAGCCTTGAACAACCATCACAAGGTCAGATTCTAAAGTATTCAAGCAACTTTTGTAATTGTTTGAGGTAAATCAGATGCTTGTATCCCTTTAAAAATGATGAGTCTAAGATGTAACCTTTAAAGTATTTTTGTAATGACTTATTTTAAGTCTCTCAATGATTCAAAAAGTCTAATCCAAAGTAACCATGTTGGTCAGTATATCCACAGCATATCTTTCTCATTACCATAAGTAGTGTAATGCTTCTAACATACCCTAGCTCCAGATATCCTGTTGCTTCTGGTTTTTCAATAAACCACAGTCTTTCACTGCACATCTGTTAAGATCTGCATTTTTACAATTAGTTTACAACTTTGTTTCTGAGAGGGACTTTTTTTTTTTTCTGATTGTTAACTGCATATTTTCTTACAAGCATTTGCCACGTTCCTGGTTATATTTATTATGGAACTGTTTTTAAAAAAAATTCAGAAGAAAGTACTGTAAAAGACTGACTGCCTTCACATTCAGGGCGAAAGGTGCACTGTGTCTAAAGCTTCCAGACACCAGCAACTCAAAACAAATTCTTGTTTCTTGTCTCAATTTCAGAAACATTGAAGTATCATTTTTATGTAACTGTAACTGTTATCAACAATGTTACTTTTCAAAATAATTCCGTGTCTCTTCATCTGACATCTGAAATATGATATGAAATCCAGTGTTGTCTTCTGACCTCTCTTTTCATCAGTTCAGAAAAGTTTTTATGATTTAGTAGTAGCACTCACCACTAAAACATATTTTTTACTTTTTGCTACATTTCTGCCTTGTTTTTGTTAACATAACTGTTACTCAAGTGACCGGAAGAGGGATTGGAATCTCATTAGTAGAAGCAGAAGGCTTAATGTGTTACTTTAGAAAAAATTCACTAAATTCTAGATAAGCTGCAGGACCACAGTTTGCTTAGGAAATCTAATGGTGGCATTGCTGTCTCTCAGCAGACACCTTGTTGTGCCTGGGTAGTTCTGTTTGCAAAAGTAGGGTAGTGTGGCAATTTTGATGCAGTACTTCCAAGGGGAATAACTTGCATGTGTTATGGAGTAGCAGCACTTATAAGATCCCCTTCACCTACTGCTTTATTTCTTCATTGTGGCAATACAGTCCTTACCATGTGGCTAACCAAGATTGCTACCAATTCTGTTAAAGAAATATGCTTCCCTATCTCCTGTTAGAAGAACTAAAGCCAAGAAGATTTACACCCTTTCCAAGTTAAATAGTTATCCAGCCAATTTCCTTTGAAATTTGATTTCAGCAGAGAGGTCATTTGGTCTGTTTACGTCCTGACTGTGCGTCTTGGGTGTGACTGTTGCATAATTTTAATTTCTTCCAGGCTAAATTATAGGCCTCCTGTGTCGATGTGTGTCATCTGGGACAACATGTCACACCAGGGACACATCAGATGACATAAAGAACACCACTCCACCACTTCTGGACATTTAATTTCAACCCCAGCAGTATGATCTTTTGTTCACTGAGCTATGGCAGCTTTGTGATCCCATAATGTGTTGGGATTTTGTATACTTTTCCTCTTAAACCCCACTCTGATTAGAGTAAGCTTTCTATTTCTTAGCTTATGTTTAAATTGTAGGGGGACAAACCAGATTTCACTCATACTGTCCTTTGTATAATAGCACTAAGGATGCATAAGTGTCAGATTCTTTATCATTAATGAGTAGTTATTTATTTATCATTTTAACATTGTTTTCAGTAGCCATCAGCAGCTTCAATACATCAACTTAGGTGGAACCAAAAGTCATTTAATTTGAAATTAGTGGAAGTTGTTTAAAGGCATAACCTTTTGTTAGATACAGGTTTAAACAATCTAGCAAAAGTAGCTGTTCTGTTTGCCTTAAATCTGTGCATGGCCCTTTGAAAAGCCTTTTAGTCGAGTCCATGCTTGCCCTAATCCAAGGAGCCAGTTCTTCTTCTAGCACTGGTCTTGGAATTTCTATTTTTCTTGGCATATAATTCTGGCATGTTGATCAAGACTTCATGATTTGTTGCTACTGACATGAAGCTAATATAAAATATTTCTCATTATTCCATTAGATTTGATTCCAAATTAAGTTTATAGCTCACCTCAAAATATTAGGCACCTTCATGTAGCACAGGAAATCACTATTGCCTACAAACATAATTCCACAGAGGAAAGATATTTTCCCCTCAAAAGCATACTTGGAGCCTTATGCACTTGGTATTACTTGACATTCTCAATTATTACTTTAGCTATTACAGTCCTTGCTTCTTCTATGACTCAACTGGATTTTTATCATGTAGCTGTGGACTTCTCTTTATTTTTGCACTGACTTATCTCCTTAAAGAAGCAAAAAAAAAAAAAATCATTGGCAGACATTAAGTTTCAGATTTAAAGAATAATAAAAGCTTCAAAAGAAAAAATCAGACCTTTGTTGTTGTTGTTGTTAAAGCAAGCTACTTTGCCTGCTGCCATTTTGCCTTATTACACTTTGCAATTTCTTCTCCCTGAAATCATTTAGATGTGTAAATGTATATCCTGAGAGTGAATTAGAGATGGTCAAGTCTTTAATTTTTTTTTTAGCTTGAGAAGTGAGATTGCTCCTATTGAGCTGATGTTCATTCTGCAAACTGCATGACCAAACGCCGTATGAAGATCTGACATAATTACCTTTATATTGCACTAGGTCAGTCCCAAAATCCGCCTAATCCAGAATCTGTCCTTGCCAGTTGCCAGAAGCAGCTGCTTAGAGGAAGAGTTTACAAGCAATACAGGAACATAGTGGTGTTTCCTTCAATGTGCCCTTCTATTCCTGAGGCAATATGTGACTTGTGAATGGAATTTATAAATGTAGGTTTTTGTTTAGAGGCTTTTACTTGATTTCTTTTCTTCCATTATTTTGTCAAATTGATTTTTAGATTCCCTTTATAGTGTTTATATTCAGAGAATATTATGACAGTGAGTTCCATCATTTGATTGTTCATTAAATGAAAATTTCTTTGGATACACTTCTGCCTGATAATGTAGTTTGATCTTTTGCAGTTTTAAAATTGTTTTGGTTTCATAGTAGAAGAAATTTGGAGTAGTCATTCAAAGTCATTAAGTCATTATACTTTGAAGCTTGATGATGGTGACAATAGGATTGAGCTTTTGTGGATAAGAAGTGGGGTAATGCCAAGAAGGTAGATATCCTGGTGGGGGTGAAGAGGCAGATGAAATATTCTATAAGCAACTGGAGGTAGTCTCATGATCACCAGTCTTTGTTCTCAAGGGGGACTTCAGCTTACCAGATATCTACTGGAAATACAATACAGTGATGAGGAAAGAGTTTAGGAGTTCCCTGGAGTGTGTGAAAGTGCTGCAAGTGCCATTGCCAGGTCATGTTAAGATTCTCATCTGCTCGCATCACCAAGTCCTTCTGCTCAGGACTGCCCTCAATCCATCTGGGCCAGCCAGATGTGACCCTTTCTCTAATATAAGTGAATAAACAGCAGGGCCCAAAGTGCTGTCACTGTTGTGACATGTGAATGAACTGTTGTTCATTCTCTTATATTACAAATGTTGTGGTTTCACAGATTTTAGGTGTGGGTATTGGGTTATTATTAAATGTAGTGTTGGATGTTTAGAGTCAGGAACATTTATTTGTCATGCTTGGACATCCCTAAGTTTTGTCTCATCTCAGTTTTGCTTCTACTGTGGCTCCACAGCAGATGCTTGTGGAAAACTCAGTGAGACAAAAATCATACTCTGCTTGGGCATCCTTTATTTCCTGAGGTGGCAGCTGCACAGCTTCCTTACAGTTTTTGAATTCACTGCATTTTGTCATTTTTATTTTGAATCCCTTAAAATACTGACCATCACAACATTTTACAGCAAGAAATACCTCAGTGAACTGTGTTACTCTGAAAAAATATTTTGTCTTGGCATTATCAGATCTTCTGATGGGTGATTTCATTGGTACCCTCTGGTGTTTAAAGTGAGATAAATACTTGATAAGTATTTTCTTAAAAGAGGTCAGCGCTAGCAGAGGGGATGTCTTATTGGGCCTCTCAGTTACCAATGTAAGTGAGCTAACTGGTGACATTAAGACTGGAAGCTGCTTGGCCTGCAATGGTGGCGCATTGGAGAAGTTTGCAGTCTTTCAGTTTGGAAATTTTAAGTCCTTCCTCCAGTTTGCAGGCCTATGGGTCAGGTGCAGGGTAAAGTCGGGACCCTAAATTTTAAGAAAGCAATCTTTGAGCTGTTCAAGGAGTTTGCCAGCAGTGCCCCCTGGGAAACTTCCTTCAGAGACAAGGGAGTGGAGAAGAGCTGGCAGATCTTTTGGGTGCAATTACACAGAGGACAAGAGCTCTTGGTCCCCATAAGTAAGAAATCAAGAAAAGGAAGACCACAGCTGAGCCATGACCTGCTGGTCAAACT
Organism: Myiozetetes cayanensis; assembly: GCF_022539395.1. Taxonomy (NCBI): domain Eukaryota; kingdom Metazoa; phylum Chordata; class Aves; order Passeriformes; family Tyrannidae; genus Myiozetetes; species Myiozetetes cayanensis. The sequence continues at coordinate 61,227,011 of NW_026087631.1, forward strand.
AAATGGCAAGAAGGAAATGAACAGGAAGCAGAAGCAGGGGGAGGTATCCTGGGAAGAGTATAGGGACACTACCGAGTTCTGTATGGAGGGGTCAGGATGGCCAAGAACTGACTGTAGTTTAACTTGCCAAGGGATGGAAAGAATAAGAGGAAAGGCTTCTGTGAAAGGGAAGGTCAAAGAAAGTGTACACACCTGAAGAACATGACTGCAAATTGGTAACAGTGGATGAGGAGAAAGCTGAGATACTCAACAATTTTTTGCCTCAGTCTTCATGGCAGGTCTTCCTTTCCACACCTCTTGAGTGGACGGAACTCAAGGCAGGGATTAGAGGAGCAAAATCCCTCCCACTGTAAGAGAGGATCAGGTTCAAGGCTCCTGAAGAACCTGAACAGACGTAAGTCTATGGGACCTGACAAGATGCATCCCAGAGTCCTGAGGCTGATGCAGCTCCCACGCCATTCTCCATGATATCTGAAAAGTGAGGGCAGTCAGGTGAAGTCCCAGGTGACTGGAAAAAGGGAAACATTGTACCCATCTTTAAAAAGTGAAGAAAAGAACCCTGTGACTATAGACCTGTCAGCCTCACCTGTGCGCCTGGGAAGATCACAAAACAGATCCTTCCTGAAGCTGTGCTAAGGTACATGGAGGACAGGGAGGTGATTCTGGACAGCCAGCACAACTTCACCAAGGGCAAGTCCTGCCTGACCAACCCAGTGACCTTCTGTGATGGAGTGACTGCATCAGTGGACAAAGGAAGGGCTACAGCTGTCATTTATCTGGACTTCTGTAAAACTTTGACATGGTCCCCAACAGCAGCCTTCTCTCTAAACCGGAGAGATGGATTTGATGGGTGGGCTGTTTGTTGGATAAAGAATTGGTTGGATGGTCATATCTAGGGGATAGTGGTCAACAGCTCAGAGTACCAATGGACATCTGTGACAAGTGGTGTCCCTTGGGGGTCCATATGGGGACCAGTGTTATTTAGTATCTTCATTAACGACACCGATTAAGGGATTGAAAATTTGCAGATGACACCAAGGTTAGTGGTGTTTTTGACATGCCTGAGGGATGGGATACCATCCAGAGGGACCTGGACAAGCTCAAGGAGTGGAAACTCCATGACATTCAACAAGGCCAAATGCCAGGTACTGCATGAGAGTCAAGTCAACCTCTGACATCAACACATGCTGGGGGATGAACAGATCAAGAGGAGCTCTGGTGAGGACTTGGAGGTGCTGGTGGATGAGAGATTGGACATGACCCAGCCATGTGCACTCACAACCCAGCAAGCCAAGTGTGTCCTTGGCTGCATCCAAAGCAGCACGGGCAGCAGGTAAGGGAGGGGATTCTCCCCATCTACTCCACTCAAGACCCTACCTGGAGTGCCACATTCAGCTCTGGGATCCTCAGCAGAGGAAGGACATGGACCTGTTGGACCAGGTCTAGAGGAGCATCACAAAGATGATCAGGAGCACCTCTCCCATGAACCAAGGCTGGGAGAGTTGTGGTTGTTCAGCCTGAAGAAAGCTACAGGGACACCTTATTGCGGCCTTTCAGTACTTAAAAAGGGGCCCATTAGAAAGATGAGGACAGGCTTTTTATCAGACCATGTTGCAATAGGACAAGGGGTAATGATTTTAAAATAAAAGAGGGTATATTAAGACAAGAGGTAGGGAAGAATTTTTTTGCAATGAGGGTGATGAAATAGTGGAACAGGTTTCCTCAAGAGGTGATGGATGCCTCATCCTGGAAACACTCAATATTGGGTTGGACAGGGCTCTGAGCAACCTGATCTACTTGAAGATGTCAATGCTCACTGGATCATATATAAGCTGGGCATGACCTACACAAACTCCCTCCTCATTCTCCCCTAAGTCGTTAGTAGAATAAGCACACCCAGCCTTTGCAAGGCTTTCATATCAAAACCAAAGAAATTTGTATTTCTGATCACCTTTGATTTGCTATATGGGAAATATTTTAATATTTTTGTTCTTTAAAAAGGTGTATGTTAACTTATGGGCCAAGTGATGGGAATGACTTGAGGGTTCCTCATGAGATCTAAACTTCCATCTTGTCACAAGATCACAGAATCACAGAATGCTTTGAGCTGGAAGGGACCTCGGAAGATGCTTCTTCATATACAAGGCCTTTTACAAATAACTGATAAATAAATCAAATTTCTCAGTTTGCAGTACTGAGCTTCTTTTGACTTTCTAGGTAACTTTTCTCCAAGTATTCCTAACTTCCCTCGTGTATCCTCTAACCAACTACCAGTTTAGAAGAACAGTACTACTGTTTTACAGACAGAACAGTTTTTGTCCCCCCAAACCTCACACTTTTCCCCATATCCATCATTATGTGTTTGTTTACTGTAGAGAATTTTAAAAAAGGCAGAATTATAATAAAAAAGGGTGACTGAGGGAATGGGCGACAAAGATTCAAGAATACTACAGGGTACAATCTGTCATTATGAGAAAACATTAGAGCAGGCTAAAATATGATCCTGCAGTTTATCCTTGGGCAAGTGTCCCACAGGTTTTAGTGGATCTGTGTGCATTGTGATCCCAGAAAACTCAGGAGGACCAAAACCAAAAACTGCTCAGAAAGCTAGAAGGAAAAGTAGCGTGACACAGCATTCCAGTGTGTTTATGAAGAGACCACACCCCTAGCCCCCCTTACTGTGGGTATGGCTCATTCCTCTCTCAATAAAGCACGCAGTGGAAATTTCCACTGCAAGTTACAGCACATTTCCACCCTTTAACCCTACACACACTGAAGTTTTGCAATTCTTTATGGTAGTTGAAATGTATAACCTTTACTTTACGGAAGATAACCAATCTGCTTTTTTTAACCTAACCTAATCTTATCTTTCTTGTTTAATCCAAAAAATGCATTTTTACAGTTCTAGTGAGAAATACAAGGATAAAGTAATTTGAACGATGAGCAGACGTTACCAAAATCATAAATATTTGTTTGAATTTGAAACAATTTCATAAGGGCCAGCATTTCTGTAGATGAAATTGGTATTTATATGTATGGCAAATAAGGTGGGGTTTTTTTGTTTTAATATTTAAGAGTTGCCAATATGTAAAAAGATCTTTGTTTTATTCACAGCAAATCATTTCCATCCTGAGCATGCTGATTAGCAGGATGCTTTGTGATCAGGAGCCAGCCAGCTCCTTTGCTGCTTGATGAGCACAGCTTTTTAAACCTGTGCAGTTCAGTAGTGTCATCTAAATGCATACCCATAAGCCTAAATGCTCATTTGTGAACCGTTCAATAAGATCATTTTCTTATCCTAAAAAGATTATTATTTAAAGCAGGTGGAATCAAAAGAATGTAGCAGATGAGCACAGAAGAAGCAGAGAGAAATAACCAGTAAAAGAGCAGGAAACATTTCCAGGAAAATGTTTTTAAAGGCAAAATTTTGAGAAATAAGAGAACAAAAGACCTTGAAATGAAAGTGATGAGGAAAATAATGGTGTCCTGAAGTTGCTAAGCACAAAGAAAAAAACGATATATGGCTTGGATGTATGAGACAAGGGAAAAGGAAAGAAGGGTTTGTTTTCAAGATACAGCAGACAGGTGATAAAATTTCCCAAAACTCCTTCACCTTTCTTTGTTTTTTTATTTCCCCAGTATTCTGCCATTCCCAACACCATTCTGAAAGGCTTGCATGTGGTGATCTTGACCATGATTTCTGCAACTGTGACTTCTCTTTCTGCCTTCCCCCATTGCATGAGCGAAAGGGAGAAAGGAGAGGGTGACAAGGACGGACCTTTACTGTTTCAGACAAGAGTCTTTTTCCTTGGGAGTCTTTGATAGCAGAATTAATTTAGTTCAGATCTGAAGACTAAACAAAGATGTGAAACTCCCTGCTCTTCAGACAAAACTGTCTTCTTTTTATCTGAACACTAGTGATAGAATTACATATCTGCCCAGTGTTATGCATTCAGTGCTTTTTAGTTGAAAACATCTACAGTTTTCTGGAAATATGATCTTAATTTTGGTTGGTCTTTGTAAGCCTTCTACACTTCAGCTTTTCTATTTTTGTGCAAACTGGGAGATTTATATTTCTCCTTCCATGTCTCATGTATTTAAGCTGTTCATTGCTACTCCTACTTGTTTGACACCCCTTTTTCTTGCCATTCTCAGTTGTATTTCTCAACATCAAACCTCAGTTACACTGTGCATTGCCTACTCAACATCCTTCGCTTGAGCTGGTCCTTTAAAAATGCTGACTCTGAAAGCCACATTCCTGTCCTTCTATCTGACCATAGTCTTCCCATGTTTCCAAACTTTCCATCTGCTTCTTGTCTTCAAGCTTCTTGTCTTTTATTACTTCTTACAGTTCTTCATTCTGATTTCCCTGTTTCCCCACGTCAGGTAGAACATTCAGGCACAAGGAATTGAATGACCCATGTATTTGAATCTCAAAGACTCTGAACCTGGACCAATTGTTCCTGTTCTTTTTGGGCATACAGAGAATAAGGGGACTTTCTATGTACCATTGTTACTATTAGGCTGCAATAATCTGTGTTACTGTTTGCAGGTTTCTATATTAAATGTCAGATGCCATAATACCAAAATTGTAATCCAGGGCTGTGTCTGGAACTGACCTATGTGGATTAGTTTTTCACTGCCCAGTAGCTGAAAGAATGATTTTCACTAGATGACTTAATATTTAGATTGTAAGACAAGAAAGTGCCATTATGGTAATGTAGTTTGATATAGAGATTCATGACTGGTTGTCTTAAGTGGAATGCTGTTTGAGCATATCCCTTTGAGTAAGTGACCTCATTATGTACCAGTGACCCATCTGTATCAGTGCTTACCAGAACTCCAAACTGTGTCATCTACAGGTTTTAGCAATGATAATTTTACCTTTTCTTCCAGATAACTGATAACAAGTAACAGTACAGAGTCAGTTGTCAGACAAAAGGGTGAGAAAGAGTAGTCCTGTCTTGGCATCTTAGCAAAAAAAAAAGGTCAGTCGGGTTGTCAGGCTCTATTTCTTTTATCTTTATATTGATGGATATATTTTTAGTACCATTTCAAAATTCTCACTTAATCTGTATTAGTGGTAGATTTTGTTATAATCAATCTCAAGTGGATAAATATGGAGTTATCTGGACTGCTCACCTTTTAAATATATGTTCTCAGCATTAGTTTTGTTTCCAGATTTCTAGAAGTTATTCAGCGTTCCAACAGTTACTGAAAATTAACAGTTATGGTTCAGATAACTCTGAACTCTCTAGCTCGCTAAAACTTTAAATGCAAATAACATTGACCTACTGACTTCCCCTGAACCCTCCAGTACTTATATGATATCCTTGCATAGTTTCTGCATGGAAATTGTATAATTATCTTCCTGGAACAAATACATAGTCGGCTTTTTTTTTTTTTTTTTTTTTTTCCTTCTGCAGATATAGACAGAAATTATAATAGTATGCTGCCTTTTACTAACGTTTTACCATGTCTGTGTGGCCATGGTGTATATCCAATATCAGGAACCTATTCATTGGTCCTAATATACAGAAAATCTCATTATTGTCCTTATCTCTACAAACCATAGATTTCTTCTTAGAGCCATTGATTTCTTTACCAGTTTTCTAAACTTCTCACATTTTAAGTCTTTTTTTTCTTGCTGATGGTATCCTGCTTTTTCCATTTGAGTATATATTTTTGTATATAGATAGTTGTACATACAGATCATTGTTGCTGTCACATTCATCAGAAAATGTCTTTGTTTTCCAAATTTTTCATGATATCCTTAAAGTGCTTTCTACTACCATTCACATTTTTCTCCCAGGTAGCCGATACACTGATTTTTTGCAATATAAAACTAGCCTTTTAAAAATAACAATAGATGCATAAATGCATATTAGTAACTTCAGTGTTCTTATGTTTGCTTACAAAATCCGCTCAAATTAGAGTTAATTGCCACTCAACTAATGCTGCCTTTTCTTTAAATGTCCAGGTCTTCTTTACCTGTGCAGTGGCTTTAGAGTTAGAAATTTGTAATTGGTAATTATTGTCATCACTATTTCAGTTGTGATACTTAGAAATTAAAAAGTTGGAAGAATGAGCACAGACCCATTCTGTTCACATGATGAATGAGTATACTCCACTACCTGTTTTTAGATTTCATGCCCTTATTTATATGTTTATCAGCGTGAGTGACCTGTAACAATACAGCTTTCTAGCCTACACGTTATGTCCTAGTTCTTACAGTGATGATCTCATGTTCCCTAGAGTGATTGGTATCACGCCCCACACAGTATGTTGCTTTGTTTATTCTTTAGGACACTGATTTGCAAGCATTCGAGAACTCCATTTCTAACTTCTCAGTGACTTGTAAAAAGGCAATGCCATTTTTGTTGTAGACTGAGACTCTCTTTTCATATTTTGCCCATTCAGTTCTTCCCAAGTTGTTGAGACTGAGTGTGAAGTGGAAAGTTACAGGTATGCCTGAGAGTAAACCTTCCAAATTACAGGCTGAGGTCAGGCAAACTGTGAGCAGTATCCTAACAGTTCTTTCAAATGAGAGCAAACAAAGCTTCAGACCTTGTAAAATATTTAAAGCTGTGTGAAACTCAGCAGTTTTTGCTGGCAAGAGTTCTGATTTCGGTCTGGCTGCAGTTTGCATAAGGTTTGCATACACTGAGAATTCAAACAAAAATGTAACAGGAAACTCAGCTAAAAGCATCATGTTTTTGATAAAAACTTCAAAGCAAATAATCTTGATGACTTTCACTAAAAATCCAATTATAGTATAAAAATTATTCACGCCTTGGTCCGGGTTTATCAGAAAGCTTAGAGTTTTGTTTGCCCTGTCACACATCTAAGGTCAAAATTCAAGTTATAAGGAAAACAGATGAATCCTATTGAATTGTATTAATATAGAAAATTTGACACCTCTGAAAATATTGTTGTTATTTCCTTTAAAAATTGGGATTTCCTGATCACCCTTTGTACCATTCTGGAGATTCTTCAGCCTCATATCAGCTCTTAGTTTGACTTGTAGGAAACTGAATCACAGTATTAAAATTATTCCAAAAGTGAATACATCTGGCTGTGCAAAGGAATAAAGAAAGGAATACCACCTTCGTCCAGCTCCTCAGCACAACAGAATAATGATTATCACCTTCATAATGACAAGTCTAGGAGCAATATGGAATACCTACCCTGCCTGTTCCAGTTGATGTCACAGCCAAAATTGCCACTGACTTCAGTGGGACATAACCATAGAATCATAGAATGGTTTGGGTGGGAAGAGACCTTAAAGATCATCTAATTCAAACCCCTCTGCCATGAGCAGGGCCACCTTCCACTAAACCAGGTTGCTCAAAGCCCAGTCCAACCTGTGTAAGTGGCCTCTGACACTTCCAGTGATGGGGCATCCATGCTTCTCTGGGCAGCGTGTTCCAGTGGCTCTCCACCATTACAGTTAAGAATTTCTTCCTAATTTCTAGTCTAAACCTGCCCTATTTCAGTTTAAGGCCATTCCCTCCTTGGTTTATCACCCTACACCCTTGTAAAATGTCCCTCTCCAGCTTTTTTGTAGGCCCCATTTTGGTACTGAAAAGCAGCTCTAAGGTCTCCACAGAGCATTCTTTTCTCCAGGCTGAACAGCCTCAGCTCTCAGCCTGTCTCCATAGCAGAGGTGCTCCAGCCCCCCTGACCATCTTCGTGGCTTCTTCTGGAGTCATTCCCAGTCTCCCATATGTCGGGAGCCTCAGAGCTGGACACAGTACTCTGGGCGGGGTCTCAGAATAGTGGAGGAGAGGGGAACAATATGCATCTTTAAACTGAAAAAAATAAGTGTATTGTCTTGGAATCTTTCTGCAAAACTTTTGAATGCTCAGATGTTTTATAGCATATAAGTATACCGGTAGAAGGAAAAATTTAAAGGAATTTAAATAACAGTTAAGTGGCTGTGATGCCATTGTTTTTTCGGGTTGGAGTTCTCTGAATGGTGGGGGGATGGATACCAATCTCTTTTCTCTTTTGTAATTAAGTTATTGTTAAAGCTGATTAAAAATCTCCAATGTGGCTGTATAATAGCAAAATGTCCCTTCCTGTATGGCAGATAAATTTTTTATTATTAAAAATGATTTCATATAAATTAGGAAAATGCCCATAACTCAGAGATTAAAACAGTGTTCTGTTTATAAACCAATGCATTCTCAACTTCCTGAAAGAAAACTGAATAGGAAATCCAGGGTGTTTTTCTTACAAGGTTGTGGTACTTCTCAATGTCAAGTAAAAAACCCTTGATATCATGTTTGTCCTTTCTGGAACATGTTAACATTAAAACAAACCAGTTTCTGTTATTGAACAGTTAAAATTCCAATCAGTTCCTTACTTAATTTATAATTTTTCTGCCCAGTTTACATTCTCTAACTAACCTGGACTTTGTCTGTAAATATTAAAAAATATATGTAGAAGTTAAAGTAACACCTGTTTAAAGAATATTGTAAAAAAATGAACTTCCTCTAAGAAGTGAAGCTTACAGTTTTCTAGCAGCTTGTAATTTCTTTTTTAAAACATTTTAATGTTTTTAAAGGACAAGATTATTGTCAGATGAGCATGGAAAGTCAGATGGATTAAATATTGTAATTAGAAAGGCTGTTAAGAATCCTGCAGTACTTACAAAAGAGTTTAATTTTTGTGAGGCTCAAAATAGTGCATAAAGGAAGTATTTTATATATGTTCCTGAACTTTATGATTTGTAAGTATTTTTTAAAAAGATTGTAATTAGTGATGTTGTGAAATCCCAGAAGATAGGTGTGGTAATGTGTATATCTCAAACACTGGTAAGGGGATATTTGTGGAGCCAACCAAGGATTGTTCATAATAATACATTGTGAGAAAATCACTGAGCCTAACTTCATGAAGTATGGCTACATCTGAAAGTACTCAGTTAGGAGGTTTGTACTTAAAAACTGTGATTCTGGTGCAAAGTTGACTTCATTCTGACTTCTTGCCTTACACTTATTAGAAAATGTCCTTGCAGGTATCAAGCACCGACTGTCTTGTGAATACTGTCTGCATGTTATCTGCTTCTTTCTGAGCTTTAAAGGACAAAGGCACCAAAGAATTGGTCTTTTTTACAAAGCCATGTCGAGATTTCTGTGTTTGTATCACAGTTACTCTAGAAAGGTTCTCCCTTCTCTTCTCCATAAAAGTGCAGCTGATCTTCACCAGATTATTCTTGCTTCTGGCATCATCTCCTGTGTAGATATGATGTTCCCCTTGGGTGTGTTCTCAGTTGTACCCTTTCACTGTATCTATCCATGGTTCAGGAGTTCTAGGTCCCATAATGGCATCTTGAAGTCTTTTCTCACCCCTTTTGTAACTCTCTTGCCTACTGCTCAGTGACCACAGGTTTCCTATACATTTTTCTTCCTTCCACACCTTCAGTCCATTGAAACCACACTTCCCTCCATCCAGTGTGTTCAAGTCCCTTTTCTTCTCTTTTCCTCTCTTCCCCGCACACTGTGTCTCACCTAAAAAAAAATCCAATGCGCAGGCTGGAAGGTGTAAAGACCTTCCCCGGATCTTCGCTCGCGAAGACTGGCCATTATTATTATTTCTTCTCTTTTCCTGATACCAGTGTATGGTTTGTTTTCCAAACTGCTTTAGCTGATTTAGGCTGGGTTTTAGACTCAAAGCTGACTTTCTGCTAATTTGTGTATGTGGATAAGTACAAATGGTGTCAATCCAAGCAGTTGTGTATTCTTCATGCAGGGCTAGGAAAGAGGAAGTTGGCTTTCATCTAAGCAGAGACCAAACTGTTAAAATGTTCTTTTAGTCTGAGTGGAATTTTTAGTCAAATATTAATTAACAATTAGCTATATCATAGTATCATAGAATCAGCCAGGTTGGAAAAGACCTCCGAGATCATCAAGTCCTACCCTTGATCCCACATTGCTGTGGTTACTAGGAGTTATGTAGAGCTATTCTTTTAAATTTTGTAGACAAAATTATTTCACAAATCTTGTTGGAGCCAATAGTGTGTTTTGAAATTTGTGGAAAGGACAAACTGTACAAAAAGAAAACCAATTGTGCATATTTCTGAGAGTTGGCAGTGTCAGTCAAAAGCTGAAGTTGAAAGTTTTGACCGTATTGGAAGTGGAGATTTATTGGAAGTCTGATTTTTTTTTTAATTTCATTTAAAATGGATCTAATTAAAGAGCAGATGGGAAACATTCAAGCTAATAAATATAACTTCACTTTTGAATTTTAAATATCAAATACACAGGCTATAGAAGATCAAAATAAAAAACTTGACCACATTGTAGCATTAGATTTTTAGCAAATACATTTTTTGAAAAGATTTTATAAAAATTTCTATGTGAATGTGGTGAGGTAAATTTCCCTCTATTTCAAATTCTTCCCTGTTTAAGGAGATGTAATAATGAGTTCTTCCTTCTTTGTATCCTTTACTTTCAGATCCCCTTCTGAAAGAACTTAGGTTAATTGAAGCAATGGAATAAAAAATCTTTAAAAAGTTTTGAAGTAAAATCACAGTTCTGAACAGTTAAAGTAGAAAAAATGCACTTATCAGTAACACATAGAGAAGATGTAGAAAAAAAGTATGCATGTGTACTATGAGCTTTGAACTTTCTACCTAAGTGAATTGCACTGGGTATTATAATAAACAAGAAGCTCATATTTTAGCTGGATAAATGGATGTGACTTTATTAATTTAGAGGAGAATTCTCCTAGCAACACACATAAAATGTGAGGTATGAATACTAGAAAATATAGCTTGATCAAAAAAGCCCTACGCCATTTCTATCTATCTTGCACATTGTAACAGAGTATAAAGAGTACTCCAAAGAAATTTTGGTTGAAAATTCTCGACTAATATTGGGGATTTAACAGAAAGAAACCAGATTTCTATCCTGTCACTCGGGATCTCATGGTTTGTAATTTTATGAAGTTTTTAATCAGTTAGAATCGGGGTTTTTTTCCTTATGTCATTATTCCTTATATTACTGTTAGCAACAAACCCTGCCACAACTTAATCACAAGTGTCTGCAGAAAATTATGTGACTCCTAACACCTTTAAGGATGAACTGTGGAACTCAAAAGCTGAAATTACAATGTCAATTATTTTATATCATCCTAGTTTTTGATCTTACCCATCAGCTATCCTGGGCTGTAATTCAGTAAAGAACTTAAGCATGTGCTTAAGTCTTATTCAAATAAATGGGATTTAAGCATGAGTTTGTGCTATGTGTCTAGATACATATGCATTGAAAAGCTTTGTCACATAGGGATGATTTGTTGAACTAGGACTAAATCAGCATTCTTTAGTTCATGTTTTCCACGTTTTCATTTAAATTACATTTTTTTCTGACTTAACATTTTACAAATTATTTTGAGGAAGAACATTCTGCTAGCAATAAGAGTTAGAATCTGATGTCTTTGCTTGCACTGAATAGTATCTTTCCTGTGTTGTTTATTTTACATATTTAGGATGAAAAATTAAAAGTCTAGCTAGACTAGAAATACTTTTGTATGGTTTAAGAATGCTGTATATTTATCCAAATTAACTGTATTTTCTTTTAAAAAAATCCTGTACAGCCTATGCCAAATGATATTTCAGATTAACCTATTGCATGCAGAGTAAGAATATACATTTTCCATTTCGTTAGGAAAAAAATAAGAATACCTGTAAGAGTGTAAATATATGACAATTAATCTTCAGTAATTTAGTAATACAGACTGTTTCCATCTTTCATTTTTGTGATCGATGACTTTTTCTGATGTTAACAGATCACATAAACTTACATATTTGAGGGTGAGAAGGGGAGGAAGCCTCAAATATTTACACATATAAGATTTCCTGTGTTTAGTATTATTTGTGCAAGAAAGGTTTCTGATCCTGTAAACCCTAAACCTGAATTTTAAAAAGAGAATACAGTCCCAATAAATGAGAAGAATCTTTCCATTCCACAATGATATCATAGCTCTAATTGGTAGTATTAGAATTGGTATTTGTAACACATCAGACTACATTTTTGCATTAACCTGTATAAATAAAATGTTTTCATCAAATTGGCATTTGCCTGCATGGCAGATGTGCGGAGTATTATGCACTTGTCTGGAAAAAACCTTCAGAAACTTGATATGGAGCCAAAATATGCAAGGAGACAAGTGAATTGCGAATTGTAACATTTTTTTGCCAGCAGCTTCCTTAGTCAAGCAAATCAAGTACCATTCTATCAGCACTAAAATCAGACAGCTTGAGACTCTGCTACCATTTTAAAACTTTCCCTTAGCAAAGACAGCGTAGTGGAAAATCCCCAGCTCGGAGGTGGGGATAGAGAAAATGTAATCATTTACCTGTCACTATGTGTACCTGTAAGCAGGACCAGCTTTCCAGGTATTCCAGTCCCCCTGTTACAGGACTCAGGTGTGGAAAAAGAGCAGAAATACCTGAAATAGACTAGAAATGAGAATGTTTTTCATAAAAGCACACAGCTAAAGCTCAACTACATTGTAACCCTCAATAAACAAGATTTGTTAATTTTTGTGCAAGCAGAGAACAATGATGTTACTGTGTGTTTACCTTTCATTCTCCTTTCTGACAGAGCCTTTGAGCTCTCTGAAACAGTTGAGACAGAGAGAAAAAACTTTTGGACTAACATCATAGAGTACAGTCAGGCTGATCTCTGTGGTACATCACTGTGACTAGTACTCTAAATATTTGAAAGACCCATATGTCATATAGATACCCACCCCATTTTCCCAGGTATATAGTTACCTGGTGATATACCTCAGGTCAATTAGTCTCTATGTTCTACTAAAAAATGATAATAGAGAACAAAAAGGGATCCTTGAGAGAAGTTGTTTTATATCATCATGGCCTTCATTATTTCCAGAGGTTAAATCCCAACATGGTTTTTTTGAGTGACATTTTTGCCTCACTGGGTTTACCCTCACTGCAGAGTTCACTGGACTCATAACGTGTGTTGTTGCTGCCTTAAATCCATTTACCGAGAAATCCCAACTCTTCTTTCAACTCAGATTGGTTTTTTACTGTGGAGTGAACTGACCTATAGCTCAAACCAGCACAACTCAGCAGCAGCTAACACAGCCATTCTAAGGAAGAGCTACTGGCTCATTCCACTGACCATTGCTAGAACACGTGAAATCTTCCATGGCTCTCCAGGAAGGATTGTGATGAGTGATTTTGCTAGCTGTGGTGACTTGTGGGGACTTGTTTCTAGAAGGGTAATTTCTATACAACAAACATTAGCACCAGCACAGACAGAGCAACTCAGGCCTCCAGCAAGAGTCACAGCCAAACTCAGATCTGGCAGCTGAAGTGATTGGAATTGGAACTGTTCTATTTGTTCCTTAGCTACACCAGTCCTTAGGCCACTGCATTAAAACCAACCATCACTGACAATTCTGCGTTAATGTGAGAGCTCTAGGCTATGGTTGTCAGGTCCAAATACCTGTTAGTGGCTTCCTGCACAAGAACTGGGCTGCTAGAAGCTGGTGTTAACCATGGCTGCTAAATCCAGCTGCAGTTATCTGCAGTACACCTGAGCTAAATACATCATTGATTTTGATTGGCTGTAGAGCACTGCTTTGACATGTAAGTCAGCTGTTTTATGGAACAGCTGTTTCATGAACAGTTCAGCCACCACTGTAACAGGAATGGGCCAAACTGAAGATGGGGATAACTTTGTCATCTGTCTTTGTTTATCAGTTTGGGACCCAAGGTAGACAAGTTAACATGAGAAGATAATCTCATTCTTTTAATCACCCTTAATAAGATAGACATAAGGATTGTGTCTGTGATTGACCTTTTAAAACCCCTATTAGCTGCATGAATTTTCAAACTTGATTGTTCTGCTGAAGACGGCAAAAATTTCCCAGGTTTCTCAGGCACAATGCACAGAGTGGTCCTATAGTAAAAAAAAAAGGCATACAGAAGTCATATAGAAAAAGAGAAGCTTTAGGAATGTTTTGTCAGTGTAGCAATACACACTAGATTAGCATGCATTTGAATTATGTATGCCCCCTGGAATCCCTGTTATTCTAATAAAGGCTGTGTTGGTATGGGAAACATGTCTAAGCCAGGTTGAACAATAGAAGACTGCACATGAGAAGCATGAATATATAAAAAATAAAATTGTTACAGAATGAATCATAGATATTTTCAATTGCTTTTAACTTTTAGTCAGAACTGAGAATATTTCTATGGCTCTTGTGAAGTTCAAGCAAATGTTTAAGTTTTGGTGTAGAAATTGGCAGATGCCATAATAATTTTTATGGCCATTATACAGCATGGCTGGCTATATTATTATAATCATACTGTAAGCATTATGATTCTGTGAAGCTAACAAAGACTTTCCACCCTTTCTTAAAATGGCAGTTTGACTATGAAATTATATAAAGAAGGCACATCAGCATTTTAAGGTATATATTGCTATTTCAGATATATAGGTTGTGAATTATTTTGTGTCAGCATCACATATACCCTCTCTTTTGTGGAAATGTCCCTGGAAACATTGTTTGTAACTGTAAATAGCATTATAAAACCTATTTCCACCTAGTTTTGGCTCTTAGTCTGGAGACAGATGAAGACTTCATTGAGCAGAATGATGTGCTGAAGCAAATATTTTTCTAAAGGTACCAAATGACAAAAACATCCACAAAGAGCAAGACATTCAGCATTTTCAAGATGCTAAGATTTCAGATGGGGTGCCAAACCCACACAATCTACTGTGATGTCTTCAGCATGACATGCCGGTGACACAACCATAGTTATATTAGAATGGCACAAAATAGATCAGGTTAGCTAAAACTGGCGTAGTTCCTTAAACTTCAATAACTTTCTTAGGAATAATATTATGTAGATCAAATTGCTGATTTGCAACTGCAAATTCATTAAGTTGAATATTTATTTAGACACTGTAGTAATATGTCCTAGCCATTTGATATGCATATGCTTCACCAATAAGCTTGAATAAGGTAATACTTCTGACTTCTATAGTCAGGAAAACAATAGTCAGGCAATCCAATAATCCACTACTGTAAATTGTATATTGCCTCTTTTGTCTGCCATTCACTCGCTTCCCCACATGGACAGAAAGGGACACATATGACAGAGTTTTCTACATAGTAGCAAAATGAATTGAAACAAGGAAACATTTTTATGATTTTTTTTCTGTGCAAAACTGTCTTTCGCGTTGCTGAATTCTCTCTGTGATTTTTAGATAGGAATCTTAAATTTTAGAGTTTCAGATCCTTCAGTGAAGTGTCATTGAAATGAAATAGCATTTTTCCTTTGTAAGATGGCTGTCCTTCAAGCTTCTTAACTTGATATACATTTATCTCACAGGGAGCAGAGTGTCCTTTCTTATCAGCTTCTGGAAAGCAATGCCTCACACCATTTTACAATCACTTGATTTGGAAGTGTCAGTGTGCTCCAAAAGATTTATAATCCAACTTATGTGGCTGGAAAAAAAAAATCTACCCGTCCTCACAGGTTTTGACCACTAAAACAGGTAGATTAAATGGGAGATTCTTTCAGTTCTGTAAGGTAATCCCATGGTCCATTACAAATCAACATTTGTTTGTGAGTTTTGTGGTAATATGTTAGATATGTGTTTGAACATTAACAACTGTCAAAAGACTTCTATTTCGAATGAGTCTACTGGGTATAATTTATGTGATGCCTTGTTATTTTTAATCAAATAAATCTAGTTTTTTCAGTATTTGAGGCAGCACAAATAATCCATTGTTCCTAGTAGTGTATAGTCTTCAATTTAGATGTATCAAGAGCCTTGTATTTCTTTGCTTCTCTGTCTTTGAGCACATGATTTATTAAAGAAAAACATGATAGAAGCTAGAAAGAGAACTGAGGCTGCAAATTTCCAGTTCCTTGCAAAATGGTAGTAAAAGAACATTATTAAAAAATATGCTTTTTGAGGTAAATAGATCAGGAGATCATGCATCCACAGTTATGCAATAATCTTGCTGTGAAACAGCGGATCATCCTGAATTCTAACAAGACTTGGAAGAAGCAGAAGAAAGGATGAAAGGAAGAAAGGAAGGAAAAAAGGCACAGGCAAGAGTTTCCCAAAGAAGGCAAAGTAATAGAGTCCATGAATACATGGGCTGAAAAGACTGTTCATGAACAAAAGACAACAGGTAGGTAGAAGAGTCTGGGCATGAGGAGAGGTGGAGTTTCATTCAGTCTTGTAAGAATCCATGGAGGAAGGCACCTGTAGAGAATCCATAGATCGTGAAACCAATGGCTGCAAGAATTAAGTGTTATTTCTGAGAGTGCCCAAAGAAGAGCAGTGACCTGGCCTGTAATATGAACAGGTCCATGAAAGGGAACTCACAGAGCTTCTTCTGTCCAAGTTTATTATCTCTCCTCTAGCTTCACTGTCTCAATGAACGTGCCTGTTTCCAGGGCAATCTGAAGGACATGGGATTCCTGGAGGAAAGGTGTTTGAATAAACATGTCAGATGTTTTACACTCCTGCTCACTGCTACCTTCTCATTACCTCTTCCCTTTACTACTTATATTCCTTTTATATTGTCTTCTTTTATTTCTCCGTTATCTCTTCAGCTGCTCTCCCTAATATTTTTCCTCCATTCTATCTGTATTTGGTATAAATATGGTTGGTCTGTCAAATACAAATAATTGCCATTTATTACAGTACATAATTATAAATTGTATGAATATAGATATTGCTTTACTGTGAATGTGTATAGCTTTTCATATTTCATATTTCTTCAGGTATATAGGTAAATATTTAATATTTATACATTTCTGTAAATAATCAGAAAATAATCTGAATAGTTCTTTAAGTTTGGAGGATATAAACACATTCAGCTCTGAATCGCTGAGATTTCTCAGTGATTAAAAATGCATTTCTACAGAGTTGGCTTTTGTTTTTTTTTGTTTTTGTTTGTTTGTTTGTTTGTTTGTTTTAAACTAGGTCCACCAGTCTGTTTCTAGGACAACAACTCCTTTGCAAATCTGTAAAGTTTCTGCCCAGTTTTAACTTATCTTTTATCTTTTCTGAGCCAAACTCCCAAAACAAATCTGTTGGACTTCCAGCAGAAGATCGTGTCCTTTGATTAGCTAATAGATTTTGATTCAGGACCAAAGCTTCAAGAAATATATTTTTTAGATTTTATTTAATGAAGTTTGCATTAAGATGAACAGACTATCAATTACTTTAAGAATGCTGGAGGAAAGATGTCTCATACTTGTATATCCTTCGCTGGGATAATTCTCAGAAGTAAAATACATGTCCATTATAAACCAAGTTATTCAATTGTATATGAATTCAAGACTAGAGAACTCCTGAGAAAAATAAAACTCAGAAAGATTTTGGCTTTAATTACTAATAAATATCTTTTCATCTTGGGTCTCCTTAGACTTTTGTGTATCAGCTCACTACAAATTCCAAGACTGAGTGCTAGATGGTTAATTATTTCTGCAAAGAGCACTTTGAGTCAGCCTTTCAGAATGTAAGGGTAGGATTTCAAAGGAGCCTAACCTAGTTAAGTACTCATCACCGGATGGATGTCAAAGAGTCTTAAATCCCTTAAGGATTCCTGATGGGAAAGTAGAAACTAAGTCTTTTTGATACAATAGAAACAAGAAGAGTCTTATTCCAGGCAGATTTACAAACACAAAATATTTACTAGTCACCAGTGGTAGGTTTTCTGCTAAAGCTGCAAGAGTAGTGAATTTGATTCTTTTGATATTTTACTGGGGAGCTAGGAAGTCGCTTACAGACAACAAGGAACTGTCCTATCTATTCTTAAAAACATCCATGTGAAAAGAGTTTGAAATTTTTTAACTCAATAAATAAACAAAACAAAATGCACAATACTCCAGAAAATTAAAATCAGTCTTTCCTGACTTTTCAGAGAAAATGACAACAGTGATTATAAAATACAGAGCAGAACTGAATAAATATTTGTTTCTCTGCTTACCAAAACTTCTTCAACTAAAATAATTTAATTCAGAAAAAACCCAGACAGTTTTAAACCAAAGATTCAATAGAGTGTAAACCTTTTGTTTCTTCTACTGAAATTCTGCTTTGCCTGGGTTGTACAGCAGACTTTCTGGTCTCCTTTGGCAGCACTCTGCTTTTGTGCAGTGTTGAATTTTCTCATGGAAAGACTATGCACTTCTGGGAGGCTGCAATACACTTCTGTCACACCGTAAACCAAGACCACCTTTCCAGATTTACTCTTCTCCTTCCTCTTTTGATCCATAGAGGTGTCAAAATTTTTTTAAAGCTAAGACCAGAAAAAGCTAAAAGAGAAAGGATCCTGAATGCACTTTTAAAAATCTCAGATTATTTTAAGAGTTCCTTTTGGTTTTGGCAGTGAGAGTTGGCAATACCAGTTTGACTTCCCCAGCTCACAGCAACTGGAAGAAAGATACAAGGAACGCTAGTTTATTGCCTGACTGGGAAACTGCCAGTTCTTTTTGCCTTTTCTTGTATTCTTGACTGGCCAGTTATTTGTGCTAGGAAAAAAACTTTATAATTTTTATTTATTGGCAATTAACTTTTGATGGAAAGAAGATTGCAGTTAAGTAGATTATAGCATGGAAGAAGCAGGCAATTTTGAATGAAAATGCATTTGAAAGAAAATGCTTCTCTTGCTATGGAAATGTTATGTATCATTAACATTGATAGAAAAGGAATATATATATAAGTTCTACCTGAATGAAGTAAGACACTCTAGAGATACCAAAGCAAATTCCAAGTCAGTACATTTCTGTAATAAAAGCATTTCAGCTGTATTATAGGTCCTTGCTATTGTTACCATTTCACCAGAGTATATTGGCAATATACTCCAACTTTCCATGTAGACAAAAGGTTTACAAAGCCAGTGGTTGCCTGTTACTCTTGAAGAAGATGAACTGACTGCCAGAAAGTGATGAAGATTCCTAAAAAAGTAACAGCAGTTACTTTTTTTTCCATTAAAAAATCCTAAACACAAATTATGATGCTGAAAAGGCAATCAACAATGTGGCATAAAGAATAGTTCAAAGGATACTTGATGGAATATTGGTTATTAATATCCTAAAGAAGGTAGCTTGAATGAATCTGTGTCTGTAAGTACTATAAACCATTTTACTTTCCATCATGCAGCTCGTTCTGCTTCAACACCTGTGACATGACATGCTTTGGTTAGCATTCCCTTTAGACTGCCCTAGGTGTTGGCCAGCTTTTGACTAATATTATGACAGATTGTGAGATACCAAATCCCTGGGTTTTTTTAGAATTCATTACACTGCTAACTTTAGTCTTCTGTTGATAAATATTTCCATGGGCTCATCCGTGGTGCATAGCATGTGTCATATTTGTTCTGAACAGTCTTCCAGACTAACAACTGTGACTTTTCCATAGTGTAGCTGTGAACAGACAGCACATATTTACAGCAAGTGCAACACTATAGATTGAGCTCTTTATTGAACTTGGATTTCTAATCTTGTGTCCAGATGTGAAATTGAAAGTCAATTTTACTTCCTTTGAGGAAGTTAGCCTTTGAGCTCTGAGTACAGGTCTACTTCTGTCTCAGAGAAGGAGAGATGAAAAATGACAGAGAACGACCCAGGCAAGAACAAGTTCATGTTCTAGTCCCAGTGAGGAACCAAAATTGTAACCTCAAAAGAGGAAGAGGGCGCACACCTAAAGAGACATAGTAAAAGGGTAAAATTTATTTGAACTACAGAGATGAAGAAAGTACCTGCCTCTGTTCTTGTTAGGGTTCTGTATGTGCTCTTTTCAAAGGGTTAGACATGACTGCCAGATAAACCTCTGCAAATCCTGAAGTCCCATTTATTTCTCTGGAAGTCTTGCCAGTTATGGACTACAAATTCAGGGCTTTTACATTATGGGATACTGTTCCTCAATGTAGCAAGGAAGATGTGACTCCTAGTAGTTGGGGTTTCCATCCCTGCCATTGACCTGGATCCTTTGCCTTGTAAACCTCTAGTTTTCATTAATTTATTGTGTCTTCTATTGGATTTTTTTCTTTCCTCTAAATCCTTTATTTATTTCAGCACCCTCTTCCTTTCCCCCGCCTGTAAGTGTGAATCATTTTTGAGGAGAAGTGTATGTGCAGATGTGAACGGATGATTTCAACAGTTGTGTGGCTTTCCCCATCTCTTCCCCAACTACCTTCTTATTTTATCCTTTTACCTAATTATTATCAGAGCATGCTCAGGGCTTTAGTAAAAGTCACCTGATAAATCAAGTCAGGAAATAAATATTAAGAAAATCACAGTATCAGAAAATTCATGATTTAATAGGAAGCAGAAACAGTTTATTTGAGGAAAGACATTGTATGACTAACAAGTTATGGTTCTTAACAACCTGTAGAGAAGTGACACAGCTCTCCAAATCAAAAGAAGCCCAGTGTTTCACAAAAGGCTTCACATCAGTCTAAATGTAGGACTTTAAAAAGTCCAATCCTGCTTTAAGGTTGTTATGTTTAGATGCAAATGAGATAAATGGTTTGTCATTCTGTCTATGAAAGTGGCTTGAGTGAACTTCAGAGGAATGTGTAATTCCATAATACCTCAACTGGATATGTCTTCCCACCTCCTGTAAATGCACTGGTGTTTCATGCCTTGGGTCACGAGAATTTATCCCTTACTCATTTATTAGTCTATATAATTGTTATTCTTACATACAGTACCTTTTACACTCTTACTACTATCTTGCTAGAAGTACATCTTGCAGAAGAGAGTTCAAAGTTCTGTTTAACCAATGTGTAAAAAATGGTTTTAACCAGTTTTAGTGTTTTTATTGTGCAGTTTCAGGATAAGCAGCTGTTATTTGACCTAGGGCTTGGTGCAGGAACACTCAGCTCTCTGTTATACACAGATGAAGTTATTCTCAGGACACATGTCCCTCTGGTTGGACAGTAAATGGATATGCTGAATTGCTTTAATTGCTGTGCAATAGGGTATAGCACTGGCTAGTTCTCATTTCTCACTAATTTTACACAAGTAAATTATCTCAAACTTTATTTTCAGTGAAGCTAGGTACAGTTATGGAGAAGCAAAGGCATGTAATTACTTATGCTTTGACAGTATTGAAACATCTTTTATTTCATAGCCCAGACACAAAGGGAGATACCTGCTATTACGTTTCCTGGGGGAAAACCCCCCCAATAATATATTTTACAATGCTGTCTTTTACCTTTTATTATTTATCCTCTGTTGCTGTGGGTTCTAATATTTCCATTTCCCTAGCAATTTGTGTCCAGTCATACTGAGGAGCTCTGCAATCACTGTTAAAGAATGAAACCTTTCTGGACTATAGTAAAATCTGTCATTATCCATTATTCTTGTTATTGTTACCTCCAGGTAAGAAAAGAGGAAACTGACAAAGCATCTGTGAAAAAACTACTTGAGTTTACATGCTGAATTTGTTCTGTCTGATTTCCTCCCAAAAGAACTTAAATGCTTCTCTTTCTTCCTGATTTTCTTTTCACTTACTGACCTATTATACAAAATCACAATCTCTCAGTCTTTACATTTGCCACAGTCCCAGTAACTCACATCAGGCTTTCAACTTTAACCTTGAACAGTAGCTTTGGATTCCAGCCTTTCCTGTGTGTTTTAGCCTGCTTGGCTTTCTGATTTTCTTGGAATAAAGTATAATAAAAAAGCCAGCATTTGTAACTTAGTTCCTGTTTGTGTTTGTCTAATGATGAGAAACTGATCCCATAACAAGTTGATACTTTCCCCTGTAGCAGTGTTAATTATAGTAACTTTAATTTACTGTATGACAAGCTATCACATAAAAACATATTCATGCAGAGCTACTTTCTTTAGGTCTTGTTTACTCTAAAATACCATGAACTGGCAGCTGTGAGCAGTTAGCTACTTGATCAGGTATGCATATATACACACAAAGGTAAAGTAACATAAAGATGTTGACACTAGAAACAAAACCAAAACAAATTACTCATTGACAGGGAGATTATATCATCACAGTAGCTTTCATGGGGCTTGATGAATTTTTCTCTGCCTGGAAAAAGTCAGTTTATTAAGAGGAAGTTCAGAGCAACAAAATGCAGCTTTGCCAGGTCCATGCCAGCAAGGTCCACCAGCCGCTGTGGGATGTGGGAAGTGCCCTTCTCTCTCTCCTTTGTGTTGAACATTGAGAAATCATTCACAGACAGGCGAGGGAGCTGGGCTTGAAAACTGATAGTCCTGCAGTACACTTAGCAGCCGCATGGTCGGGTCTGCAAAGGAAGGAATCCTTCTCGTGTCTGGTAGCTGCCAGTGTGGTGCAGCAGTGACTGAAATTCAGTTTCCTTTTTCTGGGACCTGCCCCATTTGTTCACTGCACAGACTCCCACAGCATACAACACGCTCTTGAAATTGAGCCAAAGCAGGAGGCAAATGAAGGAGATTTCAGTGTTTATCAGAGACGTGTGAAACATGACACTTGCATTCCATTGGGCTTTTTCAGGCTCTTTTTAGAATTTCACTCGATGCAGGCTTAAACAACCAAAGTTTTGCTTTGAGTATCAGCTTCAATTGAACTCCAAAGGGTTCAGACTCCAAGAACATTAAAATATGAAGTCCATATACGGAAATCTAGTTCACAGGGTAAGCCTGGGGAATTTAATGTCACAGGAACTCACCAAACATCAGTGGCTGGATTATGTATGTATGTTTTACATTAAAAGAACTAGACAATTAATCTCTATTTAAGTAAAGAGTGGTATAAATAAAACCTCATGTTTCATATCATATGGTTGCCTGCTGCAAGGAAGTAGAGTTTAGTATGTTTAATAGGATTTCATAAGGGTTTGAACGGACTCTTTTTGAAATCAAAAGTATTTCCCTGACTTTCATAAAGCTTATATGGTTCTGGTTCTTTGGAGCCTCAGGTTTGAGTCAAAATTTCTGTGAAACATCAGCTGTTGACCATGGCCATCTAGCTGATTTCATGTACTGTATTACTGACAGACAATTCCTGTGCTTTAAAAAAATTACTAAGGAATCACCTTGGAAGTGGGGATGTGTTTTGCCAACACTCTTAGAGAAATACTGTTTCATTTATTTGTCTGTTTTGTTGTACTGTAGAACTAAGGCTTTGTTTATAGCCAGGTTTTGTAACATGGCATTAGATTTGGTCAAGAACACTATATACTTTTGGTTTGATTATATCCAGGTTTGACTTAGCACACTAGTAGAAAGGTACCTTATAATTTTATTCCTCTTCCCATTCTAAAGTAAATGAGAATTCAGTTGAAGAATGTGATTTCCTTCCCACCAGGGGAAACCCACTACTTTAAGCTATTTGAATAGTTAAATTAATAAACTTTTGCACTCAGAAAACAACTAAGGAATTTCCTCTGCATGTCGCCTGAAACAAAAGAGTGCGAATGGATTGTTCTGCATGTGCTAAAAAACTAATTAGTCTTAAAACCTGAAGTAGGTGTTGCTGTTCATTGATTTACAGATTAATACATGATATTGCTAAAAGGGATCCTTCTGAGCATTTCATGATGTCCTGCATAGTGTAGGTAAAAATTTCAGTCATTCTTGCCCTGTGCTCCAGGAAGTCACTTTGTACTTGTAAGGAACCAAAAAAACCATACAAAAATGCAGTACTATGGGACCACAAAGGAATGAAATGGTTCTTGCAATTCAGTCATGTAATTTGCAATTTTTTGAAAGAAGAAGCCAAACCAACTGGTAATAAAACCTACTTTTGCCTGAAGTCTGATGTAATCATCAGAAGGGTCTGTTCCATTTTGTGATAACCTACTGATTTCTCTTGCTAGCTGAGCTGCCACATAGAAACCCTTCCAGGCCTACAAGAGGCTCCAGCTTGTTGTTTTGTTTTGTTTTGTTTTTTTCAACAAATATGAAGGGTGTACTCGTTTTCCAGTTCATGAATGGGATTCTTTCAGGAAATTGCTCCTCCAACATAACAAAATAGTGAAATGGAAAACATTATTTCTATCAAATTCATACATCTGCTCTTTTCCCAACAGAAAATTGAGGTAATAGGGATCCCACTCCCCATATTATTTTACTTAAAATGTCTACATTGTTAAGGCATAATTGTATTAGTGGCATATCTTCATCAGTTATTAACTGGTATTATTTTATGTGATGCTAAACTAAGTTTAAAAATAGTTAATGCTAAGTTGCCATTTAGCATTTACTCAAATGTACATGCATACTCCTAAGACATTCGTGGAAGCCAGGCGTCCAGCTGCCTTTCACTTTACTCCTGAATTCTTTCAATAACTCTGGAAATAATTTTTTTCTGGAGTTAGGTGATATAAATATGAATACAACCACTCACTGAGCTTGAAAGAAAAATCTCCCAGTTGAGTGAAGTGTACAGAAATACCCGAGGAAGCTTTAACCTTTAGAGGAGTAGTATATATTGCCTATACAGAAATATGTATTCTTGGAACTGAAATAATTCCCTACACTTGAACTATTAAGAACTAGTTCTGTCTATTTGCATCATACTACAGAATACAATGCATGCAATTCTTATTGTTCAGTATTAATACCTCTGAAGTATTGGTCTGACATGCTCTTTAGATAAGTAAACTGCAGGACAGGCATTGCATTTCATTAAACTTTCCATTTATAATTGATTTTATAGTAATGAAGCAGTAACTGTTAGATATGGGTTATCTGTGAAACTTTCCAGTTTCAGAGAAATGAGTAACATCTGATACAGACCTCCAAGACATCCCTTGCTCTAGATTGGAGAGATATGGATTTGATGGATGGGCTATTGAGTGAACAAGAAATTGAATGGATGGTCACATTCAGTTATGGCTTAACATCCAGCTGGGGATTGGTGACAAGCGGTATCCCTCAGGGATTCATATGGGGCCCAGCACTATTTAGTATCTTCATCAATGACAGAGACAGTAGGATCAAGTGCACCATCAACAAATTTGCAGATGACACCAAGCCAAGTGATACAGCTAACATGCCTGAAGGACAGGATGCCATCCAGAGGAACCCAGACAAGCTGAAGAAGTGAGACTGTGGGAACCTCATGAGGTTCAAAAAAGCCAAGTGCAAGGTGCTGCCCCTGGGTTGGGACAACTCACAGTATCAGTAGAGGCTGGGAGATGAAGGAATTGGGGGCAGCCCGGTGGGGAAGGGCTTAGGGCTACAGGTGAATGAAAAGCTGGACGTGAGTGCATGAAAAGCAGCAATGTGTGCTTGCAGCCCAGAAAGCCAACTGTGTCCGGGGCTGCATCCAAAGGAACATGGGTAGCAGATCAAGGGAGGTGATTCTACCCCTTTGCTCTGCCCTGGTGAGACCCCAGCCATTCCCCTCTGTCCTATCATTACACATCTTTGCAAAAAGTCCCTCTCCAGCTTTCCTGTAGACCCCCTTTAGCTACCGGAAAGGGCTACAAGGTCTTCCATGAGCCTTCTCTTCTCCAGGATGAACAGCCCCAGCTCTCAATCTGTTCCCATAGAACAGGTGCTCCAGCCCTCTGAGCTTCTTTGCAGCCCTTCTATGGACTTGCTCTAATAGGTCTACTTCCTTCTTATGTTGGGGGCCCCAGAGCTGGATGCAGTGCTCCAGGAGGGCTCTCACCAGAGCAGAGCAGAGGGGCAGAATCACCTCCCTTGACCTGCTGCCCACCTTGCTCTGGATGCAGCCCAGGACACGGTTGGATTTCTTCCCTATGTTGTGTCAACATCTTGGTGTCATCAGCAGACTTGCTGGGCATGCACTCCATGTCACTGTTCATATTGCCAGCGAAGATGTTAAACAGTGCTGGTAGAAGAAGGGAAGACACAAACCATAGGTAGAAAAGATGCAAACCTACTGTAAAAAGTGTAATGGTTTCACTTTAAGACACATTCTTCATAGTATTCATTATTAAAAGAAGGTGCCCATTAAAATAGTAGTTTTCTGCCGTTCAAAAGCAATTTTACATTACATTCAAAATTTTACAGAGATTTCAAATATTATGTAAATTATGGCATAAAAATGAGATTTATATGTAAGTCTTGTAGTTCACTGGGTTTCTGTATTTGATGAGAGGTCTGATGGTAATGAGCTCATTTCCTATCCCAGGAGGAAAGAGAGTGCAATGCAAACAGAGAACAGAATGGAAACTCAGTGAAAGAGGGGTGTATTAAGTAGCCTCAGACACCAATAGAGAATAGAGTACTTGTTAACAGCAAGGTAAACCCCAGATATTCCTAACTAAAAGCACGGTCTTTTACAATAAGTTTCAAGGACTTAAGCTTCTAGAATTTATGGCATATTTATTTAGCTTTAGTCCATTTTAATCAGTATTCTCTTGGATTCCTGGATGTTTCTTCTTCACTTCTTTTCATTCTTTCAGTTTCATCTCTGGACTAGCTCATATAGAAATTTTTGAGGTGGCTGTTAACGTGGCTTGGAGTCAGCTGACAGAGCAGAGCGGACCTTTTCCAGTCCTCTTCTTCCCTGGAAGAGCAAACAAGACAGGACATGGTCTGATCCTGTCCTGCTGAGCACAGCAGGAATTTTATCTCCTAATACGCCTTGAATTTTCTTTTAATAATTGCTGGAGGCAGATTAATTAAAACCAAGCCTGTTGTACATAGCTTTAAGTAATGTTAACAATGCCCTAGAATATTCATTACAGAAAGACTGGAAATTTGCCAGGATATTGAATCCAGCTAATTTTGTGTGTCACTTAGAGCAGAGCATGCAGTACTGAAATAGCAACAATGCAGCACAGTATCAGACATTTTTTACATTTTGTAATGCCATGATGCTGTCATAATGTGAATGTTTATGTTGTCTTTATGTTTATACATAAGCTATAGTAAGACATTCCACCGAGTTCAGATGGACAGCTGCTTCAGTGTGGACTAATCAAGAAACTCTTCATCTCCCTTTGGACCTGTCTGAAGGAAAACCTTCAGAGTCTATTCTTCTTCCACAGTCAGTGGATTGACAGTGTCTGTCCAGAGGCAGTTCAGATCACTGGAATAAATCACTCTAGTGAAACACTTGGATCTTGCAGTTAGGTTTACTCAGAAACTTTGTTCAGAAACTTTGTCCAGGCACACCCGGACACAACAGACACACTCACACTCACCCCTCCCCACCTTGATGCTGCCAGACTTCTGGAATCCTCCAGAAAGAAGAGTGCACATGCTCAGAACTGCTGGAACAGGTATTGGGGCATTTACTGGAAGAATAAGGGTTATAAAACCTCAATTTTCAATGTGTACGTGGGCCCCCACCCCCAACAGATCAGGACTGCATATCCCAACCACAAACCATGGTCCCATGGTCACCCATGCATTGCTGGAGCCAAGGGTGGTGAAATTGTTGTATCTCTTCTCCTATCTATCTTTCTCTGTTTGTCTCTTTCAATTTTTCCTCTGTTAGGGTGATCATGTACTCCAGAATGGTTATTCACTCCTTTTCTAATGTGTTATGGTTTTTTTTCCAGTTACAGTTTCAAAGCAGTTGTTCTAATAAAATCAGTTCATTAGATATCAGTTATATCAGTTATTTAGTGTCATTTCACTTTAATTCACCCCAAAATATCTGTTAACAATGAACATGCTTGCCCTGTCTCAGAAGTAGACCCCAACAATCACCCTGTGTGAGGTATAGTGTAGAAGTAAAGCAATGTGGTTCTTAATTTAGATGCCTTACTTAAGTTCCTACTATTAGATAGGTGTAACTTCAGGCAATAGGGATTTGGATACAGGGAACTGGAATGTGCTTTCCTGGAGGCATTAACATATCTTACAGTATTAGTTAACAATTCTTTTCTTGATTCCCACTTGAAACCCATAAATACCTGAAGTATTTTGCTAGGTTTTCTGCTGTACTGAATCATTTGTTGTATACTTACTCATGACACGCTCTAAAATGTTAGATCAAAGTAATTATTGTTGTCTTGCAAGTTATCATGAGTGATTTAAAATAAAGGTCCAAATATTTCAACTTTAGTCATAGAAATAGGTTCCGGAGTAAAAGTTGTTCCATACATCTCTATTTGGATTAATGATATTATATATAATATTTATTATATATTTTCAAATAAAATTTTGCAAGACTTTTGATTTAGTACTGCATCATGTCGTTATTATAAATCTTTACTCTACAATGTAAATAGAGCTCACATAGAATGAATTAAAAATTGACTGATGTTGCTCAAAAAGTAGCTGTCCTTGCAGAACGACAATTGAAATGTTTGGCTTTTTCTAAAGATTGGAAGTGCGCAGCTGTTCTACATTTACATCAACAGAGCGTGGGTAGCATCCTGATTTTGAAGTAGGTTGTCTAATTGGCTTTGTAACTTGGGCTTATGTAAAGAACAAATGCTTTGATATTGCAAAATATGAAGTTAAAAATCTAGCAGTGGGAATGTGTGCATCTGCATAGAGTAGAGAAACGTACTGGGAACAGCCCTGTCTCTGGGAGGACTAGGTCTGCACTTGTGTGTGGTGATAAAGCAGTCCTGGCCTCCTGCCCTGCATTCAGAGGATGTGCTGCAGGGAGCTACAGGTCTGTGCCTGCGTAGATTTTCCTGGTAGGAAAACAGAATATATAGGGGGTAGAGAGTGGGAAGAAGGGCATTTAAAGAACAATGTGATCATCAGGCACAGTCAAGGTGAGTTCACAAAGGGAATTCACAAACTAATTAGTTCACAGAATAATTTGATATCTTCCTATGTTAAGGTCACCTGTGAGGTGGGTGAAGGGAAGGTATTTTTTCTGGGTTCTAGTAATACTTTTGATACTGTTGCTCACAGCATCCTCCTGGGCAAGTTGTCGAGCTGTGGGATGAGCAGATTCATGGTGCACTGGGTAAAGAACTAGCTCAAATGGGGCTACATCTGACTGGTGATTATATACTAGCAGTGTTCCTTAGGGCTCAATTCTAGGGTCAGTTCTGTTCCACGTAGTAACAATCTGGATGCATGATGTGAATGCACTGTTAGAAAGTTTGTTGATGATCCAAACTGGAAGGTGCTGTAGACTCTCTTGAGGCACAAGAGGCCTTGCAGAGCTATCTAGATAGATTGGAGCATTGGACAATCATTAATGGGATGGAATTTAGCAAATCCAAATGCTGGATTCTGCACCTGGGACTGAGTAACACCAGGCACGGGTATAAAGTGGGAGAGGAGTGGCTGGACACCTGCAGAGAGGGGTGTAGGGGCCCTGCTGATGCTGAGCTCAGTGAGGGTCACCAAAGAGTGCCCCAGCAGCCCAGGGGGAAAACCCATCCTGGGATCCATTGAACGCAGCACAACCAGCCGGCCCAGAGAGGGGATGATCCCGCTGTGCTCCCCTTGTGCGACCTCACCGTGTGCAGTGCTGGGCCCTGCAGGTGGAGCAGGATGTGGAGGTCTCAAAGAGGCCAATAAATCTGATGGGAGGGCTGGGAGACATTTCCTGTGAGGAGCAGCTGAGGACTTTGGCTTTATCCAGTCTGGAGAAGTGTATTGCAACCCCAGCTCTTGCCATTGCCTTTGTAGCAGGTGAAAGGAGAACATTCTGTGAGCATTAACAAGGATATACTCAGCTACCTCGCTGAGCTCCACTGTGTTCAGCTGTTTTACCACACAGCTGAACAGACAGGCAAACCAGAAAGTCTGTCACATAGACAGCATTTGAAGTGCTCTGAGAAAAGAAATGTGGGAAGAGGTTAAAATGACAGCAGGACACATGCAGGCATTTTCAGGACTTTGACTGAACACTAATTGCAAACACTTGGTTTTGTTTTTCACAATTGAGTATTCACAAAACTGCTAGACTCATAATTAGATTATAATGACTTTGGTCTAGCATTCATTGTTACTTTGCCTATAAAAGAACCTTGCACCATTTGCAGGCCTGAAGAAATAAAGCATTTATGCTGTGACTAGTCAAGAGTAGACCCAGCTAACTCCTCTGCTTTTTACTGCTCTCTCTCTTAATCCAAAATTAATTTCACCATGATGTGATGAAAAACTACTTATGGAGAAGCTAACTGTTGGTTAATTTCCTTTTTCATAGGTGAAATTCCAAAAGTAAGGATATATGTGCTTTATAATTTCCAAATTATTTCAGTTTTTATTTTACTTCTAGTTTCCAGTTTCAGATGATATTTTGCACTCACTTGGCTGTCACAGTGCATTAAAGATTTTATTTTTTAAAGGAGTTTGGCAAGGAAAGTGAATAATGATATTAACAAAAGGGTATAAGAGTGGTGATGCTGTGTTGCACTGCAGTATCCCATCTTCAGCAGTGGCCACATGCTGAAGCTGAGAACAGGACAAGCTGATGTGATGCTTTACCAGAACACTTTCCTTCTCCAGCAGTTATCTGTAGATATCTAATGATCCCACACAATTCTGTAAAGTCTGTCATAGGGAGGCATAGGGATTAATTTCAAACACTTGCATCTGTTGTCAGACACTGCAGCTGCTTTCATAGAATCATAGAATGAGCTCGGTTGGAAGGGATCTTAAAGATCACCTTGTTCCAACCCCCCTGCCATGGGCAGGGACAGCTCCCACTAGACTGGGTTCTCAAAGCCCCACCCAGCCTGGCCTTGAACACTCCCACTCTTCTCTGGGCAACCTGTTCCAGTGCCTCACCATCTAAACCTACCCTCTCTCAGTTTGAAACCATTGACCCTTGTCCTGTCAGTACATGCCTTTGTAAAAACTTCCTCTCCAGCTCTCTTGTAGGCCTTTTTTAGGTACTGGAAGGTGCTACAAGGTTTCCATGGAGCTTTCTCTTCTACAGGCTGAACAATGCCAACTCTCTCAGTCTGTCTCCACAGAAGAGGTGCTTCAACCCTCTGATCATCTTCATGGCCCTTCTCTGGACTCACTCCAACAGGTCCTTGTCTTTCCTGTCCTGGGGATCCCAGAGCTGGATGCAGTGCTCCAGGCAGAATCTCACAAGGGCAGAGCAGAGGGGCAGAGTCACCTCCCTTAATCTGCTGGCCAAACCGTTCTATCAATGCAGTCCAGGATACAATTGTTCAGACTGTTCACTGAAAGCATAGGAGTCTTGATCCTGTAGAATAAGACACAGTAAGATTATATGGTAGAAAATGCATACATGTAGAGCAAATTTAAAACTTCTAAGTACTTAGAAAATATGTAGATCACTGTGTATGAATACACAGAAGAATATTTATTAGCAATTAATTTCTAAGAATTCATATACTTGGCAGAAGTGAACATATAGTAGATTTAGAAAAAAAAAAAAAGGCACTTTTGTCAATTATTTAGACACTTTTTAAGTCTAAAGAAGGGTGTTCTTGAATTTGAGGCTGGAGAGCTGTGACAGAAGCAGAAGCAATTTTCAGAGCAATAATGATCAAAAAATTTTAAAGAGTTTATCCTAGAAGATAGCTAGAATATATGATATAAGTATAAAACATTAAAGTGTTGTTCAGAAGCTAGAATAGAACTGCTGCCGATAATACTAATCAGGCAGTATTCAACTTAAGCTGAAACTTTGGAAAATAAAAACTGGCAAACTTCATGCAATACGATGACTATGGAATGTGCTGACAGAATGCACACATCAAGTCAAAGGCTTAGTAAGGTTTAGACATAGGCTGCACTTATAATTGGAGTTCACCAAAATACCCAATACTAACATTTAAGGTTGATAGTTCTGCATCTCAAATGCTATATTTTGGGACCCTCCTTACAAGAAAGACATTGAGGGTCTGGTGTGTGTCCAGACAAGGGCAATGAAGCTGAGGAATGGTCTAGAGCATAAGTCTGATGAGTGTGGGAGACATTATCACTCTCCACAACTGCCTGAAGGGAGGTTGTAGCCAGGTGGGGGTGGTCAGCCTCTTCTATCAGGTAACAAGCAACAGGACAAGACAAAGTGGCTTCAAGTGGATCTAGGAGAGGTTTAGATTGGATATTAGGAAAAATTGTTTTGCTGAAAGGGTTGTCAAGCATTGGAATAGGCTGCTGAGGAAAGTGGTGGAAGGTATTTGAAAGATGTGTAGTTGCGGCACTTGGGGACATGGTTTAGTGGTGGACTTGTCAGTGCTGGGTTAAGGGTGGGACTTGTTGATCTTAGAGGTCTTTTTGAATGTAAAAGTTTCTCTGATTCTATTGCAGCAGGGGTAAAATGGCACACTTCAGAAGTTATGCCACACTCTGGGGCTCTAATTAGGGAAAATCACTGAGCATCTGCCTGTTCTAGGACTTCTTACATCTTTTTCTGTGAAAAATCTGATACTAGCTGTGTGGAGAACCTAGATTTGACTAGACATATGATTCTGATGAACTTTTAGCAAATTCCTACCTTTTTTTCAACTGTTATTGATTGCAGGCAGTTTGACACCAGACCTGCAAAATTAAATGGCCTGAAATTGCTCCCACATGAAGAATCTGGGGCTGTTGTCTTTTAAGAGAGCAGCAGGAGGCACGGGCAAGGCTTTATGAACTCGCAGCATGGAGCATCTGGAAGGAGGGGACCGCAACACCTATTTCTGCTGACGCTGCATTTGGTTCACGTCAGCACGGGAACAATCACAGCACTCGGCTGCCTTGCTTGATATTTCATCTCCTTTTGAAAACAAAGAGCCCACTAAAATCAATACCAGGCACAGCACCCGCCGGGAGCCTCCTCACGCCGCGCTCCGCGGCTGAATCCCGGCGCTCTCGGCAGCTCCCGGGAAACGCCGCTCCCCATCCCGCCCTCTCTCCCTCCCCGCGTCCATGAGCCCGGCTTTACATGTCCCCTCCCAGGGCCCGCCCCGCGGGCGAGGAGTTGGCCCCGAGCCCGAGCTGTCACCGCGCTCCGGCCGCAGCGCCCGCAGTCCCCGCCGGCCGCCGCCGCCGCTCCCTCCATCCCTCCTTCCCTCCCGGGAAGCGCTTGCACGGAATGCGCGTCCGGGGCCTCGCTGACTAGTTTGAAGGGTGGCTGGCCCGGGGAACTGCTGGTGAGGGCAAATACAGATTTCTAGACCCAACTACGGCTTATATATACAGATTTATATACAAAACATACATGATTACATGTATCTGTAAAAGCGTATTTGTGCTGACCTCACAATGAGAAACGAGTCCATTCCTGCTGGCGAAGGCAAGCGGCACTCCTGTGCTAGCTGTGACTTCTCAACCAGACCTGGGCAGGGTGCGAAGGCTAAGCCTGACCCACCCAAAAGAACAGACTGCCCCGGTGGTCCCTGGGCTTTGCACCAAGCTGCTCACCTGCAAGAAGAGACCGTCGCCAGCCGTGGCTCCTGTAGCAGCACGTTGGATCCCAAGGAGGAATGCTGTACAGGTAGGTTTTGTCAGCTAATGTCTTTTGCATGTCTCTTGTTTTCCCCTGGAGGTTTTTGGGGAATGGGATAAACTCAAAGAATGTGCCCGTTTGGTAACAGTGCTGCGCATAATGGAAAACAAGAGCTTGGCTGGCTGAGCTTTCTTTATTGCAAGTTTTTAGTCGTAATCTGTCAGAAATCTTCAATTTGTATCTTATTTGAGGAAAGGACGCTACCAGACACTGTGTGTGGCCTTTCCATGCTTCTGACAGTGTTGACTCTCCTGCCATTTAAGATTTCTGCAGCTTTCCAAAATGCTGGGCCTGGCAATGGGTGAGAACAGCACTTGCATTGCCGGCCATACCTGAGAGCAGCACCTGTTTTCCTGGCCATACCTGCCCTGCCCTGCCCTGCCCAGCGAGAGCAAAACTGTCCTGCTCTAGTTCCTCAAACAGCTGTCTGACCACAGAGGCAGCAAAATCTTTTGTCATTGAGGTTGTGAGGAAGGCCACGAATTGAGAATGGTTTATTTGAAATTTTAAAAGTATCAGTTTTTAAGAGGATGCAAAGAGAAACAAGTGCTAATTTTAAGGACTTTTTGCAAATGATGCCACCAACCATTTTTTACCACACAGGTTGATGAAGGAACCCAAATTAGCATGAACCAACTGTTCACTTTCAAAGTCTAAACCTGATGCTATGCCTGATATAGTTTAGAGTGCTTGGACTAATTTATCAGTAGATCAGCCTTTCAGTTTGTGCTTAATGTGGAGCACACAGTCCAATTTACTAACTGAAATTTAAGGATGTGTGAGTGTTGTTCAGTCGTGGCCTTATTATCTACATAGTTCAATTTCTGCACAAAACCCCCGAGTGTTACTTCTGTGGTACTTTGTAGGATTTACAAAATTTAATGTTGGTACAATGCCCTGAAATTTGTAACACTTTATATGCCTATGAATTTTATTGCTCTTGCATTGAGTATTTTATAGACTTTTATGATGGATGAAAAATGCTGAGCCCTTGGATGCCAGAAGTTTCAGTGTTTCTAAAACAATTTTTGGTTACGTGCTTTGGCACAGTTACGCTGGTCTAGTGACACATTTACTTCTGGCACTGCATCACTGCTAGAATTTCTCTGTAGTGGTGAGACTCCCAAGAATATTTTCTTCACTCTAATGTTTTGAAATAAAGCCAACTGGATTTCATTTCTCTCAGAAATTACGTTAAAGTATTGCTGAAATAGGATGACTTTTATTGTTTTTTTAATGCCTGTTTATGTTTTGCCCATATAAAGATGAGAACTGTGCTCTACAGAGATGAGTGGGTGTGACATATACTGTATTCATAAACACTTTTTCAGGCTGTCATCTGAGTTTTCATGGCTGAAGAGAAGTATGTTAATTTTAAATCTCATATGGCATGTTGTAAACCACAGTGGGAGCTAGGAGTATTAGATGGAATTGTTTGAATAGAAGAACCCTTTCCACCCTGATCCTTATCTGTGTTTAATCTGTAGCATTGAGAAGAGTGACTTAAGAGAGGATGAATATGTTCTAAAAAGTTAAGAGTTTGATTATGCATGACTGTGCCTGTATGAAGGATCCTTGCTCTCACAGCTGGTGTCATTGATGACAGGGAAATTATTTATGTGGGTTATGAACTATTTCTACAACAAAGAGTGTGCAAGATTGGAGTCCTAACAGTGCAGTGAAGTTGTCCCAGGAAAAATTCTTTCAGAAGTTTTATTTTGCAATAGTCAGTTGGATGAACTTTCCCTTTCTTCTTGCTGAGCGGTGTAAACAGAAACTGACTTCTTTGATGATGTACCCTCTGTTGATCCAAACAGGGACATGCGAAGTTCTTTATCAATTCCCCAAGCTGTATTTACAGGACTCTGTCTGAACACAAGATAAGCAATGTGCACTTCATCTTTAACTCTGAGTGAACAGCACGCAGTGCTCTGTTCAGCAGTCTCTTAGTGGGCCACTGAAGTACAGTCACTTCTGTAGCAAGGCCAGATATCTGTGGTATCTGTTTAAGTTCTCTATAAGTAAAACTCTCACCAATGTTCTTTTTCAAATAATAAAAGACTTTGTCAAAATCTCATCCCAATATGTTTGAAATACTTTATTTTAACAATACCGAGACTACTTTTTCACATAAAATGTTTCATCATGGTTTTGGACCAATTAATTAGAACAATTTCTATTGAACAATTTTGGAAAATCAAGATTCATGAGAAATTGTTGCAAATTTATTGATTCACTGACACTCAGAAGGGTATTACAAAGGAAAAAATTCCATTACCATAGAAGTCTGGAATTATGAGTAAGATATTGAATCTGGATGTTACTGCATAGCAACACGCAATCTCTAGCACCTTTGTGTATGGAAAATTCTTCTCATTAGCATTGGAGATTTGACCAGATTAGAATTTGATTTATGATCCTGTTTTATTTTCCCATTTTGTTTTTAGTGTTTACAGATTAAATAAAACCCATTATGTACATAGAATAGACAATATAATAGATATAGATGCAAATGGCCTAATCAATCTTATGATGTCTTCATTAAAAAAAAAAAAGGTAAATTTGCTTGGAAAATCCAAATCCCGTAGTCTTGGCATTAAAACTGATCTTAATTTTCAAGACAGTTGTCTTAGAAAGTATTGAATATTCTTCATAAGTAAAAATTAAAAGCATGAAGGGTAATAAATGAGAATCTGAAAGCATATTTCTAGGTCCATATTTAGGGTCTTAAATTAGTGGCCTGGTTTTTCAAAAGTGCTGAGGAGCCAGCTGTGCATGTGAATTCCACCAGAGCACTCAACTGCCCAGTGTTTCCAGAAACACACCTGTTCCTCGGGATCAGCAATGTGAAATTTTATAAACCTTTTTCTGTACTTCTTTAAATTAACTTTTATTTAGTTTGATGCATAAAGTACTGTTCTAGGACATCCCCATTTCGCCTCATATAATCTTCTTTGCTTAAGTTTTGGCAGAGAAAAACCTGGCTTATGTAGTGAGATCACTGAGGAACCTGAGATGCTGGCTGGCAGCATTGTAGCACTTTTGCTTGCCTGTGAACTGACTCTTACTTTATGTTACAAATTCCAGTGAGTACTTTTAAAACAGAAACCATGGTTTTACTGCAGGTTTGGGAAATCCTTAGCCAGAAGGGTTTTGCTATTTTTCACCTCTTTTTAAAGGAAAACTGTCCATCTCTGGAAATACTGACAGATGTCTTTTTGTATCAAAAGCCAGAAAAAATATTTAAACATGAGTCTGAGCTTAGAGGACAAAGTATTTTGTTATTTTATCCTATTGATTGTTTCTCTTCTGACTGTCATTGCATTTTTATTGCCCAAAATATAAGTGTAGTTTTCTATATTTTTGCAGCACATTGAACAAAAATTAGTTGCATAAGTACACATTTTAACTCTAATACTCCTTGACGCCAAGTGTTAATGGACAGATGATTGTCTAGCATAAATAAAACAATTTCTTTTTTTGATTAGAACTATATAAATTTCTGGATCCATGTCTTCCACTTAAATGCTAGTTGATCATTGCTTTTTCTTCTTGTATATTGCCACAAATTACCACAAATTTGATCTGCATTTTTTTTCAAGTAATAGTTGTAAACAGCATATATTCATAAGCAACAGAGTCAGAGCTTTTCCTTGTGTTTTTTTCTTAGTATTTTAGAAATATGAAACTATCTCTGGGGTTGTAGAAACTAAAGTCACAGTAAATCTACTTTTCTTCCCAACATCTTCCCAAACTACATGATCTCATTGACCTAATTTATATGTGAAACCAGCAAAGTGGCAATGTTATGTGCAAGAATTTATTATTATCGATTAACTTTACTTGGTTTGAGTTCTCTGACTCAGGTACCAGCAATCTAAGCTATAACATCAAAACTCAAAAGTGTTTCTGCTTTTATGTTCATGAATTATAGCAGTAATGTGCAAAGCTATTGAAATTCATTCTATAGGATATCAGAGCACAGAGACTTGTTAATACTACATCATAGACATCATTTGATAGGATAAAATTATAATCTGATTATATATTTTCATATTGTAGTTTTGGCCTGTTGTGTAATGCTTACTAGGATGTTATGAAGAAAAGCTGAATGCAGTCAAAGGTTTTTTAGGACAGTGACATCACTCAGAGATTATACAATTTTCCAGTATCATATTCTATTTGAGAAAGATTATTTTTGATCAAGAGGGGTGGATTTTTGTTTCGTTTTGTTTTGTTATTTACTGTTGTGGTATATTGACATTGGCTGGATGCCAGATCCCCACCAAAGTCACTCTGTCACTCCTCTCTTCAGCTGGAAAAGGCAGAGAACATAACAGAAGGTTTGTGTGTGAAGATAAGGGCAAGAAGAGATCATTCAGCATTTATCGTCATGGACAAAACAAACTAGACTTTGGGAAATTAATTTAGTTTATTACCAATCAAATCAGAGTAGAGTAATGAGAAATAAAACCAAATCTTAAAAAAAAAAAAAAAACACATTCCCACCCACCTTTTCCTTCTTCACAGCCTTATCTTCACTCCTGATTTCTCTATCTGCTCTCACTGAGCAGAGCAGGGGGATGGGGAATGGGGGTTTTAGTCAGTTCATCACACATCATCTCTGCCTCTCCTTCTTCGTCATGGGGAGGGCTTCTCACACTCTTCCCCTGTTCCAGTGTGGGGCCCTGCCCAAAGCAGACAGTCCTCTAAGAACTTCTCCAACAGGAGTCCCTCTAACAGGCTGTGTGTCTTCACAGACTGCCCCAGTGTGTGGGTCCCTTCCACAGGGTGCAGTCCTTAGGAACAGGTTGTTCCCATGTGAGTTCCCCATGGGCTTCTGGGGGTCCTGCCAGCAAACCTGCTCCAGTAGGCTCCTCTCTCCATGGGGCCATGTGCTCTGGTAGGAGACTGCTTGGGCTTTCCATGTGGTCACAACCTCCTTTTGGCATCCACCTGCTCCTGTGTGGGGTCCTTCATGGGCTGCAGGTGGATCTCTGCTCCCCCCTGGACCTCCACAGGCACAGCTGCCTCACCATGCTCTGCACCACGGGCTGCAGGGGAATCTCTACTCCAGCACCTGGAGCACTTTCTCCCCCTCCTCCTTCACTGACCTTGTGTCTGCAGAGCTGCTCCTCTCATGCATTCTCACTCCTCTCTTCCAACTGCAATTGGTCTTGTGTAGTAATTTTTCCCCCTTCTTAAATCCATTATTCCAGAGGTGTTGTCACTGTTGGTTGGTGGGCTTGGCCTTGGCCACCAGCAGTTCCATCTTTAGATATAAATATGTGAAAGTATGTGGTATGAATGTGAATTAAAACATTTTCAGACTTCTGTCAAGTTTGGTAATGGTGAAGAGGCAACTAATTTTTTTTTTAGTTTTTTTCTTTTAATCTGAAAACGTAAAAATGTAAAAATTAATTGTTTCAAAGTCAGAAATTAAAAACCTTTATTGAGATCACAATTCCCATCTTACATTTTTAAAGATTTGAGGGGTTTTTTGCATTTCTTTTGGAGGAATAGCACTGTCACCGCTTTTCACATATGATTTCAGGCATAGGACTGCCTGAAAATTAGAAACACATATGGGCTTATATTCTCTCCACTGCCTCCTTAGCCCTCAAAGGTTAAGGGTCATTTATCTGTGTTTAGGGCAAGATGGAACAATTATAATAACTATAAAATTTTCAAACCCATCAGTGTCCCACTTATTTTAATGCATATATTTTGTGAAGTCTCAACAGCTTTAGAAAAAGCAATAGCAATGGAAGTGAAGAGTGGAATGTCACAGCTAAAGCGGAGAGATCCTTATATCTCATGAACAGTGCTGGCTTTTGGGATACTAGCAAAGCTGGTAAAAGCAATTTTACATTATTTCTTGTATGTCATTCTGGCCAGTGCTTCTTAGGCAGCAGCCCAAAATGGCTGTTTCAAATGGAACTTTAAAAATGCAGGCTCCATCCTGTGACCAGGGTGCCTTCCATGTCAAGTAGCTCAGGTTGGAGCACACTTGACAGTGCTTATGTGCAGGACAGGAGGCTAGAGCCAGGAGGCCATCCAGGTGATGTTTCAAGCAGAGGAACTGGGCACTTCTAATGCATCTTCCAGGCAAGGGCCGATGTTGAACTTTGAATACAGCAAGCATTAGGCCAAGACCTTTCTAATTCGACAGATTCAGGGGACCTGTAGCATGGGAAAGAGAGCCCAGTCTGTGGTGATTATTCATGGGCAGGCAGACAGGTTCTGTGTCTGGACTCTTGGCTGAGGCTGGTGGATTATTCTGGTCCTTGCAGCCAGAGGCAGCTAATTTGGTATGTTTTTCTGGTAACTTTTCCATCAGCCTCTTTTATCCGCAAGTGCCAAGCTGCTGAGGACAGGAGTGGCCCAGTCCTAATCTGGCACTAGCCAGTCTGTGTCTGTCTGTGTCTTGTTGGTGATGATGAGGGGGATGGCTCCAGCCCACCCTGTTCCTGTTCCTCTGCATCTGTTTGTACCCAACCTTGGCTGCTGCCTATTCCCTGGAGCAGAGTCTCGCACTGTCTGGCTAGGTGCCCTCAATGCCGCCAAGAGCAGAGGGTGCAGAAGGACTTTTCTTCCTCCCAGCACAGCCATCCACCCTGGCAGCACAAGATCTAGTGCAGAAAATGAAGAGGAGAAGTGCAAATGTACTCACCATAGTTAAAATTATCACATGGACACCTTCGTGGTTACTCCTTGATGGCCTCGTGTTACATCCACAAGAAATTCTGCTTATCTTTTTCTGTGGGGGTCAGCTGCAGATGTTTCATGCTCCAATATCTAGGAAGTTGAAAACGTAACTGGAAATTTATGCTTCAGAGGCAAACATGGTTAACACAAATGTATGTTTAAAACCCTGTTACGAACAGCCTGATTGAAGAGTGAAGATCTTACTGATGAGTAAGACCAACAGAATATTCTTCTTGTGGAGTACTTTTCAGGAATTATGAAAAACTTTTCTTGATTTGTGTACCAGCAATATAAAATTAAATCTATAGGCAACCCATTGGCTCAAGAGCAATTGATGAGATATATCCTTTATATTTACTGCAATAATAAAATATACCTATTTATCTTATGAGATACCATTATTAAATAGCTTCACATGTTTCTGTTGGTAATCAAGCAATTATAATTTTTTCTTCAGGAACTTCTGGGTTTTAAACTACTATTGGAATTTCGTAGTTTGAAATGTAGTGAACTTTCATAATTCCTTCAAACTCCCTACAGCCTTTTAGCTCCAGAAAAAGTTCACTCTGTGATAGCAAGTCAATTCCTTTTTCACAGTAATTCACTTTTTGCTAATTCTGTTCTTTGGAGTAGAAAATGTGCCTTTAAAAATGTTGCAAGCTTTTGAGCTTTGAGAAATACAGTGGAGAATATAAAGGTTTGTCTAGTCATGCTTTAATTTTTGTGTTTTTTTCCTTAATTAAATAAGAATATCAGTGTTGGTTTGTTTGTTTGCTTGTTTGTTTTTTAAGGGGGCAGGAAAAAGCCTATTATCTTTAAAAAATCATATTTCAGTGAAATACTATTGTTTATGTATGCCACTCCCCTCTAGTGAATAAAAGTGGAATTGCTCCATCTCATGCCGTGCCATGGACCCCAGCTACAACTGGATTATGGAATTTTTCTTCAACTCTCAGCAACAGAGAGTTATCTTTTTTCCAGAGGAACAATGTGAACTTTCTTCTGCTTTTTCTTTAAGGATCAACTAGTCTTTCATTGCAAAGCATGTCAAGTTTGCTAAAATCTGTCTTTTACACACATATAATGCCCCAGAAAATATAAAATTACTCCTGTGTCTTTATATCATTGAGTTTGAGTAACAGTTTCATGTTTCTTGCCCATTTACAGAAATTAAGCACTTATTTTGACAATGTTTACTTTTTTCTTGATTGTTGAAAATATTTTTATGTAGTAATATTAACCCCTCCATGGTAGGTTAATGCTTGCTTTATTAAACCCTTAAGTAACTGATACCAATGCTAGAGTGGTTTGGTCACAGATAGGTGTGCAAGCCAAGATAAAACTATCTATCCATATATTTTCACTTGGACATTTTTGATGAAGAGGTAACAGAGGAAGCCAGTGTTATAAATATGTTGTGTACGTGATTAATATTCTATCAAATGTCACTTAAAGCGGTATCAAGTGTGGGATTTCTCTGGCCAGAGGCCAGTCAAATAGTTCAGTAGTCACACTAGTCTGTCCTTATCAGCCATGGAGAGAAATGCACGCATTTAGGTTTTCATTCCTCATCTGAAGTACACAGCTAAAACATGCTCATACTCAGAAGCTGATTGTTCTTATTGACTGCACATCACAGATACCTCAAGCTAGCATGAGATAAATCCTGAGTGTAGTAGTCTAAAAAAGTCCATTTGCGTCTGCTTCTTTGCTCATTAATTATTCAATTTATTGGAATAATAAATGTGCAATTAATCAGTGGTGCTGGAGAAAACCCCTTCTTCTTTTAACCTGACAACTAAATTTAATCCATTAGAGTTCCACAGGCTGTGAAGGTCACAAGCTTAGTGACCTGAAGCAGCCTGAAAAAGTTGTATAAGATGCAGAAGTAGTGAACCTTGAATCAACATAAAATCTGATGTGAGGCAAGTGTGTGTGAAAAATGTTTCATAGAAGAAAAGAGAATGGATCCAAAATTTTTTTCAATCATGAAATGGAGAGGTGTACTGAGAGTAGAATTTGCTGTACAGAGCTTCCTATGTTTATATATCACAATCACACATTAAAACTAACACCAAGCATTCACCTCCCTAAAGCCTAAAGAGTGGGATGTGTGAATGATGGCTGAGAGGCCAAGTGTAACACATTTCCTTGTTTTCTTTCCTTTATGGTTATTTTGCATGTCACATCTTTGCACTTTTCTTACACCCAAAGACGCAGTTCACCCCTGTTCTTAAACGATGGCAGGTGTTGTTTGTAAAGGCTACAAGCACGGTTTTTTTTCTTTTTCATTAAAAGAATTGTTAAAAAATATGAGGCCAAATCCCATGGCATCTAATTAGGCAAAACTCACACTCAGATTTGAGGACTACAGCTTTTTTAAAAAAATTGCTGTTCTGTGCTTTAAATCACTGCAGCTCTATATTTTCTTCCTTTGTCACAAAAGGATAAATTCCTGCTTATTATAACAGAGCATTTTCAAAACTGTGGTTGAGAGGTACTATTACAGAATTGTTATTAGAAATTATTTCTTTTCCAGAGAGATCAGTGCTTGCCCAGCCAAGGTTTGTTTTTGAAAAGAAGGATCGTCTTTTGAAGGTAAAAAGCTTTTTTTTAACTTTATTGATAAAAATTGCTGAGAAATGGGGATTCTATAGAAATTACCTAGTAGTAGTAAAAGAATTTAGCTCAGGTTAAGACTTGTAACAAATGTTCTCAAAATAAAACAGGGAAGAGTAGAAAGTAGAGACAAGACTGCTTTTAACGCATGTATGCTGGATTGATAGAGTTTGTGTCTTGGTCTAGAAAATGACTTTCTATTTTCTTTGACCTTTCCATGCCTTTTTTTTCCTCCCAGCGTCCTGCAGAAGACCCAGTCTGCAAAGATGAAAATGGTAATAACCACTTCATACACTTCATGTATAATACACAACAGGTTATTCATAGGTCTGACTGTTGCCTGTTAAAATGATGTTTGGACACTTACTTGGTAGGAGCAGGGGCAAATCCCTGTTAGCAGACTAAGACTCTGTGGGTTGTAAAGCAACCTACTATGCCCTAATATACAGGTCCCTGTCTTACCTCAAGAATCCTTCCATCCTAACTCTCATATTTACCAGAAAGGCAAACTCCAGAAGCCCTGAAAATTTACCAAACATATTCATCAGCTATATGAGCTCCTCACTGCCCTTTTCTATTTGTTTAGCCAGCATTATAATGTCAGTTCTCATTATTAATGTCTATTAACTTGCTATGAACTGATTCTGAGTGCCTGCTTTGAGTTCCCTGAACTTAGTAGAAATAAAAAAGACTCCCTAGGGCTTTGTGGCAGGTGAGATTCCAAAGGCCTCTTGTTCTTAGTTATTGCCTTAAAGCTGTTCTGTAAGTCAGTCCTAGAATTTATTGCGTTCAGATTTTAATTCTACATCATAAGATTGTGCTGAAATCTCCCTGCCAACCTGTCCCTGCATAACATTATGTTTACTTTTCTCTAGATTTCATTAGTTGTTCCAGAAAACGTGCAAGATCATCATCTTTTACTTTCCAAAAGTCTGGCTCTCAGCCTAACACTGGTATGACATTTAGCTCCTGTCATATTCTAATTTCTGTAGCTCCATATTCTCATCTGGTGAAGAAAATGATGAATTTTTCTGTCTAAGAAATATTTTTGCACTGTAGGCATGCTGCGAGTCACAAAAATAAAACACTGATATACTCACTGGTAATTTCCAATAAAACCTATTTAAGTAAAAATATATTCTTTTTCCATACCTATAAGATATTACACAACGTAATGAAAAACCTATGTATTTCATATAATTTTCTTGAGTTGCTCACAAAGTCGGGGGGGAAGAAAGATGGAAGGAATGATATTCCCTGGCTTCTGGAAGAGATCATCATTCCCTGGGCAATCCTTAAAAATGTAAAGCAGTTTCCAAAAGGGCCCCCACTCTGTCCAGCAAACAGCTGACTGGTAAGGCCCTTTAAGGACTGCTTCCATGGGAAATGCACA
This sequence comes from Myiozetetes cayanensis, assembly GCF_022539395.1. NCBI lineage: Eukaryota > Metazoa > Chordata > Aves > Passeriformes > Tyrannidae > Myiozetetes > Myiozetetes cayanensis. Next base: position 61,271,057 of record NW_026087631.1, read on the forward strand.
CAGATCACTGAGTTCAGAAGGACTGATCTGTTTTTTATAATGTTTATTTAACATATGGATGGGACCAGAAAGGTACTTCTGAATTTAGGCATGAATATGTTCTAATTAGTAAAATAAATTAATAATTAATATGCAAAGTGTACACTATATGTATTAATACATTATCATGTACACTGTATTTTGTTTTATGCAGTTCTGTGACACACTTGAATGTAGCTAAGAGGATTTAAGATAAGCTAAGCTTACCTTAAATCTTACTCTGAAAATTACACCAACATCATACAAAAAAAAAAAAAAATCTTATATATGGTTGAAATTGTAGGGCATGTGTACAATAACATCGGGTGCAGGAGGAAACTTGAGTATTTGACCTCTTGACTGCCCACACTGTTAAAGTGGTAGCTCACTCCGTGTTTCTGTTTTGCACCTCTCCAGCTGGAGGTCTCCAGGAGAGAACTGTTACAGAGGGGATCAGCTGTGTGCCCAACCCAGGCTGTGCCCCTTGGCCTCAGAGACCTCTCGGAATCAGCAGTATAGACATCACCCAACACTTTACTTCAGAAAGCTTGTAGATAGCAGATAATAATTTGTTCTGCTACCACTGAAGACATGACATCAACCTGGCTAAAATTTATCTTTCTTATTCTCCAAACAGATGATAATTTCAGTCTCTTATTCTTTCAGATACACCTCTCACTCAGAAAAGAGGGAGATCATCTTCCTTTACCATCCTTCCTACCTTCCCTCCCTCCCAAACAGGTAGTTAAAAATAAACATGTATGTAGAAAAGCAGGTATTAGCTACAATAAAGAGGTGTACAGAAAGGCTTCTTCTGCAGGACAGAGCTGTAGTGTATTGGACTAGTCTGGTATTTAGAGAAAAGAAAGGAATGTTTTAGGAGGAGGACTGGCACTTCAAGAGAAGACATGTTTTTTGCATCCTGAAGGTTTGGGGTGGAATCTTTGAATACTTTGCAAATCGGCAATTACAGAATGTAGTACAAATTATATTTGAAAAAACCTAGAATGTAGTTACAGTAATTACATTAATAGTTTGCTTGCAATTTAATGGTGATGGAATATAGGAAAATAATTTTTTATCCAGTCTTCCACCTAACCAGTGACCTACTTAGCACTAACAAGAACAATGGACTGGTCTTGAATCCTAGTTTGTCTCTTACCAGAGACAGGTCCTTGACAGACACTGGCATAAAGGGTTTCTAAACAATTATAAGAGGACACACCATTGCAAAAGCAACAAACCACACTCTCTCTGCAATGAAAAAGTAGTGAAAAAGTATGTAGTGTATCAGTTGTGCCATTTTACAGGACATGTGTGATGGGAGCACCCAAGATTCGGAGATGCTCATGGTGGAAAGGAAAGACAGCCTACAAAAGGTTGCAAAGTTTTATTAGTAAATAACATACTTGGTATGGAAATTGGTGCAAGTTAGTCCCTGATCTCCTAGTATGAGCAGTGGGTTTTAGATAAAGGGGTAGGGTGAAAGGAAAGAGAGAGATGAATTAGACAGTGAGAGAGAGAGAGAGAAAGAAAGAGAAAAAGAGATTACTAATCCTGCCTTCAGCTGATGGGGTGTCCAGGGCCCTGGTGTGCACATACACCTGGGGTTCATGAGGGTAACTTTTAAAAGAGAAGTTTTCCCCACTCTGCAGACAAGTTTGTCTCTTTCTGTGCAAATCAGCTACCAGGAGCAGTCTTCTGTTCTTTCAAGTCTTTCTGGAAATGGGTTGGAGGCTTTGGGTGTCTTCAGTGGTCTTGATCCCCCCTACAGTCCATCCCCTCTTCTCAGCCTCATTCCTGTGATTGCACTGTGCTGTGTTGTGCTTATCTCCAGGAGCCAGAACAAGGACTTTTGTCCCCAAGAAAGCTGTCCTACCTCCATATGGTCCCTTCTCCAGCTACATCTTGCACTTTCACACACCATGTTATTAGCAACAATCCTTGGCTGGCTCCACAGCTATCCACAATAGCCTGTAGGGGTTAACAGCGGGTCTGTTAGCTCCCTGGAAGAGGAGATTAACTTGGGAAATTTCGAGTGTGGCCTTGAAGATAAGTAAGTTTTACTCACAGGCTAATTGGGGAGTGAGGGCAGACTGTGAGTCAGTAGATTCGGTGTGTGAGAACCACAGCCTCGGCCTTGGGCATCTCCAGGTGTCTCACGACTGCTGCCAAGTGTATCAGTAATGATGAGTGGCCAATTAGGATGTTGTTGCTTGCTTGCTACTTGCTTGCTACTTACTTGCTACTTGCTTGCTGCTTTTTGAAAATGATATAAAAGGAGCTGGGATTTAATAAAGAAGAGGTCTTTTCTTATGTTGCCCTGAATCAGCCTTCTTGAGTGTTTTTTATTGGATCCTCACGACATAACAGCAACAACAGCCTGCTTATCTTTTAGGCTTTGACAATATAGTTGCCATCACTTTCTTTCTGGTTTTTGATGTCTTTATTAAAACAGTGAAAGCATTAAGAGTGAATGGCCATCATTATTACAGTAAGCTATGAAGGCCTTTTTAGCAGAACAGGGCAGGATACATTTATTTATTCCCATATGCTTGGGCATCGTTTATCCATCTTAATACTGGCTAACACTCAGCTAGATGGCATTCCCATTTCAATGACTTCTACAGTTTCAAAGGTAAAAAAATAAAAATTGAATTTAAAACATTCATTAATATCCAAAACATTGTGTCTCTGACATAGCCAGGAAAACTGTGATGCTTTCTGTGCGTAAGTCTACCCACCCGTAAAACTGAGACAGCAAACAGCTATCTCAGAGAACTTTTTAAGATGGATAGGATGAAATATTGTTCAGGTACCTCTAAAATAGGGAGGGGTTACAGAAACATGAATTAATGATTAAAATTGGTTATTATTAATTATTGAAGTTTAATTTCCTTTTCTGTAGTAAAGAAGAATAACATGTTCATGACTACAGCTCTTCTTCGAAGAAACCCTGACTTCATGAAAAGTACAAAAGAAGGTAACTGACATTGTAATATTTTTTCATTGTAGTTCCACAAAGACATTCTTAGCAGATCCAGAGGACATAAAAATGTCAGCCATTTTCCATAATGGGTGATAAGCTAAATATCTTTATGCAATTCATAGGTTATTCATTTGACAGTGCAAATGTCCTATGAACTCTGCTCTGAGTATCTGCTCTGACTACTTATTTCCTGAGTGGACTGAATATAACTGAGTAGAACTGAATATAGCCTTAAATAGTGAATTTCTGAGTACTTCTGCTCCTGGAGAAGGTAATGAAAAACCATCTTGCATTTGCAGAGGAAGGATTAAATCTGAAATGCCAGAAGACAGATCTAAAACAAAGCAGTAAATACAAGTATAAATATAAAGATATATTTAAATCCATAAATAGAAATATATTTTATAAATACAAATATGTTTGTTTATGTACATAACACATTACTTTTTTATCCTGATAGGGTAACATGGATTGGTTTCACTGCACAGTTATATATTTCAGAAAGCATTACAATTTTTCAGAATATGTAAACAACAATAAACATTATTTTAAAATGTTTTGAAACTTTCAGTTAAAGAGGTAAGACATACAGGTATGAATTAGACGTGAAGAAAAAGTTTCTGTTTAAATATTTTGTCTTTGTATTTTGCAAGGATCCTTGTCACCAAGTCAACTGCGGAATGTCATTAGACCTGCCATTTTACAACCCCCACGAGCCCAGACCTGTCCTGAAAGTCCTGTAGTATCTCTAGTGACTAAGAAAGAAGCACGTGTTCAGGTAAAAAGAAAAATAATTTTCCTGGCTAATGTATGTTTGGAGCTCAAATTAAAACACACACACACACCCCCCAAAAACAAAAAAACCAACAACCCCCCCCCCTCAACAAAACAGTGCTGTTTTAAAGAGATTAATTATTCCACTGCATGATTTTCAAGAAAGTTCCCATACGAGTCTCAGTGGAATTCTTGGATTACTGACTTGATATGATGTTAAGCTCATTCTGAGTGTGTTTGAAAACAATATCTCTTCTCTGCAGGCTGTCCCACCTTTCTCATATGAGGATTCTGTGGGCAAATCAGCTTTGGGTCTTCTGGATTTTATTCAGAAAGTGAGATCTTAGCATTTTAATTCAGGGCACTGGCTGGAGGAAGCTCTGCCAACTACCACATAGCTATCTGTGACTACCTGTATATGTATCTGTATCTGTCTGTCTGTCTATCTATCAGTGACTCTGGATTCTAGAAGATTTGTTTAAGCAGAAAATACACAAGATCTAATTAATCCATCTGGTTTTATTATTCCTAGCTATCTGAAGACAGCTCTTATTCCTCAGCTGAAAATTCAGTAAGTTCCAAAACAGCAGTGAGGTCATCTACTACCACAAAGCTGTCTAGCTCTCAGACAACACAGTAAGTTTTTATTTATTGTAATTCTACATAATTGTATCACTTGGATGATGGCATGCCCTTTCATCCTGCATGTCTCACATAGTACTAAACCAATGCTAACTACACCCACGCAGAGTGCAGTGGTTTGCATGCCAAGGTTTGCATGAGCTTCATATGCCATAAAAATGGACTCCTGATTTGAATTAATCTCTGTGGGACAGTATGCTTTTCATTAGCAACCACCAAGCAAGAGACTATCGGTTTGCTATCTCTCTTTTGATGATATATCTGCTACATCTCATAAAAGATGTAGAGAAACTCAGGATGTTTCAATCTTTTAAGGAACTACTAAAATATGTCAGCATATTGGACACAAGAGGCATAAAGAAAAACATATAAGGCTGATTTAGAAGACCAGGTGACTGCTTCAACCGATGCTCTACTTCTGTCCACAGATCAGCATTTCTGGCACAAAGAGCAAGCTGTGATGACTGATAGGCTAGCATTTCTGTGCAGCACAGACTTCAGAATTTCTGTATGAGGAAGATGACTTCCTTGGACTGGGATGTTGCCCACCTCTTGACACCCTATGTGAACAAAAGAGCTCATACTGTTGCAAAAGTGGGCTATTGCCTCTCTCTGAAGACTGGCTCGTGAGAATTTTAGGTCTGTGGTTAGCCAGATCAGTGTCAGCAGGTCTCCTTGTGGGTATTAATACTGCTTGCTGATGGTTGGTGAGGGTTATTTACATGGAAGCTGTGAGCATCAGGAATACCCCTGATATCAATTATGATGACAGAATGATTTTTAAAATTGCTAGGGCCACAAGTAACAGATTTGTGATGTTGCCTAATTGCCCCTCCCACCTAAAGAAGGGAGAAAATATGTTAATTGCAAAGGAGTCTGTGCCAGTCTTCTACAGAGCTGGATGGGCCACAGATAAAGGTTGGGATGCACAGTGCCAGGGTTCTGAGGAGATAAGGGATTTTTAGATGCACAAACATTCTTAATGCTTATCTACAAAAAGGACATCATTAAAGGACAGATACTCACTGTGATTTTGGAAGAGCCAGCCTGTCTTTTTTATTACAATTAATGCTATGACGATGCCCTGTGAGGATAACAATGAGCTGCACAGCACACTGGATTTTTAGCAGATTCAGAATGATGGTAATGCACATACTGGAAAAGTTAAATCAGTTTGTATTGATACTTTTGATCTATTTACCTTCTGTTACTTGCAAAGTACCTGGGAAAATATAGGTGAGTAACTTTCTCTTCTGAAGTAGACAGAGAAATGCAACAGAGTGTTTCAGTGCTTCTCTTGTATTTATTTTCATTTTTTAGAAGAGGAATTGCTAATCTGTGGTGGTTTTGGACCTCATTAATTCTGTATATCGCCATTGGGGTAAATGTTGGTTTATTTGACAGTTGAAAACTAATTCAGTTATAACTAGTTGCTAACTGCTCTTCTGAGATTGAGGGAGGGTGTAAATGCCATTCCTCTGATCCATATTAAGTGATGCTTTGAAATACTTAAGTAAAATCTTTCTAGCACAGCTGTTTTCCCATAAATAACAAACAACTTTATTAAACTCCACATACATGCTAAACAGTAGTGAACATTGCAACTAGACCGTTGCTAAGAAAATAACTTTTTAGGGTTTTTTTTTGATTTTCAATCAAGGCAAAACTATTGACATTTATTTACAAAATTAAATACAGAGGCATGTAACAGCAGGGATTGCTCCTGCCTGCAGACGTCTCTCTGACTTTCCCTCCTCTTCCACATGTTCTCTGTGTGATACAGTTCTGTGGAGAAAGGGATGGCATGTCAGCCCTCTGCAGTTGCTGCAGCTGTCCCTGTCACAGGAAACCACCACCAGTTTCATTTCCTGGACTGGCTGCAGTAATGAACTGAAAAAGAGAAATTTGCAGTGGCTTGATTCTGATTAAAAGTTTGGAAATGTTGTGTCACAAGTGACAGAAATACAGTGCTGGGAAAACACAGGCTTCTGGTCATGTGTTCAGCTTTGCACAAGGATTGCTTGGAAAACAGGAAGGGTTCAAGGCCCGCACTGGAAGTGGCAGCTACTTGGTCCTGTACAACCTATGCTACTCTGAGAAGGGCAGTAGCTGGATCTGATCCCCTTGTGTAGTTCCTTACCAGTATTTTATCCACATTTTCCCTCCCATTGTTCCTTGTTAGTGATTGTTCCTTGAATTCAGTGACTTAATTTTGCATCTCCATGGTAATGTCATCCCTGGTACACTTCATTCTTGCTATGCAGCAGCATAAGGGTATTGAGGTTTTAATAAGATTTTAAGGCTGGTGCTTCCAGTTAACTGTCTCAAAAAAGAAAGATTCTGCACAGAGTATTTTTGTCTTAGATTTCTGAAAATAATTGAAATCCATTTCCCACATTATTTCTTTGAAACAAGCCTCTAGTTCCTGGTTTTTGGCTCCTTTGGTGTGCTGTCCTTAAGAAGTTGCCACTGGAGCAGCACAGAAGTAGCAGATGAATCTTTGGGATGGAAATGGACCAAAATTCTCTGAATTTTAGAAGAGGGTGCGTGTAAGAATAAGAAACTCACTAATTTAAGCATGCTTCAGACTCCCTGTTCATGGCCCAAAACACGTATACAACACTTCAAGGCTGAAAAGAGCTGTATTTTCTGATTTCTCTTTCATTTTTACTCTTAGTCTTAGCAACACACCAAGCATGAGAAATCTAAGGAATGTTTTTTTCATTATATGTAAAATGGAGACTGCTAGTGTTTGGTAAGCCCTTAATACTTGAAGAGATTCCAAGCACATTGTAGCCGTGAACACAGAAACGACGTTTTAGAGGCAATCATCAAAGTTCTGTCACAAACCCAGCTTATTAACAGGAATGTCCTCTGGATGACACATGCGCTATTAAACCCTCCCAAGAATGATGAATAATGTGAAAGAGAAGTAAGTGGTGCTGAAGTATGCAGTCTGTGACACAATATCAGATTGTCTTCCTGCCAATTCATCCTTCTGGAACAGAATGTGACAAGAAAAAAAAAAAAAAAAAGCAAAAGCAAACCAGCATCAGAGACAGCTTCCACATAAGGAAGTTTGCAAGTGATCACTTTTCTAGTGATTTTCACAAAAAATAGACTCTGTTAATGTTAAAGTGGCTTTGTAATTAGCAGGTCAAATCACAACTTCATTTATATTAGAATATTCTTGAATTTAATCCTAAAACTATAGTTGTCCAGTATCAAAAGATTACAAGTATTTGTTTCCCTTCCCGCAAAGGGAAAGGGGGAAACAAAAGTAACTCATTAAAAACTCATTAAAAATTTCTGGGGTAAGACACTTCCCTGAGGAAGAAAAGGTATGTTGTTTGCTTCTTGTTCTTTGCTTTTAAGGAATATCCTCAATAATCTTCCTGAAATGCAGCATGATACTATCTGTTCCTTTTTTGAAACGTTACATAGAGAATATTCTCAGGTTCTCTTAAAGAGTCTCATTACTTACATGGTCACTTTTTGTTTGTCTTTAATGTTAGGTGTGGGAAATCTTTAAAAAGCATTAAGTTATCCTAAATAACATTCTTACGCTATTTTGTTCCCACAGAAGTCAGTTACTTGAAGAAAGAAGTGTAAAAACCAGCAGCAATTCTGATTTTGTGTTTGGGGAAAACATGGTCGAAAGAGTTTTGGTAAGATCTCTAAATGCCAGCAGACTTTTTATCAAGGTTAATGTAATTAAGAGTATAAATTTTTCACATATTGATTCTTTTTAGCTGCTCCTGTTCTTGTAAAGATGGGAGCAAATATGGTTTCAATGACTCTTGAGGAGAAAATATCTAAGAAAGTGCTATCTTGCCCATCCTCAATAAGCATTTTAATCACTAACTCATACCAATATGCACTTCTGTTTTGTTCATTTTGTGACCTGAAAAGGATTTTTTTTTTATATTTAGAGTTTTAGATATTCCATGTAAAACACACATAACATGAGATAAAGGAATGTGGTCCCTACCACTCTATAATCAGTTTCCATCATAACTGTGAAGAGATAGGATAACTGAAGGGAGGCTGCAAGAAAGATGGAGAGAGACTATTTACAAGGGCATGTAGTGACAGGACAAGGGGGGGATGTTTTATATTAGATATTAGGAAAAAATTCTTTACTCTGAAGATGGTGAGGTCCTGGCACAGGTTGCCCAGGGAAGCTGTGGCTACCCCATCCCTGGAAGTGCTCAGGACCAGGTTGGATGGGGCTTGGGGCAACCTGTTCTAGCAAATGTAAATGGCAGGGGTTGGAATGAAATGATCTTTAAGGTCCCTTTCAACCCAGGCCATTCTATGATTCTGTGCTAAATAAGTATGAGGGAAAAATTGGACACCCATCCTAGACACATCATTGTGAAACCATATCGGGCACACTTGTGAGACAGCTTAATGGATCAAGTCCTGAAGGGCATTAGGACTAAAAGGTGGTTCCCGAGCTGAGGACTGCACTATTGAAACTGGAACTGAAATTCAGTTTTCAATAGAAGTAGAATGAAAACAGTATGCATATCTGCCAGTGAAAAAGCTTGGCAACCATAGGTCTGGGTTATGACTTCTGAAAGGATAGGAATGGTAGGAATTGAGCCATTAAACATTATCAGGAGCCACAAATATTTATTTAGACATGCCTAAGTACCTTAATCTGCAAAAACTGAAGGTGATGGAAAGGTTAAGTTTGTCTGGGAGTTTTAAACTACTCTTTTGGGACTTAAGTGCTTGAACTGAAAATCAGGCGGTACTTTAACATTCTAGTTCTTCAGTGAATTTAAATCCTAGTCCAGGATCCATAGAGAAGGGCCATTCTTCTTGGTGGAAGAATGATGTACTGATGTCCTGTGAGAAGAGGCTGAGGAAGCTGGGGTTGTTTAGTCTGGAGAAGAGGAGGCTCAGGGATGACCTCATCACTCTCTACACCTATCTGAGAGGAGGTTGTAGCCAGGTGGGGGGTTGGTCTCTTCTCCCAGGCAATCAGCAGTAGGACAAGAGGGTACAGGCTTAAGCTCTGTCAGGGGAGGTTTAGGTTGGATATTAGAAAGAAGTTCTATCTAATGGAAATGGGCTGCCCAGAGAGGTGGTGGATTCACTGTCCCTGAGGTTTTTAAGATGAGGCTGGATGTGGCACTGAGTGCCATGATCAGGTAATCACAGTGGGGTTGGATCAAGGGTTGGACTTGATGATTTCGGAGGTCTCTTCCAACCCAGTTAATTCTATGATTCTATGATTCTATGATTTTGCAATAATAAAATTACTTCCTCTCAAGACTGAAATTGTATCATCTCCATCAGTGTTAACTCTGATGATATTAAAATTGCAGTTTAGCATGCATTAAATGATTCAGTGTTCTATTTGATATAAAATAGGAATTTTTATTTCTGCTGTGTTTTTCTAGAGTCCCGGGAAGTATCCCAAGCTGTGTAATAAAGCTGACTTATACAAAAGAGAAATAACATCCATGTACAGAGGATCTTCTCATGTTAGTCCACAAACAAGTAAGCATACTCAGAAAACAAGTACTGTTAGCTTTATTCTTATGTTTCACTGTATTTCAGAGGATGTCAAATGAGTAATGGTCAATAATTTTCATCTATTCTCCAGCTACTCAACCACTCCAGCTACTCACACACATTTGTAGTATGTGCCAAAGTCTGTGTTCAGAAAGCGGCTATATTTTACATCATGTGAATTGGCCTAACTTCAGAATGCATGATCTAAGTTACTCAGCCAAGAAAACCTAGGCTGTGAGGGAATCCCAAGGAGGTGCCAAGCACTCTTGCAAATTTTTGTACCCCTCTTTACTAATCTCTGGTTTCATGTATTCTTACAAGTTAAAACAAAAAATCCTATGGAAAATGTGTATAGATTATGCAAACATACCAAATTTTTCAGCAATGTTGTTCCTGTCAAATCTTGTCCTTCTGTGTTCCTGTCAAATATTCATTGTATATGTATTATTATTATGAATATTAGGACCTGTCTTTTCTTATTAATCTTCAAAGCAATATAACAGATATAATACTTCCAATAATTTGGAAAACCATCTCATTATTTATGCCTTGTTTCTGCTTGTTTCCCTAGGGACAAACCTCTGCAATTGCAGACAGCCCTGTTCAATTGAGAATGAGCCTGTTTCATGAGGCATTTTGTATTCCAGCCTTTTTCTTTTTCTCTTCTGTTTATTGCTTTGGCCAAAAACTTATAAATGACACTAAATAATGTCAGATAACGCAGGTATTATGGAGGTCACAGGGCATCCTGTGTGCTAGTTTTGTTATCCTAAAAATATTCCCTGTACAGAAAGGATTTCCTTTGTTTTTGTGTGTTTTTTTTTTCCCCTACAGAAAGAACTTTGTTGAGAAATGGTACACTAATTGAATCAGCAGCTGCTTTTATTTCCAAGCCAGTGGAGAAAATCCTGTTAGATAAAGTTGAAGTTATAACTGGAGAAGAAGCAGAACACAATGTATTGCAGGTGTGTATTACATAAAGCCTTGATGGTGACCAGTTTTTTTGTTCAAAAGAACATCTGGATCTATTACAGATTGCAGCAATCTGAAAATAACTTCAGCTTATATTTTACATTTTCACTTTTTTAAGGCATGCCTCAGCTTACCCATTTTCCTGTAGGTTGGTATTTTCATTTTCATATTACAGTTTTTCATTTTGTAGTCTCTTTCAGTAAGTGACTTATTCAGAATTTCATTCTGTAGTGGTATTTTACAAGCATCTACACAGTATACCAACAGTAACTAAAGCTTCAAAATTGGAAGTGATTTGAGTAAAGATGAGTTTTATGACAAAAGTTTTTTGGGAAAAAAGCAACGTGTTTTTAAAGTAATTTGTTTTATAGTTCATCTAAATTATCAATGATCTTTCCAACCTGGCATGACATATCTTGCTATTCCTCAAAATGCTATTTTCTCAGAAAATAGCAATGGTGTATATGATTTAAAAACCCCTAGTATTATTTTATCTTTGAATAATTCTTCTGTCTTGCCAGAATATGAAAGTTTTACTCTCTTTGGAGACCACTCTTCTACTAGTGGTACTGGTATCCCAAGTTGCAAAATGTTTGTATTGATTGAGGGAATCAGACTGTAGAACACTTGCACCAAATTCAGCTGTGGATATTACAGATGAAGAACTAATGGAGATGAAATAATTGAAAAAGTAAACTGGAATTCATGCTGAATGCTTTCCATGGTGAGCAAAGCATTTAGCACAGATTTAGGAGTCATTTCATTTTAAGTAGCAATGGTGATATATCTATACGTCTATCTTTGTATACATGCATATGGATGTATTAAAAGCCACATCAAAAGTTTTGGAACCATAAAGTTTTGGAACAGTAAAAATGGTATTGGCTGGCAATTTTCATCAAGTATTTCTCTTTCAGATCAACTGCAAACTCTTTGTATTTAATAAGCTTTCTTTAACCTGGACTGAAAGAGGCAGGGGATCCCTGAGGCTTAATGACACTTCAAGCAATAAACATGGAATGTTGCAGTCAAGGCTAAGTAAGAATTAAATAACAAGTACCCCATACACAAAACACCAAGTAACTTGTACTAATGCTGGCCAGAATAAGTTTATTTCAGAACATTTAAAACTGAGAAGCTAGTTTTATTTAAGTCAAGTTGCTGAGAATCTTTTTACCTGATAATGTTTGGTGTGTTACAAACTGAGGCACTGGGCATTTTTCACTTGGTTTATACAGCCATGCTTGCATAGGTTGTTAGGTTGTATGCACTGCTACTGCAGTATGTCTTCAGCTCAGTCATCAGTCTGACAGTTGGCTCTTTGTTGATTCTGCTTTTCCAGGAACACTTTTCAAGATGCTTCTGGAATGTTGTTTTTACTGTGCTGCCATTGCACAGTTTCAGCAGATTATTTATTTCCTTTGTGTGGCAGTGTATTGAAAGAAACTGATATATCTGGGTATTTAAAAAAAAAAAAAAAAAAAAACAACAACAAAAAAACCAAAAAAATAAATCTCACCAGGGTTTTAGACCAAATTTAAAAGAATAATTGATGAAAATAGTACTTGTATATAGGTGTTAGAGAAAAATGCAGTAAAAATTAAGATGGTTCCACTATCTTATCATATAAACCTTTTTATTTCAGTTATGCGAAATCAAGGCAGCTTGAGACTGATTCTCAACACCCGACTCTGGGAACAAATGGTTATAAAAAGAGCAAACAGAAAGAGCCTGTGCTTCACTGCAACAGACCAAGAGGACCACTCTGTTCAAGTGTTTCTAACTCAGGTAAGCGGGAAATAAAAACTCCACACAAATCCCCCTGTTCATCCAGGACTCTGAAGACTTGCTGAAGGTTGGTTGTAACAAATGGCCTTCATGCTCTGCTTAGCTTAGCTATTATGTGGCTTTTATTATGGAATGTGTTAGAAGTGCTATCCCTTAGTATTTCGAAAAACTAGGTGTGATGATGGGCTATGGCCTTAGGACAGACATGTCCAGACTCTGGCTCACACAGCACTGATGCAATGGATATCGTTCCAGTAGCATGCATCAATTACTTTTTTTTTATGAAAGCAATACTATAAGAATTTCTACACAGGTAGTTACATGTTTCTAAGTTGCTCTGGTAAAAGGCAGCAGTTTTCTGCCATGGTTTTTAGCACAGGGCTTGCAATAATCCATCCAGTGTAGGACCTCCATTTCTCAGCTGAGAAGAACATACAGTTTGCAATGTCACCTTATGTAAGACAATAGTCCTGGGAAACCTGGTTTTCTCCAGCAAGGGCTAAGTTGGGGATGGAAATGTGGTGGACTTATTTAAGAATAAATAGCCCGTATGTCCTAGACATACGTTGAGAGTATCCACATGATTTTAAGGATGTTTACAGTTTCCCTAGGAGACCTTTCTAGGAAGGACTCAGCCTCCCAGGCAAGAAAAACTAAATCACCATTTCCAGGAAGCATCACATGTCATACACAAGCAAAGCAGCATGCGCTGTATATGCAAGCACTGTAAGTCTGTCACTTCCAGACAAGGACTGACTTAAATATGGCTGTGCTGGACTGCTCATCTGCATGTAAGAAATTATAAATGTCCTGATTTCCATGGGTGCTGCACAGTTTTTCTAGTCTGCATAGATGTTCTGCAAATTCTGTCCCGGAACTTCTGGGCAGTAAAAATAGACACAATGAAAATGTATGGCAGCTGTATGGGTGTGGCAAGGGTTGCAGGAAGCTGCTTCTCCATGCACTGAAGTGGTTGGTATCCACCCCTATAGTATCCATGTATATATGAATATATATCTATATATTTATGTATATATTAACAGTTCAATGCTTTCTTACTTCTAGAATCATACCCAGGAATCATCTGGAATATCAAGTCCTCCATGCAAACAGCCATTTTTCAGGGAAAATAATTTTTAAAGTTATTTTTCTTGTAACTGTAGAGAAAATAATCAACAGCTACATACTATAAAACTCAGGCTACTTACAGAAACTTGACATTATCTGTATTTAAATTTATATTTGGATATTAATTATTAAGTGTGAATCTGAAATGGGTGGTTTGATTAAAAAGGACAAAATACAACTCTTTCATTATTTTTTTAAACTTCCTAGTCAGCTCTTCCGTGAAAGATAAGAGATTTTTCTCAGTTAGTTTGGACTGTATGCATTTTATATTCTGCAGGCAGGCTCAAAAGACACTGAAGACCTGTATGCAGCAATACATCATCGCCTTGTGGCATTGAGGAGCTTTGCTGAGCAAGAGCCAGATGCTAATCAAGCAGATGCAGAGTCAGAAATAGATTTTCAGCCATTAAATTGTGATAGTGATGATGAAGATGATGAAAAAATAACTCCAGTGAGCAGCAGTGGATCTGGTAAGCAGAAGTTTTCCTGGAAATGCTGTAATCCTTTCAGGGTATTTCCTTAAAACAATGAAAATCAGGCCTTTTGTTTTTCATACTGACTGTAACTTTCATCTGTTACAGATAACCCTTTTTCAGGCAGAATGGAATAATATTTTTTGGTATTTTGACTTCCTACTATTAAAGTGCCACCTCAAGCATCCACATATTTATAGCAGTGGAATACTCTTTTGACAAAAGGCTGAGGTTTAAGAAATTTAATATTATCCAACTTTACCTAAATGCTTCTTCAGTATATTTTAGTAGAGATTACTAGAGATATTGAATACCATTTTTTTTTTGAGTAAGAGAAGAATGAGTCCATTCATATCAGTGTTTACATTTTACTAATAGCGTGAACCACAATGTGTTTAATAAGGTATTTATTATGCAGTGATTAACTTCATTTGAAACACTGATTCTTGATCAGCTGAAACTACCACCTCACTAGGAAATTTGCAGGATTTACACACTAGTTTTGCTGGCTTTCTTCAACATGACAAAAATGTAGGTTCTTGAAAGGGGAAAATGGCACTAAAACAAGAAATAAAAGACAGGATACAAGATATTAATGACTTAATCCTTCTATCAGTACAGCTCACAACAGAGCTGGGGTCCCATTTGCAGAAAGCAAGGCAGAAACAGCTGTTAGACTTATTTCTATTTTAGCAAAAGACAAGTCACATTTCTGGGGCAAATTCACTTGCTTGTGTCAAACTGCTACAGTGGATACAGGAGCTGCCAATTACATTGTGTTTTCTAACAGATGGGCTACATCAGGCATGTTTGAGCTGTAGGTCACAAAATTAGATTCCCTCTGCACCTAGGTAACATTTTGTCCTTATATTTAAAACCTTCCTTTCAACAACTATTCAACAAGAAACAAGTAATGGGCAGTAACGGCTATAAGTACTGTTTTCCTTAAGGAAATTGATTTTTTCCCTTTATTATAGAACCATGGGATATCCTAAATATGAAGGGACCCCTAAATATTATTGAGTCCAACTGCTGTCCCTGCATAGAAGAACCAAAGAGCCTCACTATGTGCCTGCGAGCACTGTCAAAATGCTTCTTGAGCTCTGTCAGCCCCACTTCCCTGGGCAGTCTGTTCCAGTGCCCAACCACCCTCTGCGTGAAAACTCTTTTCCTGATATCCAACCTAAACCTCCCCTGGCTAAGCTTCACACCATTCCCTCAGGTCCTGTCACTGGTCACCAGAGAGAGGAGATCACTGCTTTCCCCCCACCTCTTCCCCTCACAAGGAAATTGTAATTGCAATGAGGTGTCCCCTCAGTCTCCTCTTCTGCAGGCTGAACAGGTGAAGTGGCCTCAGCTGCTTCTCATATGGCTTCCCCTCAAGACCTTTCCTCATCTTAGTTGGCCTCCTCCTGATCTCTAATATTTTTATATGTTTTTATATTGTGGTGCCCCAAACTGCTCACAATATTCCAGGTGAGGCTGCCCCAGTGCAGAGCAGAGCAGGACAATCCCCTCCCTTGACCAGCTGGCGATGCTTTGCCTGATGCCCCCCAGGACATGGTTGGCCCTTCTGGCTGCCATGTTGACTGCCTGGCACTGCTGACTCATGTTCAACTTGCTGTTGACCAAGATCCCAGGTCCCTTTCTGCGATCTATTTAGTCAAATAGATCGCAGTTTACAGTGCTTGTTCCCATTATTGATTGTTGTTAAACTACATTTCAGTAGCATTCAGTGCTCTAAAAAAACCATGATGCTCTTACACACACAATTCTCTCAAAAATACCTTTTCTCTGTTTAGGAAATGGGAAAATTGTTGGCTCAGAGAACTCCTTAGATTGCTCCCAGATAATCAAACATTCCCTCTGTAATTTCTAAATAGTCTGTACTGACTTTTTACAAAGAGTTTCCAGTAACTTCGAAACTCTGGAATGAGCTTGATTCCTTTCCAGGATCATTGATGATAAGAACTCTTTGTTCTTTCAGGAAAAAAAAAGGGGGGCGGGGGGGAAGGGAATGTCAAAGTAGTGTAGGAGCACAGATTTACAAGTTAAATATTTATTTTGATTTGCAGAGACTTCTGATACAAATATTCAGATCACAGCCAGCAAACAAGTTCTGAAATGTGTGGGGTACCGTTTATTCTTGACCTTTTAGTTAAAGCATCTGTCCTTCATTTATGTCCTGTTACTGACAGCGGTTCTAACAATCCCTTTTAAGTGTTTCTTTAATGGCTTCTAGCATTTCCTGCTTATCTTAATATCTTCTATTATCTTCAGAGGCACAAGGTTTTAATTTTGCATACATTTCAGTTACTGGTATCCAAGACACTTTACCTTCAGACATTCACATCTTACATATGCCTGTCCCTGGAACTCTCATTTCCCAAAGAAACATAGGAATTAAAATGAGTCTCATGGGTTTTGAACAGAATGAGGTCAGTTTTAAATATCACCATAGAAATGTCCATTTAGATGAAAGAGATCAGATCCTGTATATTTAAGAGCACTTGTTTAAGTCTTTAATTTTCATACTTTGATTTTCATTGAAGGGTGTTATGAATAAGTCATCTTATTTTTATTGATGTAACTCAGTTTCAGAGATCACTTCTCCTTAACAGTACATAAGTTGTAAGAAGCGTAAGTCCTCAGTGACTGTTTCTTTACATATTTCTTACAAATACAAGAATTTAGAAAGAATGCCTCCATTTTCTTTCATTCCATTCTATCTTTTTCTCAAAATCCCCAATGATAGTTTTCTTAATACAGCTATTTCCTTTTCGTTAAAGTGAACTCATAGAGTACCCTAGATTATGCTATGTATTTCATGACACTATAAAAGACAGGAAAAATTAGATAATTATATTATCTTTATAATAATTAGTTCTTGAGACTGAAGAAGAAAGCAAATATGATGTACATAATCAGTAAAGTGATGCAGACGTTGAAGTGATCCTGTATGTTTGCAAGACTTTGCTGTAAGATTTTTTTACACAGAATTCTTTAACATCTACAGGGTGTTAATGTTCGGGCAATGGGTAAGATAGTAGAGGTATTTCTAGGATTTAACAAATTCAGCATAGATATTTATTCCAGTATTTTTTAAATTCTTAGTTGAATTACTTTACTTTCAAGTAGAGATACTAATTTCATAAAGTCCATAAAGAATAAGTTGCTGTGCCTGATTTTTTATCAGATCATATTTCACCAGCTGAAGTTTGAATATTTTTGCCAACAAATTGCTCTGTAAATCTTAAGTGGAAAGAAACAGAACAATTAATCTTTAAATAGATTTTGAGAGTGGATGAGATCAATAACTCTCTGTAAAGTATTTATCTTTTCCCTCTGACTACAAAGTGAGCTGTGGAAATGAATTTAGACTAGACAGTAAACCTCTAAGCTGACCAAAGTCAAGTAAATCTCTCATTTTTCTACTTCTTTCGTTGTTAATTAATTTCTTTGCTAGTTAGTGTAACTATGTTTGCTTCTAGTTGTCTTTGTAATATCTAGCTGAGGAGAGATCAGCGGAATTCTTTATTCCACTTTTGAAAATTTTTTTCACTATTTAATTTAATGAATAAACCTATGAAAAATGCTGACATGACAATGTGTGAATGATTGGATCTAGAGTGGTCCCTTCCTTTCTGAGGGAAATGCCAGAAAGGAAATAGCCCCTTTAGTTTTTCCTGGTTTTGGATACTCTTTGGTATATGGTAGATCCACTTCAACAAACAGAACAGAGAAATCCCTTAGCCAGACATATGGAATAACCTAGTAACGGAGCATGTTCTCCTCATAGGCAAGGAGTGGTACCTGACCCCTGTGGATAAAGAGAACCCACTAGCTCTGTGCCCTGGGTGTGTTCTGCAACGAGGAGCATAATGTCAGACCCGTCACTACTTCTGCCAGCTTTGTTACTGTATCTGAACCATCAATTTGGGGCTTCTCTGTATGCTGGCAGGCCCCTGTCAGTGAGCTGTACAAAATCTTCTGACTCCTGTTTTTTAAACACCATGACTTCAGGCAGTTACAAATTCAGTCTGTAGGATCACTAAGTTGCACAGTTAATGTGTAAATTCCATATACAGTTATTGGATAGACAGTTCTGCAGTGCAGACACTGTGCAATCCTCACAGGGTGCTCATCTCTTTCCACTGGCAGCACAAACAAACAAGGAACCTATGTCAGGCTCAGAAAATCATAATGCCATAACATGGATCTGTTAGGGCCACAACGCCTAAGCTTGCCATTTGTGGTAGGGATCAGAAGTCACTACTTAGATCCATAAGTGACTAAAATGTCTCTGAAACTGTTACTCATTGCTTCTGACACTCTTAAAACATTTTTTCCGTGCTCTCTTCATAAACATGAGGAGATTCTGTCTTTGCTACCAAGGAATGCACTTTGTTTACATTTAGAAACAGATCCATGGTGTTCATCAAAATTAGCAGAAGGCCCTTAATGTCTAACTCCATGAGAGACATAAGGCATTTCTTTCACATGAAATGTCACTCACAGCAGTAGAATAGCATGGGGCTATAGGTAGGAGTGGTTCCTATGTTTTCCGTTCTTTTTATTTTCTGATTATGTAGGAATTTGACCGGATCCCAGAGTGGGAACAAAGAAACAGGGAAAGTACACGTGAGGTACAAGGATGACAGCGTCACCAGGCAAAGAAAAGTTTTATGCATTATTTTTTATACTGCACCTTACCAATCTTAAATCTCCTCCTAACTTAATTCTGATTGAGTGATCTGATTGAGCTCTGCCAGGGGAGGTTTAGGTTGGATATTAGGAAGAAGTTCTTTACAGAGAGAGTGATCAGGCATTGGAATGGCCTGCCCAGAGAGGTGGTGGATTCACCGTCCCTGGAGGTTTTTAAGATGAGGCTGGATGTGGCACTGAGTGCCATGATCTGGTAATCACAGTGGGGTTGGATCAAGGGTTGGACTTGATGATCTCAGAGGTCTCTTCCAACCCAGTTAATTCTATGATTCTATGATCCTAACTTCATCCTGAGGGAGGGATCCTCTCTTAGAAACTATTAGAGTGAACTCAAAGATTGTGGAATCTAGGACTAGGTAAGTCTTAAGATGTCTCTCCATACGTAGCCGTAGACCTTGAGAGAAAATCACAGTGTGCAAAGACATGGAGCAAGTCCCACGTGCACCTACAAATAATTGCATGGATTTTGGAGACTACTGGTGTTGAGAGCCAGTAGTCACTCAACACCAGCAGTGTGTTGGTCTGAGAGCTAGACAGTATCATACCACAGAAATGCAAATGCACTTGTAGAAATGCAAAACGGTTTTTTAGAGACATTTTCTAGTCCATTACATATGCACTTCCCATCTCAGCTTCATTACGACTCTGCTGGGTTTAAAATGTTACATGAACTTCCTTTTTATTTTTGAGTAAAATACTTGTAGAGTTCTTAAGGGGCAAGTGTGCAACACCTCAGTACTCCTGAAAAACTGCTATCTTTGACATTTCCTGTCAATTTAATTTAAATTATTATCAACTGTTAAGGTTTCCAGATCATAAATCTAACACACAAACTCCTGATAGTGATTAAAACTGAGGAAAAGTTAAGAATTAACTTCTTTGTTGGAGTTTCTGTTTTCTTTTCAGCCAGTATCAGTAACACCTAAAGCAGAGAAGAAAAGACAACTCTGTGACTGGCTTTAAATACTGCCATATCAGGAGAGAGAAGGAAGGAAATCAGATTTAATGTTCTGACAAATGCAGGCTTTCATTTCACCTGTTAGAAGTTTAAAACTCTTAGTAAATATTTAGGTGTGGCCAGATTGCCGTAGCAGCGTTTAAAAAGATACTGGGATAGTGATGTTAAGTGTCTGCATTAGTCAGCTCTATTCTACTTTCTGCAGATGCAAAAAAATTTTGGTGCAAAGTCACAGAGACTATGCACCAAAACCCCTTTGTCATAACCAATGAGTTAAGATATATTGTGTTTGTCACAGTTTTCTGAGCACCTGTAATGAAGTCTTAAGACAGTGTTCCCTGTACAGAGCGAGATATTTGCATGCCAGGCACATTGCCCTACCTAGACATCAGATTCCTTAGTCCTTATGCGCTTGTCTTTATTGACATGGAGGGTCACAGGCTTCATTCACTATTCACATGCTCAAATATTTGTGAATAATCTTGTGTTATCTAGTTAGCTATTTACCCAAACCAGGAACTGATCATATCCAAACTTTAACCTACTGCTTTGGTATTATGAAACACTGGATTGTTTCAAAACATGAATATGCCCAAATAAGCAAGATTTTTTTTTTTAATTCTTTTTCAGATCATTCTAGATGGAACCGCAGGCAGCCCGTTGTCTGCTCAAGACATCTCCCAGATCTCAGTTGGGAACTCATCTTACCATAATGTCTAAGCTGACTCATCAGCCCCTGGAAGGAGGAAATCAGATGTGTTCTACTTTATGACTTTTAAGTAAGGATTAATTTTAGGGACAGTTTAAGTTATATTAAGAAAGAACTTGAGATGCACTATTGGGGATTACAGACAGCCTGCTTTGCACTGGGATATGAATGGCTTCCAATAGTCAAGAACGGTTACAAATACTTCCAATTTTAGAATTAAATATATTTAGATGCATTATTAAAGAATTTTATAGGGAATAAATGTTTATTCATCATATTGATGGATAATACCACATAAGCACGAACTAATAATATATGTGAACTGTTGTTTGTTACTTTTCATCTGCTATTTAAAAGATACATTTGGAAAGCTTTAAATTGGTTCCCTGAAAACATTTATTTAAGGTTGTGTGGTAACATTCAGTATCCCATTCGTAAGCACATACAAGCAAAACTGGGATTGGTAGTTTAGCATGACCAAGGCCTATAGAAACCTGCCTTCATCTAAGTTTGGGGTTTTTATAATGCATGTTTTGAAAGTGTCTGGAATTGTATATTGTCTGTAGAATTTTGCCTAAGGGCAAAGAACCACGATCTGCCTTTAGAGCTGTAAGCACCAGAAGAATTCACCATGAAGAACTGCAAGCCAGTTCTAGAGGGCATGTGAACTTCAAAATATAACAGTGTACGTGCTTGCACTCATGAACACCTTTCTAGTTGCACAAAACAAGCACTTGCACTATTAATTGTCCATTTGATATACACAAATAAATTCATGCGCAGTACGAGTATCAGCAAAAAAAAAAAAATCCCTTAAATGTGTGAGATTACTTCTGCTTTAGCTGCAGCTATCCTTAAACAGCATCATTCATTGATATAGATGAGTATGTTACACATCCTAATGTGTTCAATAATCCCAACAGTGCCCAAGATGCAGTTTCTCTGTAAAAGTGATTCCACAAACTGCTGCCTTCTACCTAACCATTTACATGAGGAGTTAGATAAAAACAGTTTTCTCTAATGTCACCTGTAAATTAAGCTTTACAGGATTATTCATAAGCCCATGCACAGTAAAACACACCAATTACACTCTGTGTTTTCATTCTGTTAAAAGATAAAGAAAATATGTCTATAATGTCTCTGCTGCAGCTCCCTGATGCCTTTTGTATTGTTTGTTGTCCTCAGAGCTGAAACAATTAAATATCTCAAGTCCTTTTAATTAAGGTAATTATAAGGATTTCTACATCTAAAAAGCTGCATCACACTTGAAGAGTCAAATTACAATTTAGTTTTCTCATCAGAACATATGAATGTATGAAGCTGGAACAATACTAACTTGCTGAATTCTCAGTGCCCTGTCAAGATTGGCATCCAGATGAAGTTGAACTAGCATCTGGATTACACTGAATCCTAAATGGCCTGCCAAAATTACCACTTGTCTGACATTGATTTAGCATCTGGATGACAGTAAACTTAAATGGAACTTGATTTTTGCCTTCAAGAAAAGGGGAATCCTTCACAACAGAGCACTTGTGTCTAATAGTGAAGCTCAATCTGCCAATAACAAAAATGTTTTTTCCATAACTAGCTGTACATTGTGTCCTTTTTTATCAGTCTCACTCCTGACCATGACAATATTTACATCACTGACCTTCATATTTCATTGCTGCAATTCATCCTTAGGAACAAAGCTCCATGTTATAAAAACTCATGTAGTTGTAAAACACTGCAGTCCTGTGTATTTAGCAACAGGTCACAGTGATAACTTTGCCCTGGAGTTCAGCTGGCTGTGCACTGAAGGCAGAGTTTGATTTCAAAGTCTGTCCTGATAATCAAAGCCGCCTGTGAAACAGGATTTAAGCACATGAATGTCATGGTATCCCTCTAAATTCTACTACAGCTGTAAAATCTTTGGCAAATGAAGGAGTGGCCCAGGGCAGGCTTAACAGAACTTTCGCGGACATGGGACTTAAACTTTGTAATGTGGTCCCACAGGGTAAGGGACAAGACTTATAAATAAACTCTCTTTAGATCTGCCTCTTCCCAAGATCATTCCATAATATAAATAAGCATGCACACAAACACACATGCTCATGTGCACACACACTCAAACACAAAGCTACATCTCCTAAAAGCTGAGGAGGAAGAGATGTTTAACTATTTTTAAAAGATTGGATACTGTGGTAATAGAGAACAAATATTTGCTCTAGACATCCTAATAATTTATTCTCTTTAGTCTCACTGCACTAAAACTGAAGGTGTGCTATTATGTAATATATTAACTTGATTCTAAAAATGTAAAGTTTGTCACTTTGTGACAACTGGAGCAATTTCTATGTCTGAAAAATAAACAATTTTCTTACTGCTTTAATTTCCATGTAACTAGCAGTCTTATTTACAGCCCAATTAGAGCTTCCTACAGACAGTTCCTTCCATGCTGCAGAATCTGTTGCCTGCTTTCCTAAAGAAACAAGACGTAAGCAGTTGTGTACTCCATCCGTGTGTCAGACCTACAATGAGCACATAGTTCAGTTTCAGAACAATTGGACAGGAGCTAGAAAGGTCTATGACAATTTAACTCCCTAATGAAAATTGGGAGTTGCTGAGTCACAGAAATCAGAGAAGGGCACTCTTTGAGGAAAAAGTTTCAGGGTATTTCCTGTGATGCTGGTGGGGCTGAGTGGCACATTCCTGCTTCTGAACAAGCTGCAGCATATTCTGGGAGGGAGCAGAAATAAACCATGGATGGATGAGACCCAGGATTACTGTGGCCTGAAGACAGGTGTAGGGATTTGACCCAAATCTATATGAAACTAGGTATCATTAATTTTTTTTCCCAGATAAATGTTATTTATTTCTAACAGACCCCCGTGATAAATTTATATACATAAGGGATGCTGAGCTGGAAGATGTTAGGTATTTATGCAATTGTAATTTTCAAAGGAAGGAAAAACTAATAATTCCTAATAATAATGATACATATGCAGTTTTTTGCTACTAAGATGATGAATTTCTAGCAAATTCTGCTTGGATGGAAAAGCCTGAATGTCTTACTTTACATTCCGGAGGCTTTTGTATCTCTTGATAAATCTTGTCCCTCAGGTTTATACGCCATGCTCTTTAGTGACCTCTGAACTAGTTTTAGCAAACTGTATGAAGTCAAGAGTTTGCTAATGTCTCTACTGAATGAATGAGTACAGGGAACACGTTTAGCACATTTGAAATTGCTTTCAGTGCTAGTGACAGCTGGTACAGCACGAACAGGGAGGGAAAGAGCGTCCTCTTTTTCCTAGCTGGGTTTTAGAGGGCTTACCACTGGGGAATGCTGGCAGGAAAATATAGAAAGAGCATACACGGCTCATTCTACAGCAGTTGTCTGTCTAAAAAGTGGAGATTCCTGAGCTGTCTTTTAAAAACACTACAGGTATTCTTACAAAACAATTTTGTTTGCAGCACTTTAAGCACATTCAAATTGCTTCTGAAATGTTGAAGTCAATTTTATTAGTCCAAGTCAGCAATGGTGTACTTTGCTTTGCATAAGCAAAGAGTGGGAAGAAAAGCAGAAAAGTAAATCTATGCTAATTAAAACATGTTCTAAAGAAAGTGTGGACAAGAAAACTTGCTCCTGTCATTGGTTTTGTGTAAAAAAAAAAAAAATTTGCATTAATAACAATAGCTGCATTTACTTTGCTTTTTTGCTTTTTCTGAAGCTTCTTTTCCATTTTGTAATTTGGAATTTATGAACCAAATTGTATGACTTAACTATATAATCACTGATGAGGGTATACACATTGCAAGCAAAATCCAAGTGCACATAGATAGAATCTGGGCTCAGAAATGTGTTCATCTACATGCCTTATAAGATTCTGATGTGTCACAAGTGACATGTTCTCTAACCATTAGTTTGGAGTTTTCCTCTGGATTATCAGAATTAACAGCTGTTGTCAGTTGGGCTCCAAATCCGAGGACTCGGTTTCATGAAATGTTATGGTGATGGTGTGTTTACCTCCTCCTCTGTGAATGCAGCTGACAGCATTACCATTTTGAACACAAAGGTACCACTGTCATTTTCAGGTTACCAGTAGCACTTAGGGTCACATAAAGAAAGTCTAGAGAATGTAAATAATTGGATCAGTTACTTCTACAGTGGTTATGAATTAAACTGTCACAAGAAGGCATTATTCAGTAAGGAGTGAATATGTGAATATGTTCAACAAAATGAACCGTTGTCCTAGATGCAACTATACTAGAAGCAATATGTACATCCTTTTGGGCAGAAAAAGGCTACTTTTGGAGACCATCTTACGTTAAACTAATAGTACAGTCATGCATTCTCAGTTTTGCAACTGGTGAAATAATTAAAGAATCATTTAGTGTTTATATATAAATTTTCCCAGTTACATTGTAACACAGATTATTTTAAGTGTATTACATAGTGGTTTTTTTTTAAATCCTCTATATAACATAAAAAATGTAGAGCTAAGGATGTCTGGTTTTCTATGGATTTGTGTCTTGAAATTTACCTCATGTATTGTAAGCCCTTGCTGTCTAAAATAGGCAATTCCGCAACATTTTTTTCTAACTGCAGGCATCTGTTTCTATGAAGAATTTTTAAGCCCCCTGTGCCCAAATCAAAGTTATCTGTGGTTGGCCAGGGATTTAAAAAGTTATTACAGCAGGAATTCAATCCTACTCCATACTTGTATCCTATAAGGATACCAGGCTCAAACGCTTGTATTTATTAATTTAATTTTGTATAAACTAATCTGTACCTTAATCACCATGGTATATCATTCTGAAGTAATTGAAAATGGGGCCTGAAGACATGTCACATGTCACAAACTGAATATATCTCAAAATAAGTAAAGTGTCATTTGACAGATACTTGTATCTTCTTCCTATATATCAGACAGAAATTCAAATCAAGAATTGTAGTAAGGAGGGGTTAGTGTCTATTGAATATTTTGTAAGTAGGTCCATTTACAAAGTAAGATGCAAAGTGTAAGTAATGTTCCACAAACTTTATTTTATATGTTACAAAAGTTTAAACCCTTTTCCATGTAGACAGTGGGGTACCAGAAGATCTGACAGCTAGTCTGTCAGACACTTCCTTCTGGGAACCATGGATGAATCACTTCATGCTCTGTGCCTCAGCATTGTTTCCAGAACTTTAGGATATCATCTACTGATTTGAATTCAGATTTTTAAATGCATATATTTTATGCTTATAAGCTTGCTGTGAGCATTAATTCAAATGACCGTAACACGATAATAGCATGATCTCAGAATTGAATACTGTTACATATTCAAGCTCGCCTTAGTAGTTTAAGCTGATTTGTTTTTCAAAGAACAAAACAATTAAATATAAATAGATAATACATGAAGTACAGAATCCTAGAGAAGCAGCTGAATGGTCAAGTAAGTTATAAAATAGATACCTACAGAACCAAGTCATAACTTTTCAAAACCTCCTCTATCCTTTGAGCCTTCAGGATCTTGTATTACTTATGGCTTTGTACAATCCAAAAGTTAATTGTTACACAGAACGAGGCTTTTTTTTTGTTAGCAATGGAATTACTTATGTTTAATTACTCTCCTGGCAATCTGGTTTGTGATAGTTTCCTTCAAGGCTAGGCTAATCTGTAGGTAGAAAATCCTCCTACCCATCAGTAAAGACTGGAGAGAGCCTTTGTATTGTTATACAAATATATTGTTATACGAAGAGCGGGGAAAGGCTGACTGGCTCCGGCTACTCCATCTCTGTGTAGATAGTGATAGTGTATAGAGGAGTGCTGCAGTGACAGGCAAGAGCTCCTGCTTCAATCCCTACCCGCAGCCAGAGGCTATGACTTCCCCAGGGGAAGAGCAACAAGCAAAGTGAGTAATGAGAAATACAGGCCTAAGTGAGGCCTTTGGTGCAGCAGTGCTGTCTGTTGATGGTGGCAGTTGATGCCTGAGCAGGCAGTTATTAATAATGATGAAAACCTCTCACAGCATTTCTGGAGAACGTGCTTACAATATTAAAAAGTAACTCAGGATCAATTTTTTTTTATTTTTTTTACGTGGCACTCACAGCAAGCACTGCTCCCTGATCCTTCCCCATGGGAGCTGCATCTTCCTGCCCTTTCTCACACACTGTGATCAAACATCAGAACAGTCATGGATAAGTCAGAGGTTTCAAACAATGTGTTTCTCGACAGAACATCAACAGAAGTCATTTAGTGATCACGTGCTATTTAGTCCTTCTAAAACAGAACACCTGTTGTGTTTTTCCAACTTTCAGAGACCTTTTCCTCAGGCAAGTTTCACAGGGAAGCAGGCCAGCCTCCCAGGCAGGCAGTGCCATCTTGGGACTTCCACAGCCTGTTTAGCACCTACCCCTGAATCCACCTGCTCAAACAGGGGACACCACAGTACTTGTTTCACAAAAAAGGGGGGCACTGTCGCCATCCCGCGTGTGGGAGATTGGGCGAGGGTGAGGCGCCCTGTTTATCTCAGAATTCCTGTATATTGCCCCAGCCTATCTTAAATTTCGCAAATATCCTACTACCTGTTCGTATTCGCCTTTCTGCCGTGCCGTAATACCACCATAAAAACCGAGAACCCTGAGAAGCAACACGAGTACGTGAGGTTTCCGCTCACGTGGTCTAGGACCGCGTAATTTTTTTCCTCTTTGACATCTCTTCAACAATACCACCGGGGAGGGGGGCAGGGCTGTCGCTGTGCCCCCCTGGGGGCACTGCAGGCACTGCAGGAACTGCCGCCGTCCCCTCACGGCGCCGCGCGCGCCGCCTACGTGCCTGCCGGCCCGTCCCGCGCGCCGCCAGCAGGCGGGGCGGGGCCACGGCGGAGGCGGGAGGAGGGGGCAGCCCCTTCCCCTCCCGGAGCGCATGCGCGGCCCGCCCTTCCCGGGGCCGCGGGGCGGGGCCCTGGCCCGCCGCGCGCTGCCCCCCGGTTGGCCGCGGAGGGCGCACGCGCTGGGGCGCGCCCCTTCCCGGCCCCGCCCCCGCGCGGGGCGGGTGCCCGGCAGCGCCGGCCGCGATTGGCAGGCTCGGCGGGCGCGCGCGCGGGGCGGGGCGGCAGGCGCGGCCGGGCCATGTGCGCGGGCGCCGCCGCCGAGCGGCCGCAGCCGCCGCCGGCAGCGCCGCGCCCGCCCCGCTCGCCCGTCCCGGGGAGCGGCGCAGCCAGCCCGGGCGATGTTTGCCGCGCGGGGCTTCCCCTGCGCCCACCTCCGCCTCGCCGGCAGGGCTGCCGCTCGCCGCTCCGCCCTGCTCTGCTACGGGGCGGCGGCGGCAGCGGCTCCCCCCGTCCCGCCGGGGCTGCCGCTGCTCGCCGGCGCCCACCGGCGCCTGCTGGCCCTCGGCGGGCTGAGCTCCTCCGCGGCGGCGGCGGGGCGGGGGGCGACGGGATCCGCACCGTGCGAGCCGCGGCGGCAGGGGCGCGGCGGGCCGGGGGCGGCGGGCGGCGGGTTCCGGCCGTCGCGGGTGGCCGTGGTGGTGAAGACGACGCGGTACGAGTTCGAGCAGCAGCGGTACCGCTACGCCGGGCTCTCCGAGGAGGACCTCAAGCAGCTGGTGAGGGCGGGAGGGGGCCGCGGTCACGGGCTCGGCCGGCGCTGCCGCCGGGGACGCGGCGGGGTCGGGGGGCGGGAGGGTCACCGGGCCTCTGTGTTCGGGTGTCCCCGGGGTTTCCCCGGGGCGTTCGCTGTCCCCTCGCTCTGCCTCTCCCCCTGATACCTCCCCGGCCCCCGATGGACAGAGCGGTGCGAGCCGCGCCACTGGACCGCCCTTCATTCATCGCTCGCAGCCTGCCGAGGGATTTGTGTAGTAAGCGTGTTTGGGTTTTACACTCGGAGGGATTCCAGCAGCCCTCAGCAAGCGGTAGGCTTTTCCTTGCAGCGTGGAATGTAAAGATTAGAGAAGTGCATGCTGAGGAAAGCACAGTATTGCAAAAAAATCTCCTCTGAGACTTAGAGAGGACCGATTCACATTTTCACATTTTATCCTTTCCTTACTCCACATCTTTTTTTCATCCTTATATATTTTCCTAAGAACTCCTCCCAGACAGTCAAATCTCACCTCCACATATGTCCCCCTTGCTAAAGGTTTTAGAAAAACCTTTTTCTTTAGTCTCTAAGAAGCGTTTTGTATAAAGGTCCATTAATGAAGTTGTACTAAGGAAAGCAGGTGTCTCTAAGAATTGATATGTGCACACAGCAGTTTATGTCTTCATTTCCCCCAAGGTCAGTGACTTCATCTAGTTCTCCATTTACCTTATGTCTGTCTCCTTCCATTGTTCATCTACCCCTGGTGCACCAAAGAATGGTACCTGCTGGAGTGCTGTGCTGCCAGCAGGCCAAATTATGAGCACATATTACCGTCTTTATTCCGCATAAGACCATTAATTTGTCTTCTCTTTGGTCTCTTAGAACTGGAAATATTTTAGACCTCTGGTAATTTGTAATGTTTGGATTAAACTTGTACATATGCTTAACTTATGTTGCAGGGACAAATTATATGGTTGCATAGCCTTGCTTTATAAAGAATTGGGGTGAAAAGTACACTATCTAAAGCAAGACAGTTCTAACATCTTTCTGCGTGCTTCAGTTGTTAATCCATCCCCTATGGAATTCCTGTCCAAACATTTTTACATGTTTTGTATGGCTCTGTAGTCATATTTCATATATCAACAGGTTTAATGTGGAAACACCATTCTGTGTTGATTCCCTTGTGGGGTCCTATTGCTGAGAGGTCCTTGTACTTCCTCTCATATGGTGGTTATGGAAAAACAATGTCTCTCACAGCTCATCTGTAAGACTGCTTTCCTTTTAAGTTAAGCTTCTGTTGAGGAAGCATTTCATGTTTAGTTATAGAGGTTTTCCTCAGCGTTCAGCTAAAACCAAGAAAAACAAAAGGGTGTTTTGTTACTTTTCCATTACTGCTGTGTACAGGCAGGACAGTGAACGAGTCAGTGAGCAGCGTCATTAGTATTGTACATCCCTTGATTCAGTGTAGTGGAAGCTGCAGTTTCTGTTCTCACAGGAATGCATGTTTTGCATAATTGGTAACCTGTGTTCATTGTAAAATAAGTAACTGTGAACTCAGTGCCGATTGTAGTAGTTGCAGAAACACCTTAGGATTTGTCCTGTTGGAGAAACATACCTGTATAAGACAATTCTGCACATTTGGGAGAATTCTAGAATTTTTGTTCTAAGACTGCTGCTTTTTTTAAAAACCTTTCCCCTGAAAATACCTCCCTGCGAGCAATTGCAGCAATAAAACTCAGTGTCGCCAGGTAGACAAAGCCTAACTTGCCTAACTGTGTGTGTAGCAATACTGAGTTAAGCTCTTGCTGTATCGGCAGGAATATGAAGATTTGTGCAAGAACACACTGAAAAGCTCTTTTAGAATTCTATTTTTGAAATAGAAAATAAGAGAGCGAAAGAGTTATCTTTACTGACAGTTTCTTAAATTTTTTAGCTGACCTGTAAAAATTTCTGTATTTCCATTTTGCTGTGACTCTGGTCTCAGATTGTTTTTCCTCCAACTGAGTTAATGGCAGCGTTATTGATAATGTTATCTGAAGTTCCAGAGACACTTAGTCTCTCTATTGTGGACAGAGACCACTTCATAACAGAGTGATCACTGCGAAGTGTCCTTCCCTGCAGCGTCATGTCCTTTGTGGGCAGCATAGGAACATGATGCATTTTGCTTCCTGAAGTTAGCTGCACTCTACTCTCCTTGTTTCTCCTGGGGAGACTTCAGAAGCTGCTCTGAAGGCAACTGATCTCGGAAAAGAGCCCAGACCTACTGCCTTTGGATTTGTGGCTCAGCGGTGCTGAAGGACCACACAGAGGGAAGGGTGGGAGTTGAGGCTCATATGAAAGCCTCACGCTGGGGTAGAGACAGAGAGTGAAAGCAAAGGAGCTTAGGAGGGGTTTGGTTTACCTGGTGCTTGGAGCTGTTGGCTAACCCAGACATGGTGGTGGGGATTGTGTTATGTTGCAGGGGCTCAAGCTTGGGTGACCCCGGACCTGACTTGTGGTGTGGCAGCATCATGGTGTGAGGGAGTCTAAGAAGGAAGCACAGTGCTGTCGTCATCTGTCACAGACCTTCAGTTGTCTAGATGCTGACCATCTGAAGTACAGAAATTCAACTTCAAGGCCCTGTTCCAGGGTTAGATTTGACCAACTGTACCTCAGCTCATTTGCCTACCAGTTGTGGGCAGAAGAAATGTTTGCGAGTTTCTAGAAGATAACTGATGTCTCTACTTGGAAGCTTCAGATTTTAGTATAACACAAATAATTATAATTGTGGGCTTAAACAGTTCTACCTGATCACTGAGACAGGAGAGGAGTCCTGAATTTAGCAGTTGCAGTCAGTGTGTTTATGTATTAAGACTGAAGCTGCAATCACTTAATGCAGAAATGGTGGTGCCTTTGGGCACACGTCCTAATGAGATGGGATTTGTTCCATATTTAAGGAGGCTGAAGATGAATCATTGGCATACACCAATACATACTAAAATATAGTACAGATCATAGTATGTACCATATGTATGATATATCCAGTAAAAATCACAGAATACTCCAAGGAGCAGAACATCGGTATCAAGGCAGACTGGCTGACACTTCTGATAACGCATAGAGGCCCTGAGCACCTGTGGCTTAAATCCTTCTGTGACCTTTCCTTTGGACCCCAGGTGATTTGTATTATACAAACACTGTAAAATGTTGCAAAGTCAAAGCTGCAAGGTCACAATTCCTGAATTCTTTCTCTGTGCAAACAGAGATAGGAGAGGTAAAGAAGCAGTCCAGACAGCAAAAGAGCAAAACAGATGCAGGAGAGATGGAGAAAAAGGGCAAACACTCTTTGGAGTGTTTGGCAGATCTGTGAAAGATTAATTCTTCCATTGCATTTCTGCATGCTTGCTCCAGGCAGTTGTTTTTACCTGTCTTGTGGCAGATATTATTACACACTTACAAACAAGTCTTTTAAATCTGTTTATAGGTGTACACAAACACACCTGACTATCATAATTAACTGTCTAATTCTGAAGAATTCTGAAAAGCATAATTGAGTGCTTTGGATGCTGTTTTACTGCGGAGGTTTTCAGAGTCCTTACTTCTGAAGGGAGATTAAAGACCTATAAAGATGAGATTTCTCTTCTAATACCACAAAAGGAAAATGCCTCCAAATGATCCAGCACTTTTAAAAAAAGTGCTGCATCAGTAAATTCTGTGCATCATATCATGCAAGGAATATTTTTCTTTCATGAAATTTGAAGGGCCTACTGGATTTCTAAAAGTTGCAGTTACCATCTTTAAGTTAGATGAAAATACTAATATTTTTCCCAAGTCCATACAGACAGTTTGCTTACCAGAAGTGACTGCAGTTTGCATTTCTTCTGACCTGTTTATTTGGATTAGTATCTAAATATGATTGGTTACAAAAGTAAATGATCCAGTCAACTAATACTGAAGGTTACTGTATGTTCTGGCTGTTTATTTCATTCTCAGTAAATCCATGCAGAACAAGCACTGCTGTTGTCCTTATGTAAACTAAGAGAATTTAATACCCCAGTGATAGAGAAAACTAATTTCCTGAGTTCTGTTCTTTGTTTTGTTTGATAGTGCAGATGTGATGTAGCTGCTGACTTCTCATGGCTGGAAGGTATTTAGGAAAGATGAACAGTTTAGCTGTCCAAACACAGTTCATACACAATTCTAATTACCTTTGAAAAAAGTCTTGTCATATGAAAAGCTAGGTTTGTTTTGGTCTTAATTGGAAGGAAATGGTTCAGTGTGGACAACAGCTGATACTCTGTTGTGGCTCCTTGATGTTGTCATCATTTGGAGCGGGCAGGGAGAGCACAGGGTTAAAGTTTTTTTGAGCAAGTTTTGGCTCATTTGGACCACTGCGACAGATTGGTAGGGGTGCTCATCTCAGTGATGTGAAGTTCATAGGGCTTTGTTGTAAACTGGTATTTTGTTGGAGAAGAGGTAACATGTTAGCAGGATATTGCCTCCCCTGAAAGAGGCACACAGGTGGTGCGTAGGGCACCACCAATAACACATGGAGCTGGGCTGGTCAGGAAGGAAGGAAGGAGTGTTTCCCAGCAGGTAGGAGAGCTTCAGTTGAAGCTTCTGTGTTTTGCACCAGAACAACCCCACAGAAGTGTGGAGGGAGTGTGTGTGTGTGTGCGCACAAGAACACTACCCTCCCATTCCCCTGAATTCCTAATTTAGATGTGCATAGCACTAGTTGTTACTAGCCTGCATATTTTTGTGTCTCTTAAGAAAATTCTCTCTTGTGGGAACTGTACTGTTTTACTTATAACTTGATAGGTGATTGGTTTTTTTTATTTTAATTACAGAAAAATTCTTTACTATCTTTTATGTTAAATGGTGAAAGATACCCTTTTTAGTATCACTTTTTAATTACCTTTCCTGGGTACTAGTGTTACAGGTTAGTAAATCTCACACCGCCACCTGAAGATAGGCTTTTGGAAACCAGCCAGGTATTTCATTCTTAGATTTCTGATTTAGAGGACTGCACTTCAATACAGATGCCTGTGATCCACTGCAATTATTTAGTACTTAAATATTTTCAAAACACTGGAATTTTTACAGATGCAAGGAAGGTAGCAGAAGGAAAAAGTAATGTGCAAACTTCAAAGTTCAACTGAATTCTAATTTTAAAATGAAATGAGATAATTTAGCAGATAATTAAAAAAAAGTTGCTCCTTTAAAAAGCAGTAAGTATTAGGACATTTATGTCTGTGTCCTCTTGTAGATCCAGATATACAGGAGTACATTTGAAGTAGTATCTTTAAATAGAAACCTACCGAATGAGGTCATAGTGTGAAGCTTTTCATTGTTTTGTTGAGTTCGGACTACCCATCTCTGCTTATTTTGTAATGTGAATTATTTCAGTAGCTGTTCCTTCAAGGAGTAGTTTAAAAACTGCTAGGACTGTACTATGCTTTACCTTACCTTGAAAAGAGGGGGAGAAATATCAACTCAGTTTAGTGAATTTGAAGCATACAGAATTCAAGACACAGGGTACAGCACACCTGGACTGTATAAAGCTAAAGACACTTTTTCTTTTCAGAAATAAAATTTTTGAGCTAGTCCACTGGAAACTGAGATGGGTGTAGATGTAACACAAGTTACACAACCATAGTGTACATTTGTTTATCTTTACCTTTGCAATTTGATATACTTGCATCAGTGTTAAGTAACTTCAGTTTGCATTTGCTTTATTAAAAAGTTCCTTCCATGTTGTTGTTCTGTCATAAGAGGAGTCTGGAAAATGATGGAAACAATTAAATAGGATATAGTAATTATTTTTTTTCCATAGCATTTGTTCAAGTACACTTAGTCATATATAACAAATATAAATATAAAATAGGGGGCATTTCAGTGTACCTGAATTAAACTTCATGGATTATATAACCAGGCATCTGATACTGTACACAGCTGAAAAAGGCTGCTTTTTGGAAGTTACTTCAATATTGGTTTGAAGTACTTCGCTAGTTGTGATTTATGACGTTATATTGATGTTGTGCTGAATTAATGAGAACTGAGTGACTGTACTGCCTGGATTGCACAAAGTTTCTAGAAACATGTTAGTGCAGAAAGTAGTTACTGCTCTGTTTACAGTTAACACAACAATTTGCTCTGCATTAGCCTTTCAATTGCAAACAACTATGTGTATTCCTCAGATGTGGTTAAAATGACAATAAGGCTTTAATGTGGTGGATGAAGAATTAGAAAACAGTTTATGGCAATTTTACTTTGGTTCATGTATGGATCAAACTCTTGCCCTAAAGCAGCATTTCTATAAAGCTTGAGGAACATAATGTTGCCAGTGAAGTCAGTTGCTACAGAAATAAAAATCCAATGCGCAGGCTGGAAGGTGTAAAGACCTTTCCTGGATCTTTACTTGCGAAGACTGGCCATTAATTAAAGGCATGCAAAATGCTATAATATGCAAAACACTTCACAATCACCAGTCTATAGCAGATACAAAGGCACCATTTGAAAAACTGTTGAGACCATGTTAATGAAAGTGAGTGGTCTAAGTTATTGAAGAAAAAAGTGAGGAAAGTGTAAGGGAAAAAAAAAACCTACCTAAAGCAGCCGACTTAAATTCTACGGGATGCAGAGCATTGCAGCGAAACAGTAGAAACCTAGCAGGTGTATAGGAAAAATATTAGGAACAATTCTGAGCAACTGACAGCTAGTCAGTACATCAGTCAGTAGTGCTGCAGGTAACACCAGCCTTCTTATCTTTCTAGTATGGTAAGTACTGCATCAGTTAACCTATCACATTTTTATAAAAGCAAACAGACTGTATGATAAATAATAACCCAGACTAGGAAGCGAGGAGAAACTGGGTTTAATGCCTATGGCTTGCAACTCAGCAGTAGTTTGTAATGGAAAATTTAATTCTTATTTAAAACTTTATAGAGAACTTAAACCTGAGCCTGGTTACTGCTGATTCTCAGTGGGAATTTGTTTTAGGAGGCTGCACGGTTTCTCTGCTACTTTAGCTAAGGCAGATACTCACTATTAAAGCCATGCTGTAAACAGTGCACTGACTCTGGAGATTGGATTGTTAGCTATTACATTATCAGAAACTAGTGCATTTTAAGTTCACTTAGGACCTTCAGCTGCTTACTGACACTGGTTCTCAGGTTCACTTCAGAGTGCTTGTTCTAGTCTGAATGAGCTGGACTGCAGATCCTTGAAAGAGCTGAGTGTCCCAAAATGGGTTAATTCTCTAGTAATACCAACATGGTTCTGCTGAAGCCCTTCCTATTGTTAGCAACAGGTTGAATGTATTGGATTTGCATGGCCGGAGTTTGGTACTGGGGGGGAATACGGGAGGTGGCTTCTGTGAGAAACCACCAGAAGCTTCCCCCATATCTGACAGAGCCACTGCCAGATGGATCCAAGTCAGACTGGCTGCTGGCCAAGGCTGAGCCAATTGAAGATGGTAGTAACACCTCTGTGATAACATTTAAGAAGGAAAAAAAAAATTACTGTGCAGATATAATTGCCCACAGAGAAGAGAGGAGTGAGAATGTGTGAGAGGAACAGCTCTGCAGGCACCAAGGTCGGTGAAAGAGGAGGGGGAGGAGTTGCTCCAGGTGTCAGAGCTGAAGTTTCACTGTGCCCTGTGGTGCAGAGCATGGGGAGGCAGCTGTGCCCCCACAGTCCACTGTGGTTCATGGGGATACAGAGATCCACTTGCAGCCTGTAGGGTAGACCCACAATGGAGGATGTGGGTGTACCTGAAGGAGGCTGTGACCCCATGGGAAGCCTGTACTGGGGCAGGCTTCTGGCAGGACCTGTGGCTCATGGAGAGGATCCTACACTAGAGCAGGTTTGCTGGCAGGACTTGAAACTGGTGCTGGAGCAACCTGTTCCTGAATAACTGCACCCTGTAGAAGGGACCCACGATGGAACTGCTTGTGAAGAAGTGTAGCTCGTGGGAAAGCCCGTTGGAGAAGTTTGTGGAGAATTGTCTACTTTGGCAGAGACCCTATGCTGGAGCAGAGGAAGGACTCCTCTCCCTGAGCAGCAGCAAAAGCAACCTGTGATGAACTATCCGTACGCCCCATTCCCTGTCCGTACACCCCATTCCCTGTCCGTACACCCCATTCCCTGTCCGTACGCCCCATTCCCTGCCTCCCAGCGCCACTGGAGGGGAGGAGGCAGAGCCTGGGAAGGAAAGAGGGGTGAGGGGAAGGTCTTTTTAAGATTTGTTTTACTTCTCATTATCTTGCTCTGAATTTAATTTTTAATAAATTTCCTCAAATCAAGTCTGTTTAGCCGATGATGGTAATCAATGAGTGACGTCTCCCTGTCTTTATCTCAACTCATGAGCTTTTTGTTATATTTTCTCTCCCCTGTCCACTTGTGGAGGAGAGTGATAGAGCAGCATTGGTGGGTGCTTGGCATCCAGTCAGGGTCAACCTACCACACTGAGCCAGAGACCTATCAAACAGTATTATTCAGTGAGCCTGGAATTTTTTAATAAACACTTAAATTTGTCTAACTTGTTTTTCAAAAAGGGGTGATTTTACAATCTTGTTTTTTTCTATAGCAAAACCATATGAGATCAGATGATGCATTTAGTATTTCTAGAGCAAAAGCATTTAGGAGACCACAGTTCCTCTTTTTAAGAAGTTTGAGAATGGGGAAATGTCAAGCAACTTCTGTGAAAGCAGAGTCACAGAATCATAGAATGATTTGATTTGGAAGGCATGGTAAAGATCTCTCAGCCCGTCTTCCTAGGAGAGGTGTTCCAGCCTTCTGATCAGTGTTGTGGTCCTTCTCTGGACTCACTCTGGTAGTTCCATGTCCTTCCTGTGCTGGGAGCCCCAGAGCTGAATGCAGTGCCCCAGATGGGTTATCCTGAGGGCAGAGCAGGGGGGACAGAATCCCCTCCCTTGCCCTGCTGGCCACCCTGCTTTGGATGCAGTTTACTTGTGGTTGTCCTTCTGGGCTGTGAGCACACATTGCTGAGCCATGTCCAGCTGTTCAGCCACCAACACTTTCAAGTCCTTTTCCACACAACTGCTCTCAATCCCTCCATCCCCCAGCTGCTGTCAAGGCTGGTGCTTGCCCCAACCCAGGTGCAGCACCTTGCATTTGATCTTGTTGAACTTCATGGGGTTTGCACAGGCTGCCCCTCTCAAGCCTGTCCAGGTCCTCTGGATGACATCTCCACTCTCCAGTGTGTTGACCTTACCACACAGCTTGCTAGTATCAGCAAGCTTGTTTTCATTAGTGGGAATACAGCAATTGAAGCACACAACTGATACTTTTCTTCTTCTATAATCAGAAGAAATTGAGAGTCGGTGTGCTGTCCTGTAGTGTGAAAGTGGATGTCATATCCAAACCTGCTGTCTGTTGTCTATACCAAATTCAGTTCCCCCATCAGTGCCAGTTAATGCTGGAAAAAACACATTAAAGGTTCAGAGTTGTGATTCCAGGTTGCTATGGCTGCCCTCTAGTCTTTGCTGTGGGGCACTTGAAATATGTCTCCAAAGTGCAGATTTCTACTGCGCAAGTTCTGCGATGGATAACTGCTCGGTATGTATTTATCCATTTCATCTTTGGAATTTTATTATCTAAGATTCAGAAGCTGAATCATGATTTAATCCCACATATTTGTGTGTGGATTATTCTTAGATTATGAAATACGAAAGCTTAATATGTGATTGGAGCTCATAAGAAATCCAAAAGTTCAGTGTGTGCCTGACCTCTGAGGAAAACTGCAGTTGTTTTTGGCATGATAGATGGAGATTTACCCTAACTAGTAGTTAACACTAGAACTTGGGAACATCACTTGCATACAGCTGTACATTGCCAGTCTTTGACTTCGGTAATTAAGGAAGTTTTGAGTCAGAGTCAAGTTTTGTCAGGAAGGTTAAAAGAAGCATAGGCTTTGAAGCATGTACTATATTCAAAGTTGGTTGTAGTTCAGAATTTAATGTATTTAGAAAAATATTTTTTTCCTATATGCCTATCAAAAGCTTGTTTCTTTTAAAACTGAGGGCACTAAGGTTTATACAGGATGTGTGGTTAAATCTTGAGGGACAATATCTGAAAATACCAAACTTCTAAAAGTCCTGTACTTTGCTTAGAAATAGTAGATTGTTATGCCTATAATGTTAATAGCATTTTCTTCTCTAGGTTAAAACTCAAATTTCTGTGTTTAGTTATTGCTCTTTAAATCCATTTGGGTTGTTTCGTGCTTCTTTCTGTAGAACAGAAAGGTTGGTAGATTAGAAAGCTGTGATCTGTTCTTGTTTTCCTGCTTGAGTGCATGTGTGGGCAAGTTCATTGTAGAAATTTGAGAGAGAGCAGTTGTTTCTAGATCGGTGCTTTTTTTCTCTCTTTTTTTTTTCCTCTTTTTTTTTTTCTCCTTCTTTCTAGTCAGGCATTTAGTTTAACTCTTGACTGAACAACAATCCTAAAACAAGTGACTGGTACACCGAGGCAATAACTCCACCCTGGTGCAGTGGCAGTTTAAGGCTACGTGAAGGTTAGTCCAGCTTAGGTCAGGCTTTGAGCAGCCTGGTCTGGTGGAAGGTGTCACTGTCTTGGACAAGGCTGCCTGGGGCAGGGTGGTTGTAACTAGATGATCATTAATGTCCTTCCAACCCAAAGAATTCTATGGTTCTCTGATCTCAGTGTACTGGGATGAGATGTAGAAAGCGCTCCATTGACTCTTTCACCCCGGACAATAATCATGTTACTGTATTGAGAGAACATACACTTTTATCCTAATGCTTAGTTTAGCAATGTCAGTAAGACTCATCTATGGCTCTTCTTTTCCCCATTCTCTAAATCAAAGGTCATAATCCAGATATGTAGACAACATGGGTATTCTCAAGTTGCTTGGCTTCGTGTTGCTTCTGTATTTGTGTCTAGAAGCCATGTCCTTGTGTTGCAGCATTTTCCTGGAGGACCAGCATTACTCAAGGACAACAGACCCACAGTTTAAACTGAGTAAGGTGAGACTTGCCAGAGGTAAGAGCTAAGATTCCAGAAGGAAGGCAGTCAAGCAAATGTTCTTTGCCTAAGTGACTGCTTAAGGAACTCTGTGAAAAATTATCCTTTCCTTAAAGAAGGATCAGGCCAGAATATACAAGAAGAGCAATTTTTAGATATCCAATATAGATCTTTTCTCTTTCAGTCTTCTGAGGAAAAGTATCTCCATCATAGAACATTTTCTGTTCCCCTGAGTGTGTTTTCCAGTGCAAGCTCTTCTGGAAACCTGCTTTGCATTGCATTTCTGCTGTGAGGTTTAAGACCATTACTGAATTTATGCCTGAATATATTTGTGTCCAGTTTGTCTCTGCTTTCATGTGCTAATGCACTTTTTGCTGTAATAGCTCTCATTTATATTATTATGCATGTATATAATGCATTTTATTTTGCAATCTTGCAGGGTATTGAGGTCAGATTAATAGGCCTAATTGTAGATCAGAACTTCCTCCAAAGGAAGAAGAATTTGCAAGTTGTCTTCATGCAGAAGCTAACACCTCTGTGCCTTTTTGAGGAGTCAGTTGGTAAGACCCAGGCCTGGTAAGACCCAAGCCTGGCATGGGTTTAAGGGTCTATCTGATCAGGGGGCTCAGAAGCCAGGCTGTTTTGCAGTCTTGGGTTTTCTGTACATACCAAATTCCTGCCAGGCTCTTCAGGGAGATGACCACACAGACAGTAACTGGACTGCTGGATCTTTGCCTTCAGCTCTTTCCAAGTAAAAAGCAGATGGTGGTCTCAGTTTATCTTACTCTTTTTCCTTAGTGGAAAGCTCTTTTGAGATGCAATATTTGTCATAGTTTTAGTGTGGTTTCAGGTTGTGGACCTGAGGCAGGAGCAGGGGCAGTGAGCACAGACTGAATTACAGGTATGTCTGTCTGAACACTGGGAGGATGACTGACCACTGGCACTGTTTGCCCAGTGATATGGTAGAGGCTCCATCTGTGAAGATCTTCTAAAGCCATCTGGACATGGTGCTGTGAAGGTGGCTCCAGGTGGCCCTGCTTGAGCTGGGGTTTGGACCAGTTGACATCCAGAGGTTCCTTCCAGTTCAACCACTCTGATTCTGTTGCCTCTGACCATAAGAGCTGTAGGCACTTC
Source organism: Myiozetetes cayanensis (assembly GCF_022539395.1). Taxonomy (NCBI): domain Eukaryota; kingdom Metazoa; phylum Chordata; class Aves; order Passeriformes; family Tyrannidae; genus Myiozetetes; species Myiozetetes cayanensis. Next base: position 61,311,428 of record NW_026087631.1, read on the forward strand.
TCTGGTTCTTGAGAGTAGTTAAGTGAAAAGCAGCTGGTGATTAGCAATCCTGTTTGATATACTTGACTGTGGTTAGGCTTAGGCAGGCTGTCCCTTTCTGAGTTCTTAGATGAATGAACTTGTGAGTTAGTTATCTCTAAACTAGGGGGATATGGCTGGAGATGAATGGAGTGTTGTAATCTCTGCAGACTTTTGCAAATTAGATCAATTGTTAGCTCCATAGTTGTAGCTTAGCTATTTAAACTCAGGGCCCTAATGTTTCATTTATCTTGTTGTTTAGTGATACTTGCTTACTTATTCTAGAGCTAAATTCAAAGAGGAGACCTCTACATATTCTATACCTGTTCTGCAGTGCTGCTGAAATTGTTCATCCACTTGTCAAGATACTGGTAGCTTATTTGCTGAGCAGCCTCTTCTGCTTTCTGAAGCTGTTGTCGAAATAATTTAACACAGCTATGGCAAATGTAAGTTACAGAACAGACTCTTTTCCACAACATTGGCACTACCCGTAACTTTCTTTGTTAGTACTGCAGTAAAATGTCAGCTGTAGGCTCACCACTGATGTTGGTGACTCAAAAATACCACAGTGATCACAGAGAGATTTATTACACTGTCATTGTTCTGAAATAAAAGCTCTCTTCCACCAAGCTGAAAGATAGCATGCTGACAAATAAGCCAAATAAATGAGGAACATAAAATTGCAAGATGCAGTGTGTGGTTTCTGTGTTGTGTGGAACTAACAACAGCCTGGAAAACATGTGCTGCTGCAGCAGTCTGCTTGTCAGGTGCTTGTGTTTCATTTGCAGAAGATATTTCTAGAGGAAGCATGAATGGGGACCCTGATTTTAGTAACACAGTCAGTGTTTTCTAGAGATTATTTGCTGGTGAATTTCTTGTTCTTCTGGTGGTAAAGCAAGATCAATTTGTGCTTCAAACATGCAACTGAAAGTTCTTCTAACAAATTAGACTTATGGTGCTTGGCAGCAGATGTCAGTGGGAGGCTAATACCTTATTTTCTCCTTTCCACTTTCTCCTTTCGCTTCCAAGTGGATGATGAGAGTCCAACAGCAGACCCAGCAATGGGCAGTACTGTAACTAGCCATGACCTCATGTACTCTTTCTGTCCCCAGAGCCCACAGTGGCACCATTCAAGTTCCTGGTACAATACCATGGACTCTGGAGGAGCAAGAGGTGTACGGAGTGTACAAGCATTATAGCTCAGAAGTAGAAACAAAGGATTTAAGTGTGTGACACAATTAATGGGACATAATGCCCTGTACCCCAGTAAGCCAGTACCAGCAAGCTTTGGGAAGATGACTTAAAATATTTGGCTGGCTGTTTTCTAATCATCCACATTATGATCATGTCTCTGTGTGGTCATGTTGATGGTATCCAGGCAGCCTCAGAGCCTCTCTTGGAGGTGGTTTCCTGATCCCAGCTGTAAGACCGCCTGAAGATTTTGTTCCTGCAAGTTAAATCACCAGTTGTAAACACAAAGAGTGGGACAGCAGTGCAGTTCCGGAGCAACTAGTTGCATTATTTTCTGTAATTTCTTCAATGCTGAGTCTTTGTACTTAGCTTGTGGTTGTATTTCTTGACAACAACAGGTGTCAGATGAATAAAGATTCCATTTTTGGGTATTGGATTGCAGTTAACTTTGGTTGTCATATCCTGCTGGTCATGTCCCCTTCACTGGGTAGTTCTGTAGAGTTTGAGTCTGTGAAAATGGGATTAGGCGAGGCTGTCTGGCACCACTTTCTCTTGGAATGTTATAAAACTTTGAGTAAAGGCACTTGAATAAATTACTGGAAGTGCCTGTTCAGAGCTTCTGGCACAGATAAATTTCTCTATACAAACTCTAGGAGAAGTTCTGTTTCTGTGCTGATAAATTGGTTTCAACTGGTCAGGGAAAAGAAAACAGTGACAGTATAATTGGAGATTAATTCCATCTAGAAGGAGCTTCAGGAGCATGCTGCTCAAAGTAGGATCACTTTCATTATGAATGTATTTATAAACACCTTTCTCTTAACATCCTTTTCATCTTTTCTCTTTCACTTGCTTAATCTCAATGCAAAAACAAATTTGGCAGTACCAGCCCCAAATGAGCACTCTAAATAAGGTGAAGAACGAATGCAGACAGATGGTGACTGAATTACTCGCGCAGAAACCTGCTACAAAACTAATCTTCAGTCAGCAGTCTCCCCTGCCTGCTCATAAGAGTCTGTATAAACTGCAAGGTGTTTCCATGGTCTAAAGGGTGTGTTGACATTAAGTATTTTAATTCTCCAGCTTCCAAGAAGGAAGAGGCTAGAATGCACCTGCACTGTCTGTTTTGTTATTGACATCAACTTGTTTGAAAAACCTGGCATATAATCCAGGGAACAGTACCAAAGGCAGTAGGTAGATTGTCTTTAAAGTTTTTTTAATGCAGAGAAAATGTCACCTTTGTAAGCACTTGGCAGTCTTCCATTTTAGCTCAAATACAATTTGAAGGGTAATGCTCCCTAGGTATTTCAGACTCTCGTTTTCTTAATTATCATTCCCGTTGCTTTTTCTGTTGTCTGCTTTCTCTACAGCACAATGATTCTAATTTTAATGGTAATTAGCTAACTGTTTGTCTGGGTGCTTTTAGCACATGATAGAACTCTAGTTAGTATAACTGTGCTGATTTATGTAGAGCAAAGTGTCTGAAATTGCATGGAAGTCAGTGTAGTATGCTTGTTTGCATATTTGTGTAGAGTCTGTGATTCTTGGCTGCTGTGGCCATGGGATTAATGTAATGAACTCGTCAATATAAGCTGACTGCTGTGTATATAAAGATGTAATTAATGGAATGCTTATAAAAACACATATCTGCGCTGAGATAAAATACATGCTTTTTTATATTTGCATTACTCAAGAGCACTTACTGTAGTGATTAACTGCTGCAAAACAATTTGTGTCTTACAGCTTGCCTTGAAGGGATCTAACTATGCTGGTCTGCTGGAGCGGCATCGCATCCATACAAAAAATGTGGAGCATGTTGTAGACAGTTTAAGGTAAGAATATATGGATGCTGAACATTTCAGACACAGTGAAATACCCACAGATAGTGTAAAATAACAAAGGGAAGCTTTGTGTTAGAAGCTCTGTTAAAATAGAAGTACTCAAAAGAGTGCAGATGAGCAGTTGTTCCTGAAAAAATCATGATGTGAACTAGCTCAGTTCAGTTAACTGGCACGCTCTGTTATCATCTTGAAAACAAATGAGAAAGATGTGAAGGATTTGTGTGTCAAGTGTTTATAAGCTAAATATGGCTGTAATTACTCCTTAGTTACACGTCAGCTTTTCAGAAGGATGTGACAATGAGCAATATAGGACAGAATTCAGGCTTTTTTTGAATTTTGTAGGAATGAGAGGATCGAAGTTCGCCTTGTTAAACGTCGAGAATATAACGAAGAGACAGTTCGGTGGGCAGATGCTGTTATATCTGCAGGAGGTATGACTTTATGGAAGGGAGGTGTTTGTTTCAGTATGTTTTCATGGACATGTTTTTCAAAAATGCTTTGCAGCTGTGCAACTTGAGGTATGCACATTTTGAAAGCAAATTGCTAATTTAATTGTCAGAAAATATTACAAAATGGAGTGATGGTGTCCATCTTGTCTGCCTCTAGTATCTAAAATTGTAGAGCACCAGGAAGTGAATCCTAGTGCATGGCCATGTTGGAAAAGTTTAATTGTCCTGTGTAAACTGTGGAATTCACTGTAGTTTTCAAATAAAGAGGATAAATTGCTTACTGTCAGGTAATTATATGTAGCCCTAAACCCTGCTCTTTTTGTGGGAGATGTGAGATGTAGACTAACATACTACCACTTGATCCCCTTCCTCAAACTGTCTTTCTTGATTTCACACTTAATTCCAGTGACTGGCATATCAAGTTGGATGGTACAGACAAAAATCTTCGAATGCTGAGCATCTGGTGCCACTGATTAGTGGTTTTCAGATGAATCAACAGAACAACTAACCTGATTGTTGATTTTTAATATTGGATTGCATCAGTTCTTTCAGTGTTGTTCTTTGGGGATTTGGTGCTGTGTGTTGCTGGGCTCTAACATAATGTTCAATCATCTGTGGTAGACTTGACTGTGGCTTTCCCTCTTCCCACTAGTCCACTTTGCCCTTAGCTACTGATCACCATGCAGCATGGGTAGAAAGGGGTATCTGTACACTACTGAAACTTCCTAATACACTCTTGTACATTTCAAAGAACTCCTCTAGGCTGGAGACTAAAGTGCCCATTTATGGCAAAATTTGTCATAGTTGAGGAAAGCAGCTGAGAAGTGATACCTCATCTGAGGTTTTCAGAGCTTATATCTAGCTGCAAAGACTGATTGAGGTTATAGTTGTCCTGCTGTTTAACAACCAGGAAAAAAATACTAATATCTGAAGAAACCAGTACATTTAAGGATTTCTCCTTTGAAGCTTTCTACTTACCTAAGACTTCTTTTCTAAGTGTGCCTGTTTGGGGCCAAATAAGATCTTTAAATTGTGCCTTCTAGGAGGACAACTGGGATGAAACTAAAGTAATGGGTTTTATGTGATTTGCAGTAAAATTTGGTTTTGTTTCCTGTCTCCTGTGGCTTTGTTTAGCAATACTTTCTAAATTTACATTCATTAAAGAATTTCTCCTACCTGCTGATAAACACTGAGAAATTTCCATAAATTTTTTTAAAGCTTGCTTCTACCAAATTCAGTTGCCTGGGCATGTATAGCTGTCAGATAAGTTGTACTTTTTCCAGTCACATTTGCCATCTTGAACTCAGTTGTCACTGCTCTGCTTTGAAAGACAGTCAGTAGTTTTGCAGTCCCATTTTATTTTTGTCCAGCTTACGTAATTGTTTGTTGATATAAAAGCATGTAGTGGTAATGCTGGAGTATACATGGGAACTGTTTTGTTTGGGTACTAGAATGTGAAGTGATACTAACTTTTGGTTTACTTTTTCTGTAGGTGATGGTACAATGTTGTTGGCAGCCAGTAAGGTTTTTGATAAATTTAAACCAGTCATTGGAGTAAATACTGATCCTGAAAGGTAAAAACATATTTTGGGAAAAAATGCTTTATTTAATATCAGGCACATTGTGCATTTGAGGCATGCCTGTAGTATTTGGCAGTGTAAATGTCTATTTTAGTGGGTTGTAGGTATCAGGCTAACCCTTTGGTTTTTTTAGAAAAGTTTCCACAGTGAGTTACCCTGTCTCATCTGAGAGGACACTAAGCAGTACTGGATAATGTGACTGTGTTAAACTGCCACAACTGTTTTCACACACCAGTGTAACAGCACTTGCAGCTGGTTAACCTGTATTATTAACCAGAAGTTTGAGTCCAGAGATGGCAGTATAGAACCCAGACAGGATGAGGGATTTGATAAAAGCAGCTAAGTGTGGTGCCTGAAAACACAGAAACTTTGTCTCTTTATGAAACAGGTGGATCCAGTAGAGCATTAGATGAAGAGGTTTGCTGTGGTTTCTTCATGTAAACCATGTCATACCTCGGAGGATACAGTCTCTGCAGCCAATTATTGGCACTTAGTTGTCCTATTATAAACTCTACACAAGTTGCATCCACCTGCCCAAATCAATCTTGCAGTTAGGTAGATGCAGTGTGTTAGTGTGTAGTGCCTGCTTGGAATGAATGGCAAGTAAAACTCAGAATTCTCCAAGGCTCTATCTGCTGGGAAGTCCAGATTTAGATTTTTGCTTTTGATATTAACAGCTAATTTATTCTGCCTTATCAATCTTGAATAGCAGGGTTCAAATAACAAGTGCCGTCAAGTTATCGAATATCACTCATGAAAGGGGAGCAGTGTTTAGTCTTCTAGTTTTGACATGAGATTTCTTTTGATCTTAGGCAGGTTGCTTACCTGTTTCACTAAGTTGTGTAAGTGGAGGAAATTTACTTTCTCACTTGTCAGGTTTATTAAACTTGAATTCCTTGCCCAGAGTGGTAACAGGAACTATACATGTATTTATATATCCCTGCAGGATTACTAGCTGAACAGACAATTTTTAGGGGAAATGTGGGAGAAATAACCTTATTTTTTGAAGGTACCAAATCTTAAGAGATATACTGTCATTTTCATTGTCGTTTTTTGTTGCTAGATCTGAGGGTCACTTGTGCTTGCCTGTGAGATACACACGTTCATTTCCTGAAGCACTACAGAAGCTTTATCGTGGTGAGTTCAGGTAGGATTCACTGATCTTTGGTTTTCAAAAGCACAGTGGGATTGGAAAATACTTAACGAATGATGTGCAATGCCTAAGGAGTAGGTGAAGTTTAGTAAAATCTTCATGCCTCAAATTGTGAATTTGGTGTAGGTGTTTGTTTACTGTGTTGCAAATGAGTTCATGGTCGAGTGTTAGATTGGAATACAAAGGATAAAATTGACTGCCAGCTCCAGCAAAAAGCCTTCTGTTATGACCTGCAATAATTTATTTTCTTTTCTGACTTAGCAAATTCATAAATGAGGAACTGCATGCCTCTAAAGGGTACATTGGTTTACATATTTTAAGACTCAAAAGCATATGTAGTACAGTGAGGGCCATTAGAAGCTAATGAAACATATGCACTTAGGAAATGGTCAGTGTGTTGGATCTGGGGTTTTGGTGACTGAGGTAAAGTGGCTAAACTTTTGTTAACAGATGAGTGTAAGGCAAAGCTTTTCTTCACGCTGAAGAGAGCTTGATGTTTTCAATACTAGATATTCTAGAAAAATCTCACTCGAATTAAGAAGTAACAGGCTGGATTTTAAAGGACAGACTAGGGAAGAGTTTTTTAATAATTATTTTAAAAGAGACATTGTTCTGTGGTGTAGTAACTTTCTGGAATACTTTTAGGATGACAAACCATTCAACAGAAATCAGTCACCTGAAATACGTATCAGTTGAGGGTTTTTTTTCTGAAATAACAGGACTCTTATTCTTAAGCAAAAACCTGACCAGAGGTTTCATTTGACAGTTCTCAGATTTATTTGGCCCTAAGGAAACTCTAAAATAGGTGGGTGACTGAATCAGGTTGTCTGGAAGGACTTTTGGTGGCTTGCAGTTGTATGTGGATGGTGAGGTGCCAGAGACTGGAAAAGGGCAATTGTCTTCTTACCCGTGAGGTGTCAGTCAGTGTAACAATCCATGTAAGCACTGACCTTGTAGTCTCATAAAATAACCAACATTATTGATTTATAAAGGACAAACCATATCAGATCACCCATGTTTCTTTTCTTGGTGGCCAGTGGTGTAATAGATTGGGTCTCAGAATAGGGGTATAATAGGAATACAGTCCCATTTTCTAATTTTTTTTAGGGGATGTGACGTGTTCTAGTGTGAGCATCGTAAGGAGGCCAGTGTAGTGATACTTACTGCAAGCTGTCTGCCTGACTACCTAAAACCATACTTGGAATTTAAGGGCAGATAGGATATGTTGAATGAGGCTTTACAAAGATGACAATGAGGAAAAAGGAGTAATGTAGTCATAGAAGGCATAAGGCTTCCTTATTGTAATTTCAGGAAAAACTGGTGACTGTCAGCTGGGTATCAACAGTATGAATGGGGAAAAAATGTGCTCATAACAATTCCTCATGATTTGCTTTCTTAATCAAGCTACTGCTATTTTATTTCATGAAATCTCTAAATTGTAAGAGGAAAAGGAATTGATATCTCTAGGGAAAAATAAAAAGATCTGAATGTTGTATTATAACTTTTATACCCTTCTTGTGCTTCAGTTGAATTCCTCTGATGCATCCTAAATTCCTAGGCTAGGGGAGATTGTTAAAATGAGAGGATACTTGTGGTCCTTATGTATAAAGGGATGGACAGAGCTGCTTTTCTGGACATATACAAATGAAATATGTTAAAAATATAGCACATATTACTCTGTACTTGAGATCTTTTTTATTCTCAAAATCCCTGCGTCAATCATTCATTCACAAGTTAGAATCACATGCCTAAAAAGAAGAGTTGTTCTTTATATGATTTTTTAAGACTACTTTTGGCCAGTGTCCTCTTCACACATGCAAAAAACATGAGGAAGCAACTTGGGAAGTGTAAAGCGTTTACAATTTAGTGTGATTAACTTTCTAAATTTAGGACTCATAGTGGAAGATATAAAACTTGAAACATGACTTTGAATATATTTAATTGTTATGATGTTCTGTTTTGAGAATGAAGACTTTCTGATCCTATCTAATTCTGTAATGAATATTTCAGCTGTTGATACCAACTTCTTCCTCTTGTCTTAGGTGGCAGTGGCGGCAAAGAATCCGATTGTATCTCGAAGGAACTGGTATTAACCCAACCCCTGTAGATTTACATGAACAGCAGCTGAGCCAAGAGCAACACAGCAGGGCTCACATAAATGAAAGATTCCAGGATCAAGGTAGGTTAAAATCTTACAGGAATATAATCAATTTGCTATGATAACTTGAAATAGAAAACAAAGATTTGTAAGAGTTGAAGTATTTGAAATTTGGGTACTGCATTTGAGAGATTCCTCTGATTAGCTGAGGACCGAGATTAATGTTTTTTAGAAGGGATTTTTTTTTTTTTTGTATATTTGGGACTGTACAATTAGAACCAGTTTTCAGTATCCACAGTTAATTTATCTAATGTCAAAATACCTGATCTTTTTTAAAATGCTACCTCTTCGGGTTACTAAAACCACTTGAGTGTGTTGTGTGTTTGTACACACATACTCTTAACTTGTTACTTCACAGTTGAAAAAGCTGGTCTCAGAATACCAGCAAGCAAATGAGAAATTAGAAGTGAGATTCTCTGATTCTCTTCCTGGGTAATTCCTTGGTTGTCAAACACCTTCAACTGTTTTTTTCGTGATGATTCTCTGATTAACCTGTTTCCAGTACTGCATTTGCTCACGTAGAAGTCCTTGTCAACACAAAAAATTTCTTAATCCCCCTTAATTACCTTGTGATATAAAGTCTGATTCCTTGAACTTTATCAGAAATAGCTGTGAAGTCACTGTCACCTCTTGGCTGGAAGAGTAACTGACAGAGGAGAAGAATTCATTCTGTTTGGTTGCCCATGAGTTTTCAGGGAAAGCAATGTCTGAACCTAAATGTCATTGCCTCACTGACCTTGGTTCAAATACTTGTTGTATCCAGTAAAGGACAGTGACTCGCTACAGCCTAAATCAGTAAAAAATTGAGTCCTTGAAGATAATGGAGCACTAGATTTACAATACAAATCCAGGCAGCAGAGTCTCCTCCAATGAGTTGTGAACTTTTTCTAAAAATTTGGGTTGTAAACCTGTGATTCAAAACTGCTGTATTCAATATCTGCAGGATCTGACATTTCTGGTCCACATCTTTTACCAGTGAGAGCACTCAATGAAGTCTTCATTGGGGAATCTCTTTCATCCAGGTATGTTTAATTGTTTGTTGTTACAACAAGGCACAATTGGCTTAATTTCTTTTTATGACATTGCATTGGACAATCAGTGGTGGGATTTTACTGTAAAATTTCAGTTCTAGTCTATAGATATTTAACACTGATTGTATTATTGCATATTACAAAGTGTATTTTTAGAGATGTTAATTTCTGGTTTTCTACCTCCTGTATGGACATTCTTTCCTTTCCCTGGCTGTTTTCTTTTCCCTTTATTGAAGATTTAAATACCCATCCTTAAACTGCCTTCTCTCCCACATCTCTTGTTAAATATCTTTTGGTAAGCTTTTATCACGACTAAGCAGAAATAGGTTTTAGCATGACCAAGTACTCCTTTTCCTACCTTTTTGTCATTAGGAGCAAAGGTCTTGGCCTGCCTTTGGCAGAAGCTTCGTTACTGGGAGATAACACTTACTTTATTGTGCTAAGAAACAAGTTTGTATCAGTTTGTGGAACTACCTTATCCAGGATAAGATAGTTAGATTCACTGTGTTTGGCAGACAAACAGGAAGAAGGATATGGGTAATATGACTGGAGCTGTGATAAAAGAGATAAAACATTATCCTTGGTCAGGATTTGGCCAAACTTTTACTTGTATTTTATATCCCTTTTCCATTTATTTTTTGTCTTAAAAAAAACCCCAAACAACAACAACAGAAAACCCACTTCAGAGTGTAACAACTTCTTGTGTTTGTACAGTGCCTGGGACACTGATTGCTGCAGGAAACAGAATAAGTGTTCCATGAGTGCTTTATCTTTCATCTAGACTGCAGCCTCAGTCTGGCAGAAGGAATTAGTCTCAAAGAGATAGAAATCTTGCTTTCTACTAATTTTATCAAGATTTTGAGAAGTTTCTTTAACAGACAGTGATAGAGGAACACAAAGTTGTTTTCCAACACTTGGAGTGTCACAAGTGCATCGTGGTCTTTGGTTCCAGTGTATTTGAGAACCACTGGGGAACACAGTGCCTGTAGGAACTAATCTCTAGAAAGAACTATTGTGTTCATAGGACCTTACACTCGAAGACTTAAATAATGATGTCACAGAGATGACTCTTCTGTAAAGTTCAAATATACAGGCTTGCTCTTAATTAATACAAAATGACTGGCAGCTGCTTCTAAGGTCTTAATCTGCATGTCCATGAAGAAAACAAGGAAACAGAAGAAAAAAACTCAAAAAATCCTTCAGACTCACCTTGCAAAAATTATCTTAAACTGAATCAAACTGTACACCTGTGTTAATAATTTACTTCCAGTTCTTTCATCTCCCCATATTCTCAAGAGTTACTAAGAGTAGAAACTGTTTGACACTAAACAGTCAAGAGTTGTATTCCTAGTGGATCCAGACTGAAACATTCTTCAGCTAAAAAAGCTCAGTAAGGTCCATTTACTAAGAAAGGTGAAACTCAGTCATGCATAACAGTGAATGTAGTGTTTTTCTAAGAGGGTCCTAGTAATCTGAAGGCTGTATCATACTGCTTGCATCAGGCACTATGAACATCAGCAACTTTAATTCATAAATAAACTCTTGAATGTTCTGAAGCTTATAGAGAGAAACCCTCTGCCCCCTCTAGACCTAACATTAGCAATCCCTGATACATGAACAGTAACATGCAGGAGATGATTGTACCCCAAGACATAGTACATTTCCATTTTGGGAAGAATTTGCCCTGGAGAGAAATATAAGCCTGCTGATGGTTTAAAGCTGTTCCTGAAGGAGTGGATTTTTAATTATTGAAGTGATCAAGAATTCAGCTTCAGGCCATGCTATTACTTACTTAGGTTGTAGTGCCTTACATTGTAGCGTTCCCTGACATAATTTAATGAGACCTAATGGTAGTATAAACACAGCTTTTCAGTAGTGCAACTATTATGCAAGGACGGTAATTATTTACAGTTTTATTTGTAAGTCCAACAAATCCTGCTTGTATAAAAAGTGATTCCTCGATGAACCAAAACCATGAGGTGGTTTTATTCATAAATTAATATGAGAAGGGAATCAGTGAATCAGAAGTAACTGTCAAATTGGAAACACTGTGCAAAGCCTGTGAAATTGTCATCCAGATTTGAAACTAGCCCCTCTAAATTGTTATGTGCCTGATAAGGCTGTGTGTTCTGTCTTATTCAGGGAGAACTTTAAGTCCTGCAAACCCAGTTTTAAATTCTCGCTTCATAGGGCCTCCTATTATGAAATATCAGTTGATGATGGTCCTTGGGAAAAACAGAAGAGTTCAGGGCTTAATGTGTGTACTGGAACAGGATCAAAAGCATGGTAAGTACATGTTACTGCTTTGATATAAAATATCATTTCAGATAAGCTAGATGGACCTATTTTGCTTACGCATTTTGTCCATGCTGGGACTCTTTTGGGCTGTGGGTAAGTCAGTGAACATCAAATATTCTCACTGTCAGCGTGGTTCAAATCTGTCTCAGACATATCAGTACAGTAAAGCTCACATTACTTGTAGGTATGGAGACAAGCACTGAAAGGGTGAGGAGCTGCAGCACTGAGACAGAAGTTTACCTTAGATGTAATTTTGGTGAATGCCACATGTGAAGATGAATGGTTGGGAATGGTGAGGGAAAAAGATTCTGCTGTGACGTGCAGAGCGTACTGGGATGATCTGTGAACTACTCTTGTTGGCTAAAATGGAAATACTTAGATGAAGTAACTCAGTAAACTTATAAAAATCTAAGCTCTAAGAAGAATGGGGAAACATGTACTTGGAAGCAGTGTTAAGTTGTCTCTGGCACATCTACTGTCCATTCTCCTTTCAAGCCTCTTGTTTCTTTCATATTTAATTGACAAGGCACAATCTCTTTGCCAAAGTACTCTCCTTAAACAAAGATGACCATATCTACATAGAACTGTGCTAGCTTAATCAAAGGGGTGGATTATTTTTTCAGCTTAAACAAGCTGCAGTACTGCATGTAAGTCTAATCAACTTAGTTTTGAGATGTGAGGGACATGTACAGTGAAAGCCTTGAAATCTATTTGTGCTCACAGTTTAAAGTTGTACAATAGGCCCTGGATTTATGTGGCAGGCTAAGATGAACTACAACAGAAGCTTTTAATGAAATTCGAAAATGAATATTCATGCTGTAACCATGGTTACTGGGTTTTACTCTTCATTGTAATTCAGAATTTTGTATTCAGTCAGCATAACTTAGTCCTGGAGCCTGCCAAGGATGAAATTGGCAGACTGCTAGGGAAACTTTCCTAGTGTTCAGGACCTTGGGAAAGTACACTCTTAATTCAATGCTGTTCTTACGCATTTCATTTGCTTATACACTCTGGACTGAGGAATCCTAGAACCAGAGATCAAACTCTAGGATTGCTCCTCTCCATTGCTGTGATCAGTATGTGGCTGGACTTCTCTAAACTGAGACCAGGCCTGTGGAGTGATCTTCCTTACCCTGTGGTTTGGGGGCTTTCCACTCTCCTGGAATTTCAAGCCTCCTTGGACTGAGAGACATTTAAATGTCCAGGTGTTGTCTTTAGCTGCCAAAACTTGTGTAAAAGGACATCTAGGTGAGAGAGAGAAAAATTTCAAACTGTGCATCTCAGTTTCTTGCCAGTATCTGATCAGGCTTGCAGATAGGCAGTACATGTAAGAGAAGGAGCCTTGGACAGCCACACTTAGCAGCTCTGTGGTCTGATAGGCTTTATGCTGACTTTTTCATCCAAATGTGTCAAATGCAGAAGTGGCTGGTCTGACTGCCCCTTTTCTATATGTGCCAGTTCTTGTGAGATTCAAGCCCACACCTTAGGATACAAACAAAGAGGCATAATATTTGTGAATAAATGTGGGATTCATAAACAAAAACGAACAGACAGAATTAAATTGCAAGGGTTGGATAGATGGGATAAGAACACACTGAATCTGTAGAACTGTCATGCTTCAGTTTTTTTAAGGCAGACTTTAAACAGCAGTTACTGAGTTAAGGCAGAAGGATTATTGATAAGGAGACTACATCCCATGTATCATGCTCTTTCCTGAAGACATCAGGTAGTGGATTTTTAAGGTTTGCAAAGCCACAGATAGATGTCAAACCAAGAGTTAATTTAAAACTTTTTCTTGGAAGAAACTGATATCACACTTAATCTCATTGTTTGGTTTTTTTTCCCAAATGTTGAACATAGTTGTTTGTCTGTATGCAAAATTTTGGGGGGTTTTTTGCTTTGTTTTTCTCTAAGTTGTACTGCCCAGCAAACAAGACTTCTACTTCTCTGTCTAGGTCCTATAATATTAACAAAGTTGCACATCAAGCTGTTGAAGAGATCCTTAAGATTGGTGAGTGAATAGTGTGGTATTATTAGCCAAGTTTATATAAACATACTCTTATCTAACTGGGGCTCTTGCTCTTAACAGCGAAAAAGCGTGGAAGTTTGGATATGCCTCTGAACACGGACTTAGTGCAAAAAGGTCAGTGGAAAAGGCAAGATTTCTTTAAAGTGTCTTAACTTTGACCAGTCCGTTTTGTTTGTACTCTTAATAGTCTGCACTGCTTTCAGTATTTTAGCGCTCCTTCAATAAGAATAGTCTTTTTTGCAAATGTTATTTAGGCACATTTGGCAAAAGATGTCTTACTTGATGTGAAAACACTTATTTAGACTTCTGTATATATATAGATCTTCAGGAAAATTTCAGTTCTCCTAAGATTTGAAACACTTAATTTAATACACAATTGAAACAAAACATTTAATTACCTGAAGAGGGCTGTTGAGTGTTCATCATGCAATAGAACTGAAAGGAATATTCTGTAAAAGTAATTTTTTTTTGCCCGTGAAGACTATTAAACATCTATCAAGACTCAATATTCCCTTTTGCTAGGGAAGCTACTCTTTTCTGGAGGAATGTGTGTTTCTGCGAGTAACTAATTTTCCCTGTAAAAACTAATGGCTGATCTCTCTGTTTACAGTAACAAATGATTTCAATGAGTCTCTGCTCTATAGTCCAGAGGAACCAAAGATGTTTTTCAGTGTTCGAGAACCTATTGTAAACAGGGTTTTTTCAAGTAGCCGTCAGCGTGGCTTCTCTTCAAAGTAAGTGTTGGCTGCAGCAGTGAAGACTTATTTCATTCTGTGTATTTGTCAAAAAGTATGAGTAATCCAGGACTTTCCCTTGAAGTGTTTCAACATCCAGTTTGTGTTTTGAGTGGCTTGAGTATTGTTCTCATAACAGCAGGAGGAAAATGTTTCCTAGTTGTGTTATGCCTATTTAATGTTTGATCCATGCAGTCTTACAGAATAAAAGGATTTTGCTGTGCTCAGTTTTGAGTGTGTGCCATTTCCCTCAGTATGAGACACAGGCACTGACAAACAGGAGTGAATTCAGGAAAGGGCTGCTGAGAGGATGAGGGGCCAGAACACACCGCGTGTAAAGGAGAGACTCAAAGAGTGCTTTTGTGTAGCCTGGAGGAGGCAAGACTGAGCCAGGGGGAGCCAGTTGCTGTCTTCAGCTGCCAAAGTATGGTTACAGAGGAGGCTGAGTTAAACTCTTTTCAGAGCAGAATATGAGGCAACAGCTGTGATTTTATAGGATGTAAGATTCTGATAAAAAAAGAAGAAAAAATATTCACAGTGAGAGTAGTCAGGTGGTAGAACAGGTTGTCTGGAGTTTGTGCTATCACTATCCCTGGAGATACTCAAAACTTGCCTGGGCAAGGCCCTAAGCAACCTAACCTATCTTTGAAGTAAAGCCTGCTTTGAGTAGAAGGTTGCCCTTCCAAACTGAATTATTTGGTAATTAATCATTTTAACTTAGGGCACTTCTGCCAGTGGAGGTTTAGATTGAATATTAGGAAAATTTTCTTCACAGAAAGGGCTGTCAAGCTCTGGAACTTAGTACAGTGAAGTAGCTGCCCAGTGAAGTAGTGGAATCGTCATCCCTGGAATTATTTAAAAGCACTTAGGGCCATAGTTTTAGTGGTGGAGTTGGTAGTGTTAGTTTAATGGCTGGACTCAATGGTTTTGTATTTCTTTTGCAATCTAAATGATTCTTTGATTTTTGTGGAGTTTGCCATAATTAAATACAAAGATGTACAACTGTTAGTTATATGTTCAGAATAACTGAACATATAAACAATAAACAATTGAAAACAATACAGGATTTCAGTATTAATTAAATGTTAATTCAACCTTTTATATCAAAACAAATGTCTAAAGGAGCTCTGACCTGAAGGGGACCCAAATTCTTCTCCTTTTGAGAAACATCAGTCTTACAACAACATTGTATGACCAAGTCATAAAGCTATTTATATTTCTGGGAGATGTGTCTTCCTGAAAATCTAAGTCCCTGCATAAGTGTTGATTAAACTTTGAATATCAGAACATTGTATAGACCAGGAACTCATTACTTAATAGCGTTCTCATTTTCTGCATGAAGGGATAAATTTCAATGGTTGAGTCAATTTTCCTTTTAAAGGTAAGTGATGACAAAGGTGGTTAGTAGCTTTATTCTGTCTTGTCTGGTTCTAAAAGAGAGGCCTTACTGACAAGCATTCTGACCTTCATCTTTGTGTTTGAAATTACTTTCCTTTTCTTTGAATGATTCATGTAACAACATAGACTATATTAATATCCAAATTATTTGAATCTCAAGCACTGCTAGTTGAAACTGTATGTTTCACTTAATATGAAGACAATGCCTTAGAATCATAGATTAACTGAAAACTTTTCTGTGAAGATTAAAGGGTTTTCTTTAAAAAAATACACCTAAACTGCAGCTTTCAACACTAAGTGTTAAGTTATAGGCTGTTCTCAGACTCTGGGAACAATTATTTGAACAAGTCCTTGACTCTTCGCTACATCCACACAAAGTAGTGGTAACTGGGGGCGGTTCTAGTGCTTGTTAACATGCTAAATGGTTCTCTAAGTATGTGATGAAGCATTTGTAGGCCCACGCAAAAGAAGGGCCAAAAACCAGTCTTATTGTTGAGTTGCTTCTGTGAAATACTTAAATGTTTGAGCAGTTTTGTGAAAACTGAGTTCTTGGGTTTTTGCAGAGTCTGTGTCCGTTCCCGCTGTTGGGATGCCTGTATGGTTGTGGATGGGGGAACATCTTTTGAGTTCAATGACGGGGCGATAGCGTCGATACTGATTGACACAGAGGATGCACTGTGCACTGTTCTGCTGGAAGAATGAAGGACCCTCAAGTCTTCTGCTGAAACATTTATGGATCCATAGAGGGAAACCATGGGGATATCACAATGCTGCATTATACTGGATGTTGGCTTTTTCAGATGCAAGAGCATTTAGAGGAAGCTTGAAATACTTTTCATTCCTTTGGGTTGGGGAAACATAAACCTGATATTTAAGCTCTTTTTGCATCTGGTGTAAAAGAAATGTATCTGAAGTGTTATCTCTAACTTCAGTGAAAATTGACATTTTAACCTGTAAGAAAGAACAGCTTTTTAAACACAGGTAGTTGGGTTCAAGTATTAAGTCAGTAGCATTAAATATTCAGATGTACAGTTTTTTAGTAACAGTCTGGGACTGATGAAACTAAGTACCTTCATACATACACTTTTGTAGAAAAGTTGACTGTCGATCTAGCAATTTGATGCAAGGATATATAGATTTTGGTAAACCGTGATGTTGATGTAATAGAAATGGAAATACAAACCTTTTGTATGCTTTTCAAAAATTGTACAACTTTGTAGTTTCATACAACTTGTGGCAATTTTTTTTTTTGTTCTTCCAGTATTTTTTCTACTTTGTAGGCTTACATCAGAAGTAAAAGCCTGCTTTAGTACATCTTGAATGAAGTAGCTTTTACTTCTTCTGTCTGGCTAGAGAGGGACTTGAAACCCAAAGGTTTTCTTAAGCCCTTCAGTGGGAATATACAAATTATAGAAATCATGTTGAAGTAAGAAAGATTCCGTCCCTGAGTGGATTAACTGGCAAACAGGTGGTCAGTCACACTAGTGCATGTGATGGCTATCATTAAGAAAGGTATTTGGCCTTATTAAGTTGAATGGTTTGGAATTTTAGGTTATGAATTTCTTATAATTAAAGAAGAATGAGAGATATCCTGGGTAATAGGAGTTGGAGCACAAGTTAATACCTATGTCTTCCACTTTTCTCACCATGTTTTTACCTTCCCCAGAAAGTTCCAATCCTATGCTGAATTCTACTGATATTTAACTGGCAACAAATGAATTTTACATGTCTGTGCTCATGTTAGGTAAGCCAGTTAACAGCAGAAAAAAAAGCTGATTACAGAAGAGAAAGTGATTTTTTAAATAATGTTTTGGAGAAACTATAAACTGTGACTGCCTTTTAAAGTCTGTGCTGATAACTGCATATAAGAGAGGGCAGAATTTGACAAAGTGAATATTCCTACAGCAGGAACTTTTCTACTACATGACTTGAAAAAAGTATGTTTTGTCCTGTCTACTACAAATTAGCTCCCAAAACTGAGTTTTCTTTAAACTACTTTTGAACAGAGAGACTTCTGTAACAGATGTTCTCAGGTCTAATGGAAATGTTCTCCAGTGTGGCCAAACAGCATATTTACCACCACTTGCAAAACGTGAACTGCTCTTTATAGGTGGAGGAAGTGGATAAAGGATTTTTTCCTTCTACGACTTGAGTGAATACAAAATCAAAACATAATTTGGAAGAAATTTGACCATTCAGTTCTAGGAAAATGTGATACTGATGGAGATTTCTGAATAAGCTATCACTGTTTGTGTACATTTTACCTTTAGGTGTGCTGCAGAGTGAGTTATTTACACTGTCTGGCTATCATGATTGCAGAGCCAGAGGGGAAAGTAAAAGTAGCCAAATAAGCTTTCAAAACTTATGAACAAAGTTCAGGAGCTATCAGAATAGAGCCTTTAATGTCTAAAAAAAATCTGCAAAACTTTTCTAAAGGTAAAGATGCAGAAGACTAATCTTTCTTAAGTTGTGTGCACACAAACTAGGGTGTTTTAGTTATTGTCACTCCATCAGTAACCAGTTAAGGATGGTTTATGTGCCTCTATCTAGTACACCTGTCAAGATGCTGTTAAACCCCCAAACCCACCAATGCCATTAACACTAATTTATTACTTCCTAGGAATTTGCCACTGTTAGATCAGATTTAGGTATTGAACACCTGCATAGAAAAATTATGTCAGAAATGTCATCCCCTGCTTATTTAGATATTTGTGTGCTGTAATGTTTTAATGGAGACTGATTACTCTGATCAGTAAGCATACCTCTTAAACATGCCTGCCATTCCTTATTACGAATGTCAAGACTAAAAGACAGTGTTTTCAGGCCTGACAGATCCAAAATGTGATCTGGTTTAGGACTTGGTAAGTTTTCACAAATTCCTAACTTAGCAAAATGGAAGCCTGACTTACTCATGAGTGGCCTCTGCTGGTTTTGTCTATAATTTAATTGCACTTCTGTTGAAGCATTTACTGGTGAATGTTTTAAGTTAATTAGGATGATTCAGAAATCTATAATAAATAAGAAGCAGCTACCTTTTTTATTGAGGAACTGTAGGACACTTTCTAAGGATCCTTTATTGCAAGGGATTACAGTACAATTTACCTGGCAGACAGTATTCCATGACAGGACAGAGTATTGGTTTAACACTGATTTAATCTGCATGGACTGGCAGTGATCTTTGCACCTCTTCTATCTGCTGAGTCAAATCCATGGTCTTTTCATTTAGTGCCAGTCCACATGGTGTTCTGCTAAACTAGACCTGTCATTCTTTGCCCTTTTTTTTTTTTTCTCCACATGGTGTTTATACATTATGTAATAAAAATGAAAAGGTTAATTGATAAATGAAGCTCTCCTGTGCCTTATTTCCACCTTCAAAAGTGTTTCATGCACTTAGCTTTTAGGTATAATGCAGAGACTGCTACGTAGCAGTTTTTGGTATGAACTGCGCAGAGCGAGAAAACAACTTCAGTTAGTAAAAGGTCGGCGGTGCACCTTAACCCCAGGGACTTCCATTATGTGTCTGCTACAGCTGGCACTATAACCAAGAGAGGGGTGATAGTCCAACACTGAACCTGCTAGTTGAAAGTAGTTCAGGGCTATTCCATCTAGTTAAACCCATACTCTTCTCCCAGTTCTGTGTAGGGTTTAAAGCATAATATAGTAAATGCTAAATGGATTCATGATAAACCCCCTGTCCTCTAAACCACCAGTTTACACACTGGTTGGACAAATTCCCCTCTTTGTAACCCTTTACACAAAGTTGGTGGGAAATTAGGGAAAACATTCTCCCATCCATCAGTCATTTTGTACAACATAGCAATTTCTTAAATCTTTATTAAATGCAAGAGAAGGTGCGCGGAGTTACATTGTGCACAGGGAGAAGTATTAAAGGAAGTGCTGAGCTGCAAAGATTTACCTTTTTCCTTGAAGTAATTTAAGGCTTTAAAACTAAGGCAGCAAATGGTGAAGCAGTAGAATATCCAAATTCCCTCACTTCTCCAGTTTTCACAAGGTATGTTGCCCATTAATGTCTTTGTAAGGGACACAAGCCCATTAGAGAATCAGCTGTTACTTACACTGGTAAACTGAATAAAAAACAAAACAACTTACAACAGATTAGCATGATCATGTGTTTTATTTACTATACTCTAGAAAGTCAAATTAAATATCAAATTCTAGTACTCATACAATCTTTCCACAGTAAGTAAGGTGTTCTGCATCACCAGATAATTAATACCTGAATGCTCTTCTTCAGACTGAATGGGAAAAACTGTACCTACACAATAGCCCTGTAGTAATGCTGTAGGCTACTCCTAAAACATCCATGAATAAATTCACCTGCTTGCTGACTGCATTCCTGCAAACAACAACAGCATATTTATGCCCTACACAGGGTCCAAGTTTTGCCCTAGAACTTAGCAGCTAGAACACCTTTTGGAACATTCTAGGCTTAAGCACAAGGACCCTGATAATAGATGCAGATGAAAGTTTCATTTAAAGTCATTACTTGTTCCTATCCTTTTATTTGGTTTGGTTTTTTAAATTTTTTTTGGACAGTTACTCAGCTTTTCCTACGACTTAAAAAAAAAAAATCCACACTAGACAATAGTGGTTAGTGATACAGATACAAAAAGTGAAGTGCTACTACAAACATAAACTATTACAAAAGAAAAATTCATGTTTCTTGCTAGCACCAAAGCATCTCTTCCCTCTAGCATTCTTGTGCTGCAGTCCCATGATTTGGTTTTTTGGTCATATCTAGAACCATTTGAGCCTTCCTCCTGTAAGATTTCTACCACTATATCAGTTGCAGTTGAAAGATCTTACTCTTTGGAGGAAGTTTTGTCTGAGATCAGACTCACAGAAGCTACACGAAGGTTCTGTAACACTTAATCAGAAAACCTAGCATTACCATGTGAAACCAGCATGGATAACCAACATCTGTTTCTACAGATGCTAATTCTGAATGAGCTTCTCAGACTGTATTTTGCTAACAGTGCACAATACTAAAGACAAAAGTATCATTTGTGGCCTGCTAAGTAAAAACTTCGCTGTAGCTCATTTATGCTGCTTCCTAACTTGATATGGTATTGAGCTCTCTTAGCTGCTTTAGTGTAGACATCCCCAATTTACTGTTTTCAAGTTTGATTAATTCAGACTCTGTTGTGCTCACAGCTTCTCATCCTACTGTGCATCTTGTTCAATTAAGTAGTTGAATAGGTTTAATATCTTACTCACTTTGAGCTCTGCAAATTCCTTAATAAACCTTATTAAGATATCTAGCACCTCTGCAAGCTGTTGCAGGAGTTAACCAAAGGTTAACTAAGAGGAGTTAACTCTTCCAGGAGTTAATTGCAAGAGTTAACCAAAAGCACCTTTAGAACACTTTAGTTCAGTGCAATAAAAGCTGCATCAGAACTTGCAACAGTTGTTAGAGGCTGGCATTGTTTAATTACAGTGATTGTTTCATAGTATTTTTCAAAGATCCCCTGTATAAAGAAAAAAAAAGCCTCAAAAATTCTACAATTGCTCACAGATCGTCAGATCTCTAAAGGCTTTAAGTACAAACAATGCTACGAAATACTGTGAAACATCATTAAAGTGTAAGACCAAATTAGAATGCTTTTTACAATAACAGTACTATGATTAAAGGTGCTCCAGCACTTTGTTTCTTAAGGAGCTTCAATGCACAGTGTGTCCATTGCATCCAGTGCATTGTACATGATCATAAGAAACTAGAATTTCTCAGTGTCAATCTGCATTTGATTCCCCAAATCTCATGGTTCTTTTTGTTGCCAACAGTTGGCCTTGCAATGGTTGTAAAGTGAGAACGATTGATCTTCACTGCAGGCAGTGCTTCCTCGAGGAGCTGCAGGGAGCTGTCAGTCACTATCCCAAACACCTGCAGCGTCTTCAATGTTTGAATTTCACCAAGTTCTCTAGAAAAATATGAAATTGATCATGAAACTAAAAACATTTTTTTCTTTTTTTTCAGTCTGTACTCCATTTCTACTAATTTTTAGAAGAGGGTAACTACTTAAACACATTTCATTGAAACTCGTTCTGTCCCAATACTTCATGAATAAATTATTTTTTGCTGATCTCTCTCTCTCACAGAATGAAAACAAACTGGTTCTTCCCCTTTTATTTCTCTGGACTTAACAATTTAGAACAAGTGGAATAAATTGTCCTAGATGAAGTTTTCAGGGTATGGCTTAGAGGAAACAAGCCCCTAGGTACTATCAGTTTCTAATTTGTGGCAATGTCTTGGTGAGTATCCAGCCCTGGCTTCTTGAATGCTTTACATTTTCCCAATCATCAGATGACCTGTGTATCTATAAGCAAGTATTGGACAAAGCCAAAAGGCTCAAGCCCACACTTCTACAGGAAAGGTTCTTCAAATGCCCATTTTTACTAGTCCTGTTCCACTCACGGTCTCTTTTCTTACTGTTGACCATCCTTTGAATTGACATCCTTCCTGAAAGTATTGAAATTGAAAGCTTCTATGCTAGTAAAAGGCAGGAAAACTCCCCTAAACAAGTAACTCTGTTTCAGTTGCAATCAATTACAGATAAAAGTGCTCACAAAAAATACACAGAGGTTAGCTAGTCAACAGGTACTGTCAACTCTGCCAGCTTTTCCAAAACCTTGCTGCATAGTCGAAAGTCCAGTGCTGACATCAATACTGGTCACTGTCAGGACTGGAAACTCCAGTTCCACTAACAAGCACCATTGGTAAAATGCCACTAATGCATGCATGGAGCTGCCAGTTCCATCAGTGCAGACTGATATCACTGAGAGATTATCTCAGACACCTTTGGTTCCAGACTGGATTCTCAAAAGGTACATGCTCTAGCAGTCCTAGTCCATGCTATACCAGGTTATTTTATCTCAGTTTTACTCACAATTCCTCACACCAGCAAGCTTTTCAAAACAGTACGTGCAATTCTAAACCTAAAATAAAGCAAGTTTAAATTAACTTCCCCTCTGCATGAGTGGCAAACCAAAACTATTTGGAGATTACTTACACCAAGGCAGCAGGTGATATCTGATAACATCGACTAAGACAAAGATGTTGGAGGAACATGAGTTGCCGAAAATACTGGAAGCACTCAGGCTTTAACATCATGCTGTCGCTACACAGAAGAGCACATTAAATAAAGGCTTAAGTATAAGGCAGCAGTAAATTTCGTATTTCCAAAATTCAGGCCAAGAAATTTAATAAACATCAACTTCTACCACTGAAGTATGTTTTTGCTCAATATGGAAGCAACCCATATCTAGTGTGTATGTGTTGTGAGGGGAGGAATTTTGATTTTCACTGAAGGGCAAGCAAAGCAGGAGTTTCTCTTCGCACAGACACTCTGCAACTCCTGCCAAGAATAGCAAGTTATTCACAGAGAGATTTCAAAATACTGTCATTGACTAGGTCAAAACCAATATACACCTTTTTTTTACTGTTATGTAGCCAAGTAAATAATTTATATCAGAGAAGAATTAAAGCCTCTGTAGGATGCTCGGCTCAAACTGTAGACATCTGCATGCTTCCTTCCATTCCACCTATCAACTACTCTCACTTGCTAGTTAATAAATCCTGTAGGTATGTAATATTTATGATGAGATAACAAAGAAATCTTCAAGTTAGTTACCTGCTCCAGATTAGGTTATGCCAGATAGCAAATCGTTTGCAGTTTTAGCATAGGTAGTGTTTTCTGGTTGTGCAGTGCTATGCAATCTTACATTACTGCTAATCTCCTGAGCCGTAAGGATTTAAGGACCAGGTGCACAGGTCTTACCTGAGATCTAAATGGACAAGAAAAGGACATCTTTCCACCAGTGTTTTCACATCTGAAAAGAGTGACACAGAGTCAGTCTACCTTTCAGTAACAAGATGACATGCTTTATCCAGCCTACTCACTTCCATATATGTTCATTTGCATCTTCTCTGCTAGAACCCCACAACTAAAGCACAACTTTTTGTTTAAAGTATTTGTGCTTAAGACTCAGAGTATACAAACTGCCTATCAAGATACCTAACATGGACTTCTTTTAATCCTCTGCAAAACAGTTACGTTTAGTTCAGTGGAGTGTCCCTAAAAGTCAGCTGCACCATCAACTTAGCAAGGGAGTAATTCAAGTGATATTTCTGTGAAACCTACCAAGACATAATAATGGTGAGATGCCTGAAATACTTACATGTAGTGAAAAAGTAACAGAATTTTCCACACATCAAACACCCTTTCAGAGCACCAAATTTAGGCATCCTTACTTTTACCCACAGAAAGTTTTTTCCTCATGACAAAAAGTTAATAGTTTTCCTGATTTAAACTGTAAATTCTTGAGACCTTTTCATTGTGTGCAAATAGCACTGACTCACCCATGGCTCAGATACCACCTAGAAGCCGCGGTTACTAGCAAGGTGCTAAACAACATGTAAGAAAGCTTTTGTATTTCAGAATTCATGTGCAAAAACTAAAGAAAACAATACCTAAATGGTGATGATTAATGTGCTAATCAAGCCTTATGCCATATAGATTGCACTGAAACAGAGTGAAGTCACTCAGTGTTTGGCAAACAGAAGAGGATGGCACGTTGTCTCTAACGGTCCAATCCACAGGTTTAAATTCTTGTTGTGAAGGAGATTATGTACCATATTTGTTTGTGGGTTTGGGGCTGAGATAAGATTTCCATATATCCCCACAAGGGGAAGACATATCGGGGTCTGTGTGATGTTAAATGAGAAATAAAGAGAGGTCACCACCTGCATTTCAGCTAGTGCCCTATTGTCAAATTCACTCATTGAGAAAATTAATTTCTCTTTACCACCAAAGCAATATCACTCTTCATGCTCTTGTTTGTTTTGTTGTACCCTCTCCCCAGATCTACATTTATGTGCATTTTCTATTACCTTCCAACTTTACACAATTTTTCCTCCTAGAACTATTAGCAAGTAAATAGTTAAAGGCTGATTACTGAGATTATTTGCCTTTCAGTTAACTGGCACCTGTATGTCAGTCTGAAACTCAAGCAGTTACTGTGACTATTCTCTTTTGGAAGATGTTTTCAGCAGCCACAACACTAGAAGCTTTAAGAAAGCTCCAGGAACAGTATCTGGGAGGCTAATTCACAGTGGAACACAAAGTCCTGCTTCCAGGACTTACTTCAGAAGTAAGGGCTATACCTTTCAACTGAAGATGAAATGAGTTTTCACCTGACTGTTTTTTAATTCAGAAGAAAAATCATCTCACCCTTCTTGACTGAGCTAGAAATATGAGTAAGATTCCTGATAGCAACAACTTCAAGCTATACAGAGCATAAAAATCAGTGTTAATACATGTTTTTTCTTTACAGAGAGTGGATGCCAACCAGAAGAAAATATAAAATCTGTTGCTTTATCCCACAGTGGGATAAATATTTGTCATGCTGCTATTTACCTGCTATTTGTAGATTCTCTCTGTATCCACTTAAATTTAATTGGTTGACTTGTGAAGTAATGTGACTGACTGCTGATTTGACATGTGTGGCTGTGAAGTCACACCAGGACAAGTTCAGCTCCTCCAGCCTAAATACAAATGAACGAAGAGTTGTTAACAAGAATGAAATGCAGTTCAAGTTCTGATATTTGCTATTACAATTGATACTTTTAAAGGAAATACTTGTGACACACCTAATACCAACTATTCATGGGTAGAAATTCTGCTATGACAATGATTAAGCACTAATTAATGGAGCAGGTTACCCAGCAGAATCTGTCTTTGGATATTTTCAAGATCCAACCAGAGAAAGTCCTCATCAACCTGGCCAGTGCTAATTTTAGATCCTGATCTGGACAAGGGGTTAGAGTGACTTCCCAAAACCCATTTCACCTGGAATGACTCACTATCTTAGGAAGTGAAGTCTCTCTCCAAGGACTGCCACAGGGAGACACTGTCTTTTCATCAGAGTTTGTGACCTGAATCTGTTACTACTGAACAGATGGTCACATTGAAAGGAAAAAACACTATCCATCATTAGCACTGGTCAGATGACCAATTAATCCTAATTAGCATAAAATACTTTATAGTTTTATATAAACATTGGGTCATGCTGTGAGCTTAACTCTCTTTACATGCTTGTTTATCTATAGCCTATCACCATGGGGTTGGACAAAGTATTGTTCTGTGTGCAGGTGGTGTAGCTGTAACCATAGGACAAAGACACAGTGAATGCACAACTACAGCATTTAGCTGGCAACCTCTACGTAAATGAAAAAACAGTTAAATTGCCACTAGCATTCCCAGGATCAGGTTTGCCATCTGCTATTCACTGTGCACTGCACAGACTGCCATCCTCTAAAGAGCTCATGATCCAAGTTACCAGACCAAGCAACAAGAAAGATTAAAGCTTTTGCTGTCCATTAACTTGCAATTTGATTAAAAAACATGCTTTTGCAGAAGAAAAGATTAAATACGTTGTCTAGCATGTCACAGGAAGTCAGCAGAAAGATTGGGATATAAATCCCAGACTCACTGGGGCTCAGTTCAATGACTTCCTGCCAGCAGATGGTTTAATCTCTGAAGAGCTGTCAATCTGAACACAGCGCTTCATGAACTAGAAGGTTACTGAAGGATTATTCTACCATGGAAAGGCACAGTGTTCTCTGGCATTCATGCTGTACTGTGATTGCAGCTCGAGGACTCCACTTTCCAGTTTTAAAACACAAACTTTCACTTTGTGAGAATCACATCCTGTTTTCATTAAGAAAATCAAATTTACAGGATATAAAAGGGACATAAATGGGGTTTAATGACCAACAAGGATGACTAAGGAAAAACTACCAAAATGCATCTTTGCTATTAAGGAAGAAAATAGCTTGATGGAAAGAAACTACCAGATTATTCCGCTAATATTCAACAGTTAGGCATTTAGGAACAGAAACAGGCACATAAAAAAGCAAAGGTGTTAGATACAAGTATAACCGGGATGCCTAAGGGAAAAAATAAAAAGGATCCTTTTTCTCAGGAACAGCACTAAGCAGGAACAGCAAAAACTGGTTTTGTCTTACACAGAGCAGCTGCTCAACATCATCTCCAAGGCTTCTGCAGAGAACCCTGAGCACCCACAAAGATTTAATCGTATCAAATTGGGATTCCTAGCAATGCTCCTGGGGAGAGAAAAAAAAAGTCTGATAAAATTTAAATGTTGGAACATCACTTGCATTGCTAGGATGTGTGATTATTTTTAAGACCTAAGATCCCAGGCTCAGAGTGACTCATTAAACAAGCAGTACTGCATCTTTAATCAACTGACAAACCTGAGTCACTAAGGGTCTTAACTCTAAAAGGGATACCTGTCTATTTACTTGACATTCCTGACAAGTCTGCATGTTTATAAACTACCAAGTTTACAAGGAAAAGAGTTCTTTTCACCTTCTTCTGTTGTATGCCAATAAACACACACCATATCTTATCAGAGATGACTATGCCTCAACAAAAGACAAAGCAACAATCCCGTTTCTGATGTCACCCCCCTGCAAGAGAGAGGTTATTCTGCAACAAAACATGTCCAAATAGCATCCTCTGAACGCATTTGTTTGCAAGACTAGAGCAGACACGCATGTGGCAAAACCTGGAAAAACTTACACCCAGTATCTACATTTGTACACAAAGCAATAAAATTCCATCATTAATGCCTGATTAGTATGCAATTTTCCCACAGTTTTCACCTGGTATCAAAAGCCAAACTATACTGATTTGTGTCTGGTTCCCCTTCTCTGGAGTGAGGAAGAAAGCAAGACAGCCAGAATCTCTGCCATCTGACCTGTGGCCCTGGCACTTCCACAATTACCTGATGTGACTGAACAGGAGGATGACTGCACACCCATGAGTGTCTTTTCAGTACAACCAAAAAAATGGTTCATCTGCTTGACAGAATCTGTAATTTTCCAGGACCTCAAAGTGAAGTTCAACAAAGAAGTGAGCAATAGTGCAGAAGCCCAATAAGCATCTGGTGGGAGAGCCACCCAGAGCCTTTAAAACAGAAAAGAACCTGCATACCAAACACACAGTTCTCCTGGGAGCACAAAAATGGGAAAATAAAAGTAACTCTGCTGTACAGCTTGGATGTGGTAACAGCCAATGGACACAAACCCTAGAAAGATGAGCAGTTTCTCCAACCTCCTCCTACGCAGGGGAATTGGAAAAAACAAAAAAGGCATCAAGACACACTTTTCTATAGGGGTGCTTCATCTCTTGGAGGATAGAAAGAGGCAGCTCATCTAGCTTGCCAGCTTGCCCTGTTAGGTGCCTGAAACTGGCCATTTCAATGGAATCCACAATGAAGACCTCTACACTGCATTCTTTCACTAGCC
This sequence comes from Myiozetetes cayanensis, assembly GCF_022539395.1. NCBI lineage: Eukaryota > Metazoa > Chordata > Aves > Passeriformes > Tyrannidae > Myiozetetes > Myiozetetes cayanensis. The sequence continues at coordinate 61,339,654 of NW_026087631.1, forward strand.
TGCACAAAATGATGGCACCAAACAGAAGGTATTTACTGAATATTCCCAAATGTGCCACTCACTTGATGATGATGTCAGAAAGCACTAGTCCCTCCAAGCTGAGGTTCTGCAGTCTTTCACATAGACAAAGAATACTCTGGAGATCTGCAACAGACATCGTGCAGTTTGACAAATCCAGGTACTGAAGTCTGAGAAGTCTAAAAAAAAAAAAAAAAAAAAAAAAAAAAAAAAAAAAAAAAAAAAAAAAGAACAAAAGAAAAAAAAGAAAATTAAAAAAAAAGAAAAAAAAAGGAAAAAGTTACTAAAACTCCATTAGAACATGTTTCACAAATATATCCCACACACTAAAACCATGCAAACTTGCAGAAACTAGTTCTACTGTTGTGTTCAGCTGCACACTGAGTATACGACTAAGCTCACTGGGCCTACTGCTAAGCTACCAGACAAAACCACAGAACTCATATTCCAGGCATTCAGGATTCCTCATAACACCTGAAAGTCAATCCTGCTGCAGTTAAATAATTTTTTTGGGGGTGTCCCATATAAAACGCTGGAGATGGTGACAATTCTTGGTTCTATGTGATATAAACTGCATTATAACACTTGATACTTTCAAAAAATCACGTTGGTTTTAAGTAGCTGACAGGTGAATGCAGATCCTCCTATTCCAACACATGCCTAACCACTGATCAGCTCTTCCATATTCCACAGACAGCACAAATGCTGCTACTGGTTGCTACTACCTTAAAATCAAAACTACACAGAAAAACTGTGAATATTTGAGACATTGTTTCAGGACCCAGAACATGCAGAAAAAGCCTTACTGGGTTGTTTTAAACAATGGATTCCCAATACAGGCTCTTGGGCAGCGGAATACAGTAACACCTGCAGGAAGCAATTGTCCAAGCACTCCTGGTAGCAGGTTCCCACCAGTCAGATCAAGAGTCTGCCAGAGAGATTCATCAAACCTGAGGCATAGAATTTTACTTGTTAGTGAGTTCAAAAGTGCCACAACTATGAGTACAAACACAGAAAGTTCTCAGGGTTAAAAAAAACAAAAAAAAAAGAGAGGAGGGAAAGCTATTTAATAGACTGTAATAACGTTAAAATATGTAAAGCATCTTTTGATTATACATACATATAAGCGACCTATCGCATAAACTGAATTATACATGAATAAACAAGATGACAACCAGATCATTTAACAGTCCATGGAAATGAAGGTTTACTTAGTACTAAATGATGAGAAATAATACTTACGCAAGACGATGCCACCTCTTGCAAATCACTGAAACTTTTAGCAAGTCCTTTAGGGGCAAATATGCAAAGATGGCCAAAAGTAATTCATCTGGAAGCGCATCCAGAGAAACACCTTTAGGGAAAAAGCAAAACACATTCTGGTTAAAGCTGGTTCATTTTTGCTGTTGATCAGATGCCTTGTTTGGTTTGGCTATCTAAAAGCACCTCTACAACCTCTCTAGGCTGTACAGACATCAGCCCACTATTCATCCCCCTTTCAGCTCTTCAGTGTAGGAAGATATTACTATTTCTGCATAGACATGCCTGGCAAATGCAAAAGTTCACATAATATCAACTCTGTATATGTACTAAAGCCATGGAAAAACAATTTTCCTGTTAAAAATGACAATAATCATTACTCACATACTCATTTGGGAAACAAGAGCATCTTAGTTACTGCTTTTCTATTCTAAAGCTTGTGTGATCCTCTTTTTTTTTTCCCCCTTCTGGAATGCCCGCTCTTCCTATGCATGCAAGGGTCCCAGAAGGGAACCCAAGGTGAGCTATGCTTTTGTGCGATACACAGAAAAAATCAGGTACTACAAAATGCTCTCTAAAACATGCATGCTATCTCCACTCCAAGAATTATCTGAAAGGATGTGGTACAATCTCAGCTTCTCACAAGTGGATACAGGGCTCCAGAAGATGTTGCAATTCATACTGGAGATTTCTGGGTGGTGGAGCTCAGCTACAGCTGCCTATGACCCAGCACTCAGGCTTTTTAAAAACAGGGCTGAGGCCATTCCCACCTTCCACATGACAGCCTAGTGGCTGGAAAGAACTGCTTATTTATTTTGCATCCCATACTCACTCAGACTGAAAAAACATTTTGGCACCAGGGAAGGGAACCCAGCACCTTATAACCCCTTCAAGTGTTCAAGGTCTTTAGGTTACCGTCCTGCTCTTTTCCCTGACAGTCCCTTTATGGCCCAACAGCCTTCCATCCTTTTTATGTATTTTCCCTGTAGCTCTCTGGCACAATCCAACTCACAGCAGAGCTTCCTCAGGAGCTGAGACACTGCCCTTCTGATATACCTCAGCCTGCGCTGTGAAAGATGTGGGTCTGGATCCTTTTGGTCTTGAGGACCAAGCATCTCACTTCTTAGAAAAGTAAAAAACGATAAAAATAAAGTCCAGTCGTTTTCAGAACTGTGCTGAGAACAACAGCACCAATAATCCACTTTCATCTGGCAGCCACAGCCATATTTTTGTGAGAAGCCTGGCCTTGCTCGGTTTGCAGTGTAACATCTGTAAAGAGGTCACTGGGCAGAGCAACAGATGCACCTCAAGGCCTGTGATGGTGCATCCCTTTTCCCCCCAGGCTGCACTGTGATCTAAGAAATGCTCATTAGGCCTAGACCTAGGCTTTGGCCTTGATGAACAGCACTTGGGCTAAGCCTCTCTCGAGTCTATCAGAAACAGTCTGCTCCCAGGAGCTTGTACTGTCTAGCAAGTTAAAAACTCCTGCTTTTAAAAAAAAGCCTTCAAAACTTATTTTTCTTGCCTGAATAAGAACCCAAGTGGAATAACATTTTTGTTATCCAACTTTCTTCAAACATTTCAATCCCAAACTGGACTTCTTCAAACATTCAGTCTCCATCAGCCAGGATGGAGAATGACTACAACTAAAGCCCACTCTCTTGTGACCCTATAAACAGAGGTCCAAATCACAGAATCATAGGATCAACCAGGTTGCAAAAGACCTCCAAAATCATCAAGTCTAACCCTTCATCTAACACTGCCGTGGTTACTAGACAACGGCACTCAGTGCCACATCCAGTCTCCTCTTAAAAACCTCCAGGGATAGTGAATCCACCACCTCCCTGGGCAGTCCATTCTAATGTCTGATTATTACCTTCTCTGTAAAAAATTTCTTCCGAATATCCAACCTAACCCGCCCGTGGCCCAGCTTAAGACTGTGCCCTCTTGTCCTATTGCTGAGTGCCTGGGAGAAGAGATTGAAGACCCCTGGACTACAACCTCCTTCCATGTAGTTGTAGAGAATGATGAGGTTTCCCCTGAGCCTCCTCTTCTCCAGGCTAAACAACCCCAGCTCCCTCAGCCTCTCCTCACAGGACGTGTGCTCAAGTCCCTTCACCAGCCTCGTTGCTCTTCTCTGCACCTGCTCCAGCACCTCAATATCCTTCCTGAACTGAGGGGCCCAGAACTGGACACAGCACTCCAGGTGTGGCCTCACCAGTGCTGAATACAGGGGAAGGATCACTTCCCTGCTCCTACTGCCACACTGTTCCTGATGCAGGCCAGGATGCCATTGGCCTTCTTGGCCACCTGGGCACACTGCTGGCTCATGTTCAGCTCCCTGTCCATCCAAACTCCCAGGTCCCTTTCCACCTGGCTGCTCTCCAGCCACTCTGTGCCCAGCCCGTAGCGCTGCAAGGGGTTGTTGTGGCCAAAGTGCAGGACCCGGCCCTTGGCCTTGTTGAACCTCATTCCGTAAGAATCAGACCATCTCTCCAGCTTGTCCAGGTCTGAAGAGCCCTCCTGCCTTCCAGTAGATCAACATTTCCTCCAACTTCTTGTCATTTGCAGATTTGCTAATGATGGACTCAATCCCCTCATCCAGATCATCAGTAAAGATATTAAACAGGACTGGGCCCAGCACTGATCCCTGGGGGACACCACTGGTGACCAGACACCAACTGGATGCAGCTCCATTCACCAGCACTCTCTGGGCCCGGCCATCCAGCCATTTCCTAACCCAGCACAGAGTGCCCTGTCCAAGCCATGGGCTGCAGCTTTTTCAGGAATATGCTGTGGGAGACGCTGTCAAAGGCTTTGCTGAAGTCCAGAGAGACACATCCACAGCCTTCCCCTCATCCACCAGGTGGGTCACCTGATCATAAAAGGAGATCAGGTTGGTCAGACAGGATCTGCCCCTCGTAAACCCGTGCTGGCTGGGTCTGATGCCTTGTCCATCCTGTAGGTGCTGTGTGATTGCACTCAGGATGATCTGCTCCATAACCTTGCCAGGCACTGAGGTCAGGCTGACAGGCCTGGAGTTTCCTGAGTCCTCCTTGCAGCCCTTTTTGTGGATGAGTGTGACATTCGCCAACTTCCAATCATCTGGGACCTCTCCAGAGAGCCAGGACTGCTGGTAAATGATGGAGAGTGGCTTGGTGAGCTCCTCCAGCAGCTCCCTCATCACCCTTGGGTGGATCCCATCTGGTCCCATAGACTTGTGAGGATCCAGGTGGCTCAGCAGGTCACTCACTGTTTCCTCCTGGAACATAGGGGGGCTGTTTGGCTTCCTGTCTCTGTCTACAAGCTCCAGAAGCCAGCTGTCCTCAGCACAACCTGTCTTACTGTTGAAAACTGAGGCAGAGAAAGTGTTAGATACCTCAGTCTTTACCTAATTTTTGGTGACTGTGTTCTGCCCCCCTCCTCCGGTCCAACAAAGAATGGAGGTTTTCCTTGCCCCTCCTTTTGCTACTGATGTATCTATAGAAGCACTTCTTGTTATCCCTAACAGAAGTGGCTACACTGAGTTCAAATTGTGCCTTTGTCTCTCTAATTTTCTTTCTTTATGACCTAACTATGGTTCTAAACTCTTCATGAATAGCCAGACCTTTTTCCTCACAGTCAGTAAACTCTCTTTTTTCCCCCTAATTTCCTTCAAAATCTCCCTGTTCAGCTAGGCTGTCCATCTTCCTCATCACCTTGGCTTTCAGCATAATGGGACAGTGTGCTCCTGTGCAGCAACCTTAAAACACTCATTTGCAACAGGCCCTGCTGGGCCAAGGTGCCACCCATGTCCCACACAGCAAGATCAGAGAGACACAGGGACATGCAGCACAAATCCCCAGCACACAGACAGGAGCTGGCAGGACTAGGCAGGAGAGATCCATGCTCTTCATTGGCCACAGTTCTGGAGCAAGACATACCACTCTTGCTTAAAGGCTTACATAAAACAGGGTTTATCAACCAGGCCTGAAAGCAACTAGATATGAAAGTGACATTCTGCTGGGCAAAAGTAAAAAAAAGTAAGCAATAAGGCAGCAGTAACCTGTGATACCCACTCTCCATCTCTACTGAAGGGTGCACAGAACCGGGACCAGGGTGATCATACCTGGCTCTGCCTCTCGGAGCAGCCACGGCCGGCGCACAATAACAAACTCCTTCTGCCGTTTTGGAGCAGGACAGCCTGATGACACCAGGTCTTGTGGCGTGTTTTCATTGCCCAGCTTTTCTTTCTTAAGGACAGGCGCTCCGAGAGGAACGCTCGAGACAAACTCCAGGGTCTTGCTGGAGTCCCAGTCTAAGCTGGTGGAAACATTAGTGCTGGAGGATGGGATCTCCTGGAGGTGTTTCCTGCAGACGGAGCAAAACCCACGGGCTCTGACGGTACCGCCAGACCGACACCGAACACACGAGGGGGACGAGCTCACGACAGCATTGCAAAGTCACCCGCGACCCGCATCCACAGGCGGGGCGATTGACCGTGGGATGTGCGGGTGCTGGAAGCACCAGCAGCGGCCACGAGCAGGCGTGTGCTCGGTCTGGCACGGCCGGGGTGAGATCCCGCCAGGGACCGAGCGCGCCCCGCTCCCGGATGGGGCGGGCGAGAGGACCGGCGGGTCCGGCTCGACCCCCGCGGCGGCCTCGCAGCCCCCAAAGCCGGGTCAGGGCGGGACCCCCGCAGGGGCAGCGGGGCGGGATGGACGGGGGGATAGGGGGGTTCGATCCCGACCGCCGCCCGCTGTAGGCGGGAGAGGAGCGCTCCGGGGATCCCGCGCACATCCCCACACAGTGTGCGTGGCCCCGTACCGCATCCGCGCTCACGAACCCACTCCCGCTCTCCCGGAACCCACTCCCCGCTCCCCCGGGGTCCCATTCCCGCTCCCAGCGCCCGGGGTTGCCCCGCAAAGCCCATCACCCCCGAGCAGCGGGGAAAGAGGGACACCCACGCCTTCCCTCCACGAGGGCTCACGAGCAGCCCACCGGCGAGCCCCCCGTTCCCGTGTCTGTCTCCGCGTTCCCGTGTCTGTCTCCGCGTTCCCGTGTCTGTCCCCGCATCCCCGTGTGTGTCCCTGCATGCCCGTGTCCCGGTACCTGTACATGGCGCTGGGAGGCCCGCGCGCGCCGCCGCGCGCCCCGCGCCTTTCAGCACCGCGCCATCCCCGGGCCGGCCGGAAGCCGCGGGGGGAGGGAAGGGGGAGCGGCCGCGGGGGCCGCCGGGAGCTGTAGTTCCGCAGCCCCCTGAGCCCGCCCCGGGGCGGGGCCGAGCGGCGAATGGCGGCGACCCGGACGCGGCAGGAGCCGGGAGCGGGTGGCGGTGCCTGCGCGATGTGCTGAGCCCGGTGCCGGCGGCGATGGAGGGCGGCGGAGCCCCGCGGGGGGCGCGGTGCTGAGCACGGGCTCGGCCGCGGTGAGGCGGCGGCGGTGGCGGGCGGGATGCGGGGCCGGGTGGAGCGGGGCCGCAGTGCCGAGTCACGGCCGGGGGACGAGCCACGGCCCCGGGTGGGACGCGGGGACAGCCCCGGCACGGCCCTGCAGTGAGGGAGGGGTGGGCGCGGGGCAGTGCTGGGAGCGGCGGCGGGGTCGGTGTTCGTTCTTGCCCTGAGCGCTCCCCTCCCTCAGGCCCCGGGCCGTCCGTGCCGGTGCCGCGTGTGGTCGCGGTGTGCGCCGCACAGGCCTGGGCACACCGGCCCTGGCAGGGGCGGCCGGGCGGGGAGCACCGCACCGCGCAGCTCTCTCGGAAGGTGTTCTCTGGGGAGACCTGCCTGTGTACGCTCCTCCCGTCCCCAACCACGCGCGTTTAAAGCCTGCAGCCTTTTCGTTTATGCCACCCTGTCTTTCGGCAGTGCCGCGCATCCCAAACTACTTGTTTTGAAATTGGTGGGGATGGTAAACTCATCCTGAACACCTGCTCTTAGTCAGCCCCTTGCTTGCGAGTGCTGTCCTTTGTTTACTGCACAACGATGGAGAGACGTGCCTGTAAAATTGGGCATGGTGGTGCAACCCGTGGCGAATAGTATATACAGCTGTTATACACACGGAGGATGGTGTGTCTCAAATTGACATCCATATAATCTTAAAAAAAAAAAAAATCTTCTTAGCCGTTTCCATTTTTAGCTAAAGTCATGGAACAGTTGTTCAAAGGTTATTGAGGCAGATAATCAAATGAAAAAGAGGTGGGGTTTTAGTAAAAAAAAAAAAAAAAAAAACCAACACCAAACTGTATTTATTTCATCTTTTCTGCAGCCACTTTTTTCTTTGTGAATCAAGCCGGTTTTCTCCATTAATGTGTAGGAAATCGAAAGATGGTTTTGCTAAAAGGCATAAAATGCAATTATTATTTTTTTACAACCTCGGAGTTACCAGACAGGCTGTTCGCCTGAATGCTGCTTTGGGGCAGTACTCATGTGACTGCCTCACTGACACCTGCTTTATGTGAGTGCATTAGCGTGCTAGCCCAGGTAGCGATTTCTATTCTTTTTTTAGATTCTGATTGCATCTGCACGGCGTTTGTGTCTGATTCTATTTTAGTTCCTCTGATAAGCAAGTTATTTTCTTCAGTGTGTTATTTGCAGAGTACTTCCCTAAACCCTTTAAAACATCAGCCTCTGTGGTACCTAATACGTTAAAGGTTGGACTCGATGATCTCGGAGATCTTTTCCAACCTTAATGATCCTTTAGTAGAAGACAGGGCAGTGCTGTTTAAAGTATGCCATGGTTTTATGCTGATGGTCCCTCGCATTTGAACACAAAAATCTTAATGGTCAAGAATTTGTCTTTTACTTAGGGCTTCTGTGGAGAACCTGGTCTCCCACCATACTAGAGATTACCACTGTTTTGAGTGGTATCAGCACAGCATTTTATTATATTTTTTCTTGTCATTACAGGATAGAAAACTTTTTCCCCTAAATATTGATACACTATCAATTAAATGTTTAGTCATTTTTCTTCATTGCAAGCTAGTTAAAGCGACAGGTACTCATAAAATACTAGTCAGTACACCAATTGACTAGTGTTTCTTGGAAGAGCAAAACCATGCAAATTACATTCTTGATTAATCTCAGAGGTTGTTTCTCTTAAATAGTGCAAGCAGATAAGTTCTTTGGTCAGTTTTCTCTGGCAGTTTGTGGCTTTTCTTTCTTTAGACAGTTTTCTCACTGTGTTGAGATAAAGCAGTTCTTTGACTGTTGTCTGCTTATAAATACTTACTATTTCTCCAAGCTGCAAGGGCCAGTGTGTAATAATGAAGTAATCAAAAAAAACCCCAAAAGCCACAAAGCCAACCACCCAAGCCTAAAACCGAACAAAAAGAAATCGCCACAGCACACTAGCAGACTTGGATATGCAAATGGCTGAAGGGGTTGTTTTTATTATTGCTTGACCTCTTGTGCTTCTCTCTTTTAAGAGTTCTGAAATGTGAAGCTAGCCCATTTTGTTGTTTAAAGATGAAAGTGTCAAGGGCTCTTAATGTGGGGCATTTCTGTCAGTCCCAAAGGTTTAATCATGTCTGTAAAGTGAAGTCTTTCTTTACTATTCTTAACAGCATAATTTTGCAGAGTAGGGCAGGCTTCCAAACACAGATGTTGGGCATCCTGCTTTTCTTTTGCCAAGTGAAATGTCCTGGTAGGAACTCGATAAGAACTAGCAGATTATTCCCTGACAGAAAGGCAAAAGGTCATCGCTGAGCTGAGCATTGATATATTGCTGGAGATGGCAGCTTTCACTTGCAACTGAATTGTGATTTCAGCTTGAGGTGACCGATGCTGTTGCACAGATGCTTGTTTCTGTGTGCTGAGGCTATCAGTTTTGTTTATTGCTGTCTCTGATATCTCTTTCATAATTTAGCAACTTTCATGGGAACAGATTTTTTCCAGATATGATTATGGTGTTTAAAATACAGAGTAGGGCTGCGTGTTTTTTTCAGGTGTTCCAACTTAGATATCCAAGATTTCTAGAAATGTAACTTTTCCAGATCTGTTTGAGCTCTACCTGACAATACTTGAAGGAAAAAAGTGTGTCGTATTCTAGAAATGGCTGAGGTACCAAAGGAAAACTAGAAAGCATGGTGGCTGTCCTTATTACTAATATTTGAAGGACAGGGAGAGCTATAGATTGGCAGACTTCTCTGCTTCTTTCTGAATTCCTGAAAAAAAAATCTGTCACAAAAGCTATTTGTAAGCATCTAGAGTATAATAGATGAGTAAAAGATAGCATCAGTTTGTCAAGGACAAATGGTTGAAATGGTCTAATTTATTTCAGTGGTGACTGATAGACCTATTGTGAGAGGATCAGTTGATGTCTTATATTTGTCTTAATAGGACTTTTGATTCTGGATGTTTTTGCTTGGGAAGGAAAGCTGGGAAGGGCTACTGTTGTGACTAAGAAGGCCAGTCCCTTGTCAACTACTCTTCATGGTTTTCACAGTTTCCCTAATGAAATAGTGTCATGATTAAAACTTAAGAAGGCACAAAGCTAGGAGAAATTTCAAGTCTTTTTGGTGTAGTAATGGAAGTCAAAATACCTTAAAGATTTAGAAACTTGTGAGAGGGGAATGGGTACAAATGAGCGGAGTTTTGTGTTTGTGCTTAAGCAGGAGCAATCAACTACAGAAATACATGATAGAGAACAGTGTCTTGGAGGAAAAGAATTTGGAGGGCATAATAAGCTGAGTTTGTGAAGGGAATATCACTCAGGTTTTAGTTCTATTTATGCTTCTCAGGCATGTGAAGCAGTGTTTACTCTCAGTTCAGGCATTAGCTGAGAGACTGGGGCAGTTCCTCATCCTTGTAGAAGGAAGAGGGTAAGCTGGGAGGAGTGTCAAGGGCAGCAGTGAGAAATCTGCAGAAAGTGTGGTAGTAGGCTTAATGGGAAAGAAGCACCAATTACATTAGTCTACAAAAGGAACAGTCTGCTGGTAAAATGTTTTCATGCAAAGTTTGAAGAAAAACCCCAAGCAACTAGGGTACAGTCTGGTCTGGGATTTCTGATTAAAGGGGTATTGGAATCCACTTTAGTGAGACCAAGGTTCTTTCTTCACAGATATGCTCTGCTCCTTCTAGCCCTTCTTTAAGAATATAATATTGGAGTGTCTTTGATAAATTTGGTGCTGTATAAAAGCTGTAAGGAAGTGTGGTTTTTTCATTCTCTGCGGTTTCATTTAGTAACTTGAGTATTTCTGTACCAGGCAGAGTAGTTAGTTCATTTGTAATGTAGATGGTCGTGAGTGTGGTTAGTCTTGAGGTTTGCAGAGTAATTTAATACTGTTGATAGCAGGGAGTCTCCATGGGAATTAAGTCTGAACCGAGCCCTTCCCGATGCTTGCAAAGAGTTATTAGCTGGGTAAAATTAAAAACTTAACTGATTTGTTCTGTGTCTGAAATGAAGCAAGAAAACCCTAAGCCAAACAAGAGCATATCCTTTTCTTTTTTTGGTTAAGTTGCACTTCCACTACCAAAGTTTCAGCCTTTGATCTTATTTGTATTAATATGTAGTTGCCTGTTTTTTCAGAAACGGAGTATGACAATAAATACTCCTTCATTCATTGTGAGGGATTGTGTTACTTTGTCATTACTGTCATTACTTGGAGCATCTTCCAAGTCATTTAAGGTTGTGCAATACAAGAGAACTCTTCTGAAGTAGTTAATCTCAGGAGTAGTTTATCTCAGGAGAACATTTTTTAAAGGTTCAGGAATTTCAGCTAGCAGTTACTAGGGAGCTGTGTGCTAACAGTGAGAAGGCTGTCTAAATAAAGTGAAGAAACAGAATGATGGGTAAGGAGCTTACCTTTCCTTGAACTAACAACCGGGTTCAGAGGCAAGTGCTGCTGTCCACACGAAGACATGGTCTTAAAGCCTACAATACTGTATTTTAAGGTTTGATTCTAGTAGCACAGGTCCTGAATGTGTCTGCCCTGTTAAGCTGGATTTAGTTCACAGGAAGAGCTCCTCTCAAGCATTCCATTTCTCACTTTGTGGACTTTTTTTCAATTTAAGCTGTTTGTGTGGAGAGCTAGTTTTAAGTGGTTTATATCTAAAAATTTTAAACTGTTTGTAAGTAAATTAATTCAAAATAACTGTTATTAGTCACACTCTTGTAAAAAAATTGGCCTTTCATTTTGTGTTTTTAGATCAAAATCACAGGGACAAACAGTTTAGTGATAACTGTAAATCCACTTTTGTCTTTGAAAGTAAGTTAAGTTGTGGTGGGACTCAATTCCCTCTTTGTTTTAGCCTATCCATTTTTATAGTACTTCTAGAAGTTCCCTCATGGTAGTAGCCAGTGCAGCATCTTGCACAAAAACTTTTCACCCTCTGTTTTGATAGCAGCCTTTTAGGTGTGACTGTAGTAAAACTTCATGACTAATGAAGTGTATGGTGTATAATTTCTTTTGTTTACGTAGCAAACGTGTGGCTATAATGGGCACCCAAAGCTACATGTCAGATAGCACTGCCTTAATTAACTTGATACATAATTGCTTTGATGTTTTTACTTTTGTGGAATTTGCTGCAATAGTATAAATACAAAAGACTGTTTTCTGGGGAAACAAGAATGGTACAATAGAATAGATGAAGATTTGCTTAGAATAAGTGATTGAGAAAGAGGTTAGATATCCTGGATTCATGACTTACAAAATGTCTAGCCAAAATGTAGTTCAGACAGGTAGTAAGGGGATGCTTTGGCCTGACAGAAATGTTAATAATTTGATAAACATGTTTGATGAAAGGCAGAAAATAAGAAGTGTGTGTATCTTTGACGAAAAACAGGAGGGTTACTGGAGTTATTTTCAGAATGTGGGATCCTCTGTGCTGATATGGAGGAAACAGACTGCTGTTACTGTTTAAAATTGAGATGTGAAAGTGGAAAATGTGGAGAAACGAATTTTTTGGGGAAAAAAATCATAGAGTAATTGTCCTGTGTGTCCTCAAGGAAGTAATGGCATCATAAACTTTGGACTTTTTTAGTGCAAGTAGGACAGTTTTTACTGCTTAGTACCCTCATGCGTAACAGATCTGCTTAAGCAGTATACTGAGAAATTAGTAAAAGAAATGGTTCACTTTACCAAATTGTGTAGGTATATAAAAGTAGATCAAGGGAAATTTTAACTGTAGCATTCCTTTTAAATCTCCAGAAAAGTGAAAGTATTGGAAGTCTAACAGTGGGGAGGCCATTTCAAAAACTATTTCACTTAAATCAAACTAGCTGAAATTGTAATCTTGATGGAGAAGCAAGACTGGCCACAGTAATAAACTTTTTTTTTTTTAATAATGTGTGAAGTGCCTGTGGTAAAATGACGCTTATTAAAAAGGTCTGAAGCAGTTTAACTAATGATGTAACAAGTTAGTGAAACATTCCATAATAGATTTGTGCAGCTTACTGTCCCTTTGAAAATAGCATGTGTATATGAAAATGTGTGAAGTTTTTAGGCACTCTTAGCAGTTCAGACTTTAAAAGGGAACTAAACACAAAAATATGAGCAAAGCAAAAATGTATCATGGCAAGACTAATACCAAATGAGTTGAGACTTTTTTTTCTGAAGATGAACAAAAGAGGGCTAGGAAAGTGAATTGAAGTTCTTGACATTTCAAACCTAAAGAGATACATCGCAAGTAGGCTAATGCATACTTTGCTGCATTTTTATGCTTTGTTAACTCTGACTAAAGAATTTAAATGTGTAGTTGAGGTATGGTTCATTTAAAAAGTTGTTCATTAGCTTTCCAGAAACATTTAATTTAAACATTTAAGCCTTCATCCAAATTAGTTGATTAGTTCTAAAAGGGGGGAAAAGAACAGAATAAATTTTCCTCTTGAAATTTATAGTGGACTTAAAGTAAGGCTAGTAGTCTGCTCAAGGACAGAGATTTGATTATGGATTTGTTGTGTATCAAGGTGATGAACAGGAAGGAGTTGTCCTGATACATTACTAGAAAGGACAGCATTGGAATTACGTATTTTGATTTCTATAGAGGACTTCAGAGCACCTTGCTGAAAATCCTGTTCTACATCTGACCAGAGTTCCAGTCATGTGAAATACAAAAATTCTGTTCATAAGTTTGAAAATATCCACTGAGCAACTCTTTTCTGCCTAAGTATCTTCCAGAGATTTTAATGGAGTTCCTTGTCTTTTTGTCCTGCAGTTCTGATCTGCTTTCTCCACTGAGCTGCGCTGTGTGGCTGGAGCGATCGTTCAACAATGAGTGGTGCAGCGCTGGGCCTTGAGATAGTGTTTGTCTTTTTTCTGGCCTTATTCCTCCTCCATCGGTATGGGGACTTCAAGAAACAGCATAGGCTTGTGATCATAGCAACGTTGTTGGCGTGGTATCTCTGCTTCCTCATTGTATTTATACTGCCTCTGGATGTCAGTACGGTAAGAAACGTGAAAGACTTTCTACGTAATTGCATAAAATGTGTATGGTATTTTTTCTGAATTACTGCTTTCAGAAGACAACCTCTTAAACAGGAATAAAATTTTCCATGTACTATCATATTAAGTTGAACTTTAGTTACCTTTATACATGTCAGTGTCTGTGGTTATAATTAATTTTACTGTCTGTTGATCTCATCAGATAAAAAAATCTATTTCAAACATTTTAGAATTTTGTTATTTGTTTATAACAGTTTTCTTTGTCTGTGTAGGCAGGATAAAGACACTTTCAGCTTTTTACTTGCATGCGAATCCCATATTGTTTTGAGTGTTTATTAGTATAATTGCTTCCAAATATAAACCTGGAATACATGGAATGTCTTTAAAATGGGACTTACTATTTTTAAAAAATGCTATGCCTTTTTGGTCATTAATGCAAAATGAATTCTCTTTTAGACTATTTATAATCGATGCAAACTTGCTGTTAACTCCAGTCCTGCAGAAAGTAATGGCTCTTACGTTACTATTGCTCCAAGGTATGAGCTACCTGTTTTTTCTTTAGACTGTTTTTAAAGAAGTATTTTATGATTTTCTTAGTTGATTGGAGTGTATTGTGTTTTTATGGCTAATAAACAAATGTCATCTGTGTGATGCAACATTTGAAGGTTTTAAGCATACAGAAAGGTGAGGAAAGAGGTGCAAAAAAGTGCATCTGTATGTGTTGGGAGTATTATACAGTAGTTCTGACTGGTTACCCAGCTGTTTTTTTATCACACTAGATTTTTTTTTTTTTGTTAAAGCAGTAGAACTAAGCTTTTTGAGTAGTCTTGGTTATGAGGAGACATTTTGGTGAATGCTTATCTATCCTTCACAATCTTTAAGACTTTAAACCTGAAAAATATAATTGTATGCCTTATGAATGAAATTAACAGACTTGTCTGATATATAAGCAGGATATCTAATTGCTTTTTATAATTACATATATATAGTAATTGGAGTTATCTGAAATTCACTGTATTCTACCAAAGCAATGATAAACCTGTTTGTTGTCTTATGGCAGGAAGAAAGTAATCCCTAAAACATGATGAATGTAGATGAATGTGGGCTCTTTCTGTGGCCTCTCATTCTTCAGCCTCCGCTGACTGTTTCCCCACACTGTAGATGTGTACAGTGTAGTTATCTGAGATGATCAGAGCCTTTAAGATGTCAGTTGATATGTCCATGCAAAATGTTTCCAGGCTTGTCACCCCAAAGCAGAGGCTGTCTGGGTGTTGTACATCTGTGGAAGAACAGTGAAATGACAGACTCACTGGCACAATATTGCAATATTTATTTACAACCACCAAGTGTATGTTAATTAAACATAGTTAAGCAAATACTCAACTTGAAAACTATTCAGTAACCTTTCAATTTACCTATAGCTTCAGACAAACCTTTTTCATAGAATCATAGAATGCTTATTGAAGGGACCTTAAAGATCATCTAGTTCCAACCCCCCACCATGGACACCTTCCACTAGACCAGGTTGCTTAAAGCCCCATCCAGCGTGCCCTTGAACACTTCCAGGTATGGGGCATCCACAGGTTTTGTGGGCAGCCTGTGACAGTGTCTCACTGCTCTTGCAGTAAAGAATTTCTTCCTAGTATCTAATTTAAACCTGCCCTCTCTCAGTTTAAAACAGTTGCCTCTTGTCCACTCTGCCCCTATAAAAAGTCCCTCTCCCACCTTTTTATAATGCCCCTTTAGGTACTGGAAGGCTGCAGTGAGGTCTCCCTGGAGCCTTCTCCAGGCTGAACAACCCCACCTCTCTCAACCTGTCTTCATAGGACAGGTGGAGAAACCTTTAATCACATTACCTGTCATTCTATCATAATTTAATAGTTTTGAAAATATTTAGGCCTTACCCATAAAATTTTACAACTCAGGCTTAACTAGTTTGACCCTGGAAAACACCGATTATGATTATTTATCATTAGGCAATTCTGTCTAAATTGACTTTACTGCCCTTGACTCATCATTGCTTCATTACCCAAACACATGTGTGAAAAGTGTCTTAGTGAAGAGGGACACCTTGCCTTTTGTTCTTTTTTCTTTCTTTCTTTCTTTCTTTTTTTAATAAGAAGGCTCCTGTGGCTTTTCTGGTCTTCTGAAGCAAATACTACCTGTTAGAAAACTACTGGCTTAACAAACCAAAATTTGTGTAAGACTGACTGAATCCAGCTAGGTGGCAGAAGATACAACTAATACACTTTCTGTACCACTAAATGCTCTAGTAATGAGGTCCCTAGATACTTTTTTTAAAACCTGCAGAGCTAACTAAAGTTAAATAGTGTTCTGTCTTCAGAAATGTTTTTGATTTACATGAAGTAATTTCTGCCCAAAAAGAAAAATTTTAACCTTAAATTGCTTGATTGAATATTCCACTCTAATCTTCGAGCTTCTGTTATTTTCTCTAAGAAACCTTTCTTGTCCAGATAGGTTATTTGGAGTTAGGAAAACAGTATGTATTTTTAACTGATGATTCAGTTTATTTCTTTCTGAGGTAGTTAATCATTGACTACTTACTCAAATAGTATTGCATTACTTTTCTGCTCTTTTCAGAGACCTTTCTAGATAGGGAATTCATAGAAAACATTTTTATACTCTTGGCTCTACAGTTAACAGTTTGCTTTTATTACGTTGTTACAGCAAACAAAAATGTTTCAAACCTTGGAGTTATATTCCTAATGGAATTATGCCAATTTTCTGGCGTGTTGTGTATTGGACGTCTCAGTTTCTAACATGGTAAGTAAGGCAAAAGAATATGAATAAGACCATGATACAGGTATAATTTCTAAATGCAACATCTTAACAGTCATAACATATTATTTAAGAATGTGTATCACTATTGCAAAGAGCTCTTAAGTCATATATTATTTGCTAGCACTGAAATTTCCATAATAATTTCAGTATAAATTGCGCATACTCGTTTTTTACTTGTTCTCGTAGAAGCAAATTTCAGGTGGCAGCCATTTACTCTTGGTTCATTTTTGTACTTGAAACGGAGAAATTTACATGTTTATGGATAGGTTGTCTGAAAAAAAGGTTGTCTGAAAAAACAATTCCATGAATAAGCTGGGTAATTTGTAAGTAATATTGTAAATTATTTTGTATTAGTAAATATACTACAGAGAAAAGATTGTCTGTGCTTTCGGGTTAGATTAATGTGTGCTTTCTGATCAGCTTGTCACCAAATAATAATTTTTGTAGTTCAATTAAGAATATCAGGGCTAGTAGTCAGTGCTTAGTTATCACAGGTTTTTTGTAGTAAAGCTGACTGTGTTGTTTTTATCTACATCGTGGTTAAGGTTTGCCATCAGACAAGTACATCTAGAATGAAAATATTTAATAGCTAATTTGTTTGAAGCTTGGGAGCCTTAAGCTTTAACACCTCTGTCTCAGCGTTCTGGCACTGCCATAGTACTTTTGTGGGGGGGGTGCTTTGTTGTTTTGGTTGGGGTTTTTGTTTTGTTATTGTTGGTGGGGGTTTTTTGTTTGGTTGGGGGTTTTTGTTTTGGTTTTGGAGTTGGTTGGTTGGTTGATGTGGTTTGGTTTTGTTTGCTTTTCTCCCAGGATTCTGCTACCTTTCATGCAGTCGTATGCAAGATCAGGAGGGTTCTCCATTACTGGAAAGATTAAAACTGCGTTGATTGAGAATGCAATATATTATGGCACTTACTTGCTGATTTTTGGGGCGTTTTTGATATATGTGGCTGTAAATCCAAACTTCAATTTGCAATGGTAAGAACAATGTTGTAAGCACTTCTGTGAGCTCTTACATACTTTTCACTAGTAATCACTTCCGTAGATGAAATGAGTCTTTTTTAAAAAACACAGTTTTAGTTGATAAAATTTTTTGCTACGCAGTTGGAGAGTTAAATTTTTATATGAAAAGTGCTTTTTTGACTATTTATAGGAATTTGTCTTTTTGTTTTCTGATTTTTATATGTACAGCAGAGGAATCCTCTTGCATTTGCAGTGCTGTTTTTTTTTCTCCCTACAAACACATTTGCAGAGTTAATGCAGAAACAATCAGTGTTTTCAGAACGACGTATTTCAAAAGTCAGTGTTTTCTGTGTAGCACTTCGGTCTCCTGTGGACTATTTAAAGATGGTGAGGAAAGTTAAAATAATTGGCATTTATAACATTGCTAGTGGTCTTCCGTACTAGATGGAATACAAATTTTGAATACAATATTCTGAAAACAAATCTCAGTTTCTGAGGCTGTTTCTCATAGAGACTGCCATTGTGGTGTTTTGACCTCATTTTCAATAATTTTGGTAAGTTCATATTGTTTCCTAAAGGAACATATTTCTTTGAGAACAGACATTTTTTATTTCCTTCTAGAGGGGCGTCAGAAACATGTGAGATACAGAAAAATTATGGGAACTTTAAATATGGCTAAATAGCAGACTGGCTCTAGGCAAAAATTAGAGGTGATACTAAGTCTATTGCTGTAAACTTGAAAGCCATATTGGTGCATTCATACTTCAAGGCTTCTTTCTTGCAGGTGGGGTAAGAGGATGCTGGGGTGTGTTTTTGTTTGTTAGTTTTGGTTTGGGATTTTTGTTGGTGTTTGGTTTAATTTCGTTTAATATTATTTTTTCTTTTCCTTAGGAACCAACTTCAGACTATTGGGATAGCTGCTGCAAACACATGGGGTCTCTTTCTTCTTGTGTTGCTTTTGGGTTATGGTTTGGTGGAAATCCCCCGTTCTCACTGGAATGGGGCCAAGAGAGGTTATCTACTCATGAAGACTTATTTCAAAGCTGCCAAACTGATGACTGAAAAAGCAGATGCAGAGGAGAATTTAGAGGATATTATGGAGGTAAGTAACTAGCTTTCACTATGAAATAAATGAAGGCTGCTGTTAATAGGCTCTGGATTTCCTGGTGTTGAACACTTGTGGCAATAGAAAACAATCCTCCACACATTTGTATAGTAATGTTTGCACACTAGTATTTTGTTTTTTTTTTTTTAAATATACATATATGTACTTCATAAACACTTCACTTACCTTTTATTAGACCTAGTAAAGCTATGACTTTTACAGAGCTGTATGTTTTTTTAGACTTTGATGGCTGTCTTTTCCATTGGGAAGGCTGCAACTCTTATTTGACCATGTACAAATTTATAATTTATTAAAAATTTATTTTATTTGAATTTTTTATATAACATGAATACACTACTCTGTATTTTTTTTCCTCAACAGGAAGTCCGTAAAGTAAGTGAGAGTATCAAATATAACCACCCCTTGAGAAAATGTGTTGATACAATACTGAAAAAGGTAACAAATTTCTCATCTTCATCTATAATTGTTCAGTTGGGAGCCTGTGCTTCCTGCATGTACTTGTACATTATTTTCTTTTTCTCTTAATATGAAATCCCTATTTGGCATCTTCTGAGTTTCTTTGTGAAATCCTTTCTTACTATGCGTAATTATTAGCTGTATTTTGATGTACATAGTATTTTAGAAAGAGAAAAATGTTTGCTTAGGGTGAGCTTTTCTGTTGCATGAAAAAATGCCCCAGACGTTTACTAATAATTAACAAAGAGCACTTGCTACTCCTTCATTTTCCAGTTAATTTTCCCTTTTCCTTTTCCAGTGTCCTACTGAGTACCAGGAAAGAATGGGTAGGAACATGGATGATTATGAAGATTTTGATGAAAGACAGAACAGTTATCCAAGTGAGAAAAGTCTGGTCAAACTTCACAAGCAGGTATACTAATAAATGAGAGAATACCTAACTTACTATGATGTAATGAGAGAAAATGATAGTCAGACAAAGATTTTCAATGCACTTTTCCTGAATTGCTGAGTATAATGGGTTTTGGGAATGCTACTTAGCAGAAACTTTTCTTGGTAAAAGAAAACACAGAAATCTAATATCCCAAGTGATCAAAATTCTGGATGATTTGAAAAGTGTGCTTCTTGTGTTTTATCTTAATAGTGTTCTAGCTGTCTGTCAGTAGGCCTTGTAATGACTTTGCAAGTGATTGACAGTGCATCCTGAAAAAGAAATTATAGTAAAAACTTGATATATACTAAAATGCAAAAATAAAGTCATGTGTTGAAAAAAGTAGGCTGTTACTGCTACTGATGGATTGTGATAAAAGTACTGCAAAACTTAGGAATCCAGTATGAAGTTCTTCTGTGATTTTTGTATTTAGAGAATTAACTGCCCACTTTTATGAATATACCAAGTTTGTAATTGTGCAGTGCACACGTTTTTGAAGGATTTTGCAAGGCTCTTCTCTCATTTCTTGAAACAAGTACATTGTAACCCTAGTTTCTTGCAATTTATCGTAGGTGATCTATTCAGTACAGAGACACCGTCGTACACAGGTCCAGTGGCAAATTCTTCTGGAGCAGGCGTTTTACTTCGAAGATGTGGCAAAAAATGAAACAAGTGCTACGCGTCAGTTTGTTCATACCTTTCATTCCCAGGAACCAGAGAATAAAATTATTCAGTATTTCTACACACCAACTGTTGGTAAGTGCTGGCTTGCAGATTTTTAGTCTGTCAAGGCATAACTGATACTGTTTTGTAAGAACCAATTGTTTTATGTTAAAAGTTCAGCTGCAGTAGAGGGAAATAAGTGTACAAGCTTAATGCATTTATGGAATGGAATAGCTAGTAATTCATGCTCTTGACCATAAGCTTAAATTTTATTTACACGTCTAGTAGCAGTTACATGTTGTAATAAAGCAGTAGCAAATTGTAAAACCTTAGAAGAAGAAAGAAAATAGCATCCCTAAACAATTGGATGATGGCCATCTTCTACATTTGTGGGGTCTATGGAGGTGGCACTGCTCTTCAGTAAAGCAGAGGAAGTGACACTTCATGTGTCACATACCAAACATTAACATGTGTGGCTGTTTGTGCATCTTTCAGAAAGTGTCTTTTCCTAATCATGTTTTAACATATAATTTGTTGTGCAGTAACAGTGAGTTATTTCCAAGGCAGGACAATAAAATCTTACAACCTAAGCTTTGTTTCTGAGAAAGTAACAGATGAAAAACAAGAAGTGAATCACTGATAGTATCTGGGCCAAAACTGGAGAGTTGTTCTACATACCCCACACCCCTCAATCTGTTTGCAAAATTTGCCTCCTCAAATCTCACCCTATTTTCCTCAGTTGGGCATAGGATTCCTTAGGGCTGAGGCAGATCTCTAGACTGGAAAAGCCCTGAAATTAAGTGTGTGACCCCATAGATGCCAGCCTTGATTTTAAGGGTGGGCATGCAGGAAGTTCATAACATCTCTTATGAGGGAGTTATATTTCTGCTTTTGTAATTTTCATTAACCCATTCTTGATATGTGTGTGCATTTGTCTTTTCCAGAGTGGTACTGGGAATGTCTTCTACGGCCATGGTTTTACAGAGTGCTTGCCGTTGTGCTAGCTACATTCTCTGTAATTGTTGTGTGGTCAGAGTGCACATTTTTCAGCACAAAACCAGTTCTATCGCTGTTTGCAGTTTTCATACAGCTGGCAGAAAAGACATATAATTATATATACATAGAGGTAAGTTGGAGACAGTCACTTGACAAAAATATTTTCAGATGGGTGGTTATGATAACAAAGTCTGTCAAATAGATTTAACAATAAATCTCTAAATAATCTGTCAACTTTCAGATGGTCTTTAAATATATTGTATCAAACTTTGTTTCTATGGAGGCAGTCTGCCTTTTGCCGCTTCTTAAACCTCTCCAATACCAGGTCAAGGTGTGACCCAGCTGGGCTGAATATCATGTGCAGAGTAATTTCTGAATCATCAGCTTAGAGCTTAGGTTCTAATTAGACTTTGTGTCTAATCAGCTGTGTGTGACCTCTCTTTCCTGAACAGGAATTTGCTGATGACCAGGAATCCAGTCACAGATGTGGGTACCGTATGTGTGCCCAAATTTATCAGTAAAGGAACTGAGCTGAAAAATTCTAGTGTACTTACATAAGGTTGATATGAAAACACTTGGTTTTATCCCATTTTTGTGGGAAAAAATGTCAAATCTATCATAGTAATTACTGAGGCAATTACAGAAATTTTATTTACATAACAAGATGTCCAAGTTCCTAAGGTCATCTGTGTTAACTTATATGTAGAATGTTACAATTCTCAATTTAAGTTAGTTGGAAACCTTTAGTAAAGTTCTATATTCAAAGAGCAACATTTTTTTTCCCCCCCCAGATGGCCTGTTTTCTTACCATCTTTTTCCTAAGTATCTGTGTTTACTCTACTGTCTTCAGGATCCGTGTATTTAACTATTACTACTTAGCTTCACATCATCAGACAGATGCATACAGTCTCCTTTTCAGTGGCATGTGAGTATGTACCACTTTTTTTTTATGTATTTTGCGGATTTCCTATCAAATACACAATTGAAAATGTCCATGAAACTTTATGTTCTTTAATTTATAATTGTATGGGTATAAATCCTAATGAGCTGTTTATCATTATTCTGTGATAGATTCAGTTATGATTTTGCAGTTAATGTAAGCAATTCTTTCAAATGCTCTTGCCTCTTGCATTTGTGCAGGTTATTTTGCCGTCTTACTCCACCATTGTGCTTGAACTTTTTGGGCTTGACCCATATGGATGCAACAATCTCTCACAAGAACACTCAGCCAACTGCTTATACATCTGTAAGTACAGAAAATGTGGGTTTGAGCCTTCGATATGGTTTAGAAAAGAGGCAAAGTATTTTTAAATACTTCTTATAATAAGGTTCAGACACTCAAATATCTTTTTACTAGTATTAAACTGGGTAAAAATACTTGGTTGTGGACCAGGAACTTGGTAATGATTTCTAGGAGTCATAAACAGGTAACTTTTTCTAGTTTTGTCTCTTTATCATAAGAAAGTAAAATACTGTACTTTAGAGTTCAGCCTTCACTTCCTAGTAGCTTTAGCTTCCACTGGCTTTAGCGTGTGGGACTTCTCAATAGATTGGGAGCAAACCTAACTTGCTACTGAAAACCAGTGAGTTTTTTTTTGTTGAACTGGTTTCTGTTGCAAGTTACATCTCACATCTTAAATCTTGTTGCTAGTGACTCGATTATTAGTGTTGTCTTAAGACTCCTTTCACAGGAAATGAAAAAATCCACCGCACTTACACTTGTTCTGAACTAGGAGAGGCAACAAAATCTAGGCCCCTAGAAACCCCGAAGTGGATAGATACACTGAGGTGGCCTTTATATCTGCTGATTCTGGCTCAACTGTCTGAATCAGATCTGTGATGATAATATGTGCCTATGTTTCAGTAACTGTAAAGGTTTGTATGTTCGTGTGAGATGGCGCAATCTTTATGGTATACATAGAATATAGCTAATTAAAGCTTGTTCTTGTGGATTTTTTTCCCTAGATAATGGGATCCATGAGAGTGCTGTCCTTCATTGCAGATGGATTCTATATATACTACCCAATGCTTGTTGTCATTCTCTGTATCGCCACGTACTTTAGGTAAGTGATTTGCAATACAGATCCTCCATGTTTCTTTACATTAATAAGATTAGTTTCCTAAATCAGGAAGATATTCAATACTTCTTTTCCAGCAGTTGAGTTGTGTTGTATTAATGAAAATGCAAAACCAAAATCTTAAATTGCTATTTATATAGGTGAAATATGTACATTTTAAGAATATAGATTGTGTTAAACCATAGCTGGGTTTTGAGGGTTTTCCCCCCCATTAAACTTCATTCCTAGATTTTGAGGGGTGATCCATTAGAACATTGGAGCCTTGGGGCATCTAGATTCTGCTTGAGATTAAAATTACCATGAGGAAACTATGTTTTCAGCAAGGTTTTCTAATGAACTAAGAGGCATTAGCAGAAATTTTAGGTGTTGAACTTCTAACAGACTTGCAAAAAATTCCTAATGTGTTAGCAGGCTTTGGTTTGAAAGCATACTGGTTTAAATAATATGATCTTCTTTCCCTAAGCCACAGTTTGTTGGAGGGTAGAAGGGTAATTGTAGAAAACTCTGCTACATGCTTGATTTGTCCTTATATTTCAAAATGTCTGGTTTGAACACTGAAGGGACAGGATACTTTTGGTCTGACCTTGCTCAGATACACTGATGTTAATTTTGCGTTACCTTTCAGTCAGAAGCAATGTATATGTTTTTAGTCATATACAATGTAGTTAAATGCCTCTTATTTCTATTAATACTATATGTGCATCTATAGATAAATATCAAGGATCTGGGCTTTTCACACTTACTTTTTGGTTAAGCTTCAAAAGTGGTGGTGGAGGAAAAACAAACATCAGAACAAAACAAAACAAAATGAAACAGGAAAACCTATGACAAGAAAAGAGAAAAGGGTTTGTGTGATTTCTTGTCCGTGGTGATGCTGGATCTTGAATGCCACGGTGAAAAGGAAGAATAGAAATTAAAGGAGAGGAAGTTGCTTTAGTGACCTCTGCTAATTCAGATACATGCAAAAGCTTTAATTAAATGAAGATTCAATTGAAATCCATCAAGGAAAACTTGATTTAAGCTTTGTTTAATCCAGCACTCTTAAAGTTCAGATAGTATAAGAAAAAAACTTCAGCATAAATACACAGTGAAGCCAGTTTGGAGCATGACGTTGTTATTCCGGTTTGGAGAAAGGAAATAATAACAAAAACAGCAGTTTTGTTCTCTAGTGTGAAGTTGAAAAGGTGAAAGTGGTTTCCTGCTATCTAGTTCCAGGACTAGCTTAAAAAAGGTAGAACAATCTTATTTTCTGACTGCTGCCTAACAGCTCTTCAAAATGGCAGCCAGCATCCCTACAGTTTAAGAGTATGGCACACATTTCTCCTAAGTGAAACCTGAGGTGAAGGAGACTTTCCTTTGTTATTACGGTTTCAAAAATACAGAAATCATAGTAATTTTACAGTAATTGTTTTCTGGCAAAGAAGAGTCAGTTGCATATCATAAATGCTGTTATATCTGAGAATACCTAAAGCAAATGACTTGTGTTAAATCATTTACACTACTCTCAGACTATATACAATTTTATTTCTCTATTTGGATGGGATTATTCCATCACTTTCAGCTGGATTTAAGAATGTGCTACTGTTCTGAATTTTGTGGTTTCTTAGCTAGTATAAACATCCGTCTTTTCTTCTGTGTTGCTTTTTTACTTGTATTGTCGATAATTTTCTGAATAATTAGTTTTACATCTTACATTGTAATATATCTGAACTGTTCATTGTAAATTAACAAAGGAAATTACTTCTCCTTCTTCTTTTACCAGTTTAGGAACTCGTTGTTTGAATCTTTTGGGATTCCAGCAGTTCATGGGGGATAGTGAAATGACTTCTGATTTGATTGATGAAGGAAAAGAGCTAATCAGAAGAGGTAAATTGGGTCCTCTATTGTAGTCTTCCTAAAAAAATCATGGAACCATTGAATCATCAAGGCTGGAAAAGACCCCAAAGATCAATGAGTCCAACCGTGAACCCAACACTGCCAAGTTCACCACTAAACCATGTCCCCAAGTGCCGTACATCTTCTGAATATCCTTGGGGGTGATGACTTCGTCACTTCCCTCAGCAATCTGTTTCAATGCTTGACAACCTATTCAGTAAAGAATTTTTTCCTAGTGTCCAAACTAAGGTACAACTTGAGACCGTTTCCTCTTGTCTTGTGTGTTACTTAGAAGGAGTGACCAGCCCCCAGCTTATTACATCCTCCTTTGAGGTAGTTATAGAGAGTGATAAGGTCTCAACCCCTGAGCCTCCTTTTCTCCAGGCTCAACACCCCCAGCTCCCTGAGTGGCTCCTCATCAGACATTTGCTCCAGACCGTTCCCCAGCTCCATTGCCCTTCTCTGGACCTGCTCCAGCACCTCAATATCCTTCCTGAACTGAGGGGCCCAGAACTGGACACAGCACTCCAGGTGTGGCCTCACCAGTGCTGAGTACAGGGCAAGAATCACTTCCCTGCTCCTGCTGCCACACCATTCCTGATGCAGGCCAGGATGCCATTGGCCTTCTTGGCCACCTGGGCACACTGCTGGCTCATCTTCAGCTGCTGTTGACCAGCACCCTCAGGTCCTTTTCTACTGGGCCTCTTTCCAGCCACTCTGTCCCAGTACTGTAGTGCTGCAGGGGGTTGTTGTGACCAAAGTGAAAATTGAAAGGAAAGTGGCTTGGTGAGCACTTCCACCGGCTCTCTCAGAGCCCTTGGGTGGATCTCATCTGTCCCCGTAGACCTGTGTGTGTCTAAGTAGTGTCACTGCCTAGTAGTAGCAGTGGTCACTGACCATTTCCCTTGGATTCTGGGGGCTTTATTCTGCTCTCCATCCCTGTCTTTCACTTCAGGGGACTTGGTACCCAGACAACAACTAATCTTACTCTTAAAGACAGAGGCAAAAAAAGGCATTAAGTTTACCTTGGCCTTTTCCTCATCATGTAATATGTTTTTGTATTCAATTTGTCTGAAATGATGCAGGGGAAAAAAAAAGCTTATCTTACTACTATTTTGAAGACTATACTGAGGCACTCCATAATACAAAATGCAACAGACCTACAGGACTGTGGTTGCTATGGACTTCATTGATATCTAAAGTGAAGTACCAGTTTTATTCATCAAGTATCTGAATTTTAGATATTTCTAAATATTTTACAGTGTGTTACTGATCTAATAATACCTAAGCAGGTACTTTTTTCATAAATGATGGTTAACATCTGAATTGTGTTTATCATCAACAAACTCATTTTAATCTTTGTGTGTGTTGATTAAGCTGCATGAGTTCAGTCATTTCCATGGCTGTTTTTGCTGTGTCAGCTAACTGTGTTTTATCAGAGAAAGCATGTTGTTATAGAGCAATAATTATCTGCTGGTTTGGAAAGCTTTTTATTTTAGGTTAATTTTTATTCAAAGGGTTTCTTCAAAATTGTTAAAAGCCATTGTGGTTCTTGAGTAAATGCTTAGAAATTAAAATTTCAGGATATAGTGTTATATTATGGAATCCTTTTATTCTGATAGTTCATGAAAAATGAAACCTGAATTTACTTAGAGTAGTACTTTCCTCTTTTTTTGGAGAAAGATTAATGTTTCTCATTCCTCTGAACAAGAGGTTATGATTGCTTTGATACTGTGATATTATACTCCCAACTGCATAGCAGATGTGGACACAAAGTATTTGGGTCATACTTTGGGCCTCACAGAGCTTCAGCAAGATCTTGATTCGATACTGCTCAAGTTTTTTATAATGTCATACTTTTCCCAGCTACTTCTGAGAGTTTTTTTTTTTTTTTTTGCTTTGCCAGCTGGTAGCCAAATATGCTGTGACCCAAGATACCATCATCACAAATTCATTTTGATTGGAAACTCTATAATGATAGACAAGCAGCTTTTTGTTTTGTTTTTGTTTAGTTGTATGAGTTGTCTGTTTTAGTAAGAACCTACTAGTTAACTTTGGATTTTCACTGTTTGATTAAAAAAAAGAAGGTGCTAATGATTTTTCTTGTATGGAGCTCAGACAAATAATGTTTTTTTTATTTATAGAGAAAAGAAAACGACAGAGGCAGGAAGAAGGTGAAAACAGAAGAAGGGTATGAGATTGTTTTATCTAATAATCATAATATTATACTGCAATATTTGATAGGATTTGCCATGACTATTTAATTCAGCATAATCTCTTCCACAAAAATGGTAGTCCCAAATAATTGATGGGATCAGTTGAATCTTGCTTAATAGTCTTGGTTGGGGGTTAATTATAGAAGAGTGACACTGCTTAGGTACTCTTGTTACTCAGCGTGCTGTGGTGTATGCCAGTAGGTGTAACAAGCATTGAAAAGGTTCCCAAATTCTAGTATGCCAAATAATCTGAAGTGGCTTATTATCAGTGTCTTATATTCATACTACTCTGCTTGAAATAACTGCAGTTGCAGTGTTGTCATATTCACTAAAATGGGGACTGTGTACTCCTCCCAAACTTACCTTGTTGTTTTGCGTGCGTACTGGAAAGTAACTGGCACAGGTTTGTTTGTTTTGGTTTGGTTTGTTTCTGGGGTTTTTTTGTTTGTTGGTTTGTTTTTTTTGTTTTTTGGTTTTTTTTGCCAGAGGAGGTAATTACATTTGAGATAGAAATAATACTATTACTGCTGAACAAAAAACCAGAATGTTTGTTTCAAATCCTATTTTGTGTGCAGACTGAATTGAAATATTTGTGAAGCTCTAGTTTTTCATTAATTTATAACATTTGGAATCTAGCATGGAAAGTCTGAGAAATAAATAGAAAGGATGCACGCAAGATAATACTGCAACTAAAACCTCTTGGCTTTTCAAGCCTCAGGTATACTTTAATCCTTGATGGCAGTCAGTACTGCACAGACCTTTCTTCTGATCCTCTGCCCCCATCTCATAATTTTAGAACCTGAATCTGTTGTGAAACAAAATAGTAGTGAGTGCATGATACCTTTAGTATACACTAAAATGATCTGACATCAGGTAAAAATTTTAGTTAAGCAGCAAGCTCAAGTTTCAGATGTTACCTGTTATTTTGAGTTTTGCATTAAGTACTGTAGCATATAAATAAGGTAGCATATTCATTTTTTGGAGCTTTTGAGTGTCATCTTTTACTGGATCCTGATTAAATGTTTAATCCTTCTGCAGTTTAGAATTGTAACATATGACATAAATTAGCACATTAACTTTTGAGTATACCAGTTCCTACGAGTCTGTAATCTGGGATCTAAATATGGGACATACAAAAGAGCAATTAGAATCATTTCTATTGAGACATGAAGTTGATTCCTAATAAAAGCATGAGTCGTTTTCTTCTTTGGTATTTCTTTATACTTCATACTAAAATGTTTATATACTAAAGGTGTCAGAATGGAAACAACAGAACAACAAGCTTAGTGAACGTGGCCTGTCCAAATGTTTGGGGGTTTTGTGTGCTGTTATTTTTCCATTTTACCACTAGATGGAAGTAGTAATCAATAAAAGCAGCAGTGCCCACCATAACTTAGAGCAGTTGAGTGAACTTGGAGTGCAGATTTGAGATACAGTTTGTTTTCTGCAAGTCTTTTTCTAAAGAACAGTTATGGTTACTGGCTTATGAAGAGACACATCTAGAGTTTAAAATGAAACAAAAATTATTCACGATACTGAACACGAACACTTTGAAAGTATTGCTTGGGTAATCTGTTGTGACAGCTCTAAACTATGAATCTTGGGTATTCCTTGATCCCACATGCACTTTGCTGTGTTGCTTTATCCTCACAGCTTATGTTTTCTTTTGTTGTCTTTTTTTAGGAGTGGAAGGAGCGATACGGGAATAGAGATGATTCCACTAGGAATAGAGCTGTCCACACAGACCAAAAAGAATCCAGCTTCACAGAGACCAATGTCAACAGACGTAAGCTTTGTGGGTTTGGGGGGAAGTTGGTTTTGTTTTGTTTTCTTTTACTATCTTGTCTGCACAACACTGGCTGTGTGAATAGTTTCAAATATATTCCTTCCTGTCTTAGGTGATGTGCTGATGCATCCACTTCTGTGGCACAGTGCCGTCTTGCCATTAAGACACTGAAAAGAGTGCTGTGTTTCTTTCCATCTCCAACACTTCAGCTTGTTGAGTTTGGAGATTCTGGCTCTACTCTGAGACCAATTACTTGGTCTTATGGGATATATAATGATTGCAGTTAGAGTAGCAATTGTCAGGAAAGAAAATAATTTATATGTCTTGAAGTTGGGTGTTGTAAATCACAAAATTTAACTCTTCTGCTTGGAAGTGAGCTATCTCACACTGGAATAATGGAGCAATCAGTTGACCAGCTAACGTGAAACCAATAACATACCACACAAGTGGGTACATTTTTATTTAATAATGTCTGATAGCAAAATACTTCCTTTTTTTGAAAGTATAAAGCATCACAAAAGTTTATTTGTCAGATTTTTAGTGGGGTTTTCATGCATTTTTGATCATTTTTTGTACTCCTGTAAGCTAACAAGTAAAATGAAACTGAAGAAAAAGGAAGAAAAAGGAGGGGAAGAGGGAAGCTTTGAATATGCTTTTGAGATAACACTGGTAGATTTCCCCCTCCTCTTTACCACATTGTAAAGCCAGATTTTTAGTGGTAGACTAACCAAAATTATATTTTAATGTTCACCATATGAATACATATTCATATGTAGCATTGTAGCATTCCAACACCAAAACCAGCCATAGCTTGCCTGGTGAAGGTGGCAGAGCAAACTGCAAAACAAATATATTCCATTAATTCACGAGACTGTCTCTTTAAAAAACAAGCAAAAGTTAATAAAAAAGCTCCAGCTAGCTTAGTTAAAACCTGAAGCTGTGAAGATGAATGGATGATTGTTTGATTTAAAAATAAAGTTTGCATCTAGTTTCTCATTTTCATTGTGTCTTCACAAGGTAGATCTCATCCTATTTGAGGGGCAAAAGAAAAGTCATAGTTGCATGTATTCTATGGAGGCACAAAACTGAAATACTATAAATTTGAGCAAGTTTGGTTTAACATTGAATCTGCTCTAAATTATGGCACTTTCACTTTGGATTAAATATTTATTAATATTTATGAGATATTTATAATGCTTTAAATTTGATGTTTCCAAGCTGTTCACAGAGCAAATGAGTGTCTTTCTTTCCTTTTACTTATTCAGCACTATCAAAGTACACCCGATCAAATGGTAGGACTGAAAGAGATAGAATAGAACTCCTTCAGGATGCAGAACCTTTGGATTTTAATGCAGACTCTGTTAATGATGACCCTCTGGAATCAGACTCAGGAAGGTGAGGAATCTTCTGTGTTATTTAGAGTTAAAAGATACTAATGTCTTGTGTCTTCTGACCTATGACAACTGTGTCAAATGTTTTCATAATAATAGTTTTGTAAACTAAATTTATCATCTCACCTAACTCTTTTCCTTTCTTCCTTCTGCCCCATGATACAGGAATTGTTTTAGAACCAATTAAAACCTAAAGGTTTTTCAGGGTTTTTTTAGAAATGTCAGAGTAAGATTTGGATATAACTTTGTATAGTGGCATAATAGGAAAAATACTGCACATAAAACTGGTGAAGGATTAGTTTGTTAAGGAAACTTCCCATGACTATTCAGGAGGCACTCTGGCAATCACAATCTCGCTGCCGGGACTGAAGCCCCTTCGCAGCCTCTGGCTCCAGTGACTTTACGGGTGCCCCATTTCACTCCCTGCACACCTCACTCCCACACAGACAGACAAGTTTTTAGTTTCCCTTTCCAGCTCAGCCGCAAGCTTCCCATACCAGAGTCCCAGACATCTGGTTCCTTTAAGTAATTTAATCATGTTGCAGTGACAGAATAACAGCTGGAGTTTGTACCTCGGGAGGGGCCCCAAACTAAGGAATCCCTGAGCTTTTATACCCCACAGGCTGTGCCCCCGATACTCTGCAGTCTTCCAGCTCAGTCCTCGGCTCCTGCGGAGTCTCCGAGTGTCCAGTCACCTGGCTGGTGTCGCAGGTCCCCGTGCAAAGGGTTGAGTCCTGACCCCTTGCCAGGGGCTCCCCCCGTTTCCTACCATTCAGCACACAACCTGCAGCTGCACACAGAGCTTCCTGCACTAGGTGTATTCCTCAGCAGACATAGGTACAACAGAAGGTTTTCTGTCATTTCCTGCAAGGCTTCAGAAAGCGCTTGATTTCCCTGTATAAAATCCATTATAAAAGCTGCAAGAAAGGAAAACTGGATATTACAGGACCTGTTGCAAGAATACAGCTGGGGATTGGATCTTGAAACTACTAGAGTAAATTAAACTCTGAACTCCTTGAACAGAAAGTCTTGTACTGACTATGTAGCTCTCTATAATAGAGAATTTTTAGATTCTGTGGGTATGACCTCAACAGCAAATTTTCTCACTGATACAGTATCTTACACAACTACTTAGCTCTGCTCATACTAAAGAAACAAATATAATATTGTAGGACTGCTTCTTTTTATCTATGTCATTATAGTGTAGAACCGTTTAATATCAATAACTTAAAATTGCCATATAAAAACTTATAATTTATTATTTTTCCGCTAAAACTAGCATACCAAATCAAAAAAAGTCATAAATGGTTTTAGTAGACTTCTGATGGTTTTAGTAACTTCTGTAAGCACACAAGCTACTTTTTGGGTGCCATTGTTTGGTTGGGGTTTTTTACATTTTGGGTTTTTGTTGTTTCTTTAGTTGTTGGCTTAGTTGGGTTTTTTTAAGAAGAAAATCCTGTTCAACCAAAACATCTAACTTTTTTCCTTTGTATCAGGAAACAAAGTTCTTAAAGACTCTCTAAGTATTCAAATCACTGTTTTTCTTGGTTATTACATGGTTAATGACTGTCTATCAAATTCTCATGGAAACAGGAATTCAGAAGAACTTCAGGTCCTGTAATTCACTGAGAGTTAACAGTAAGATTGTAGTGAGAGTTATTTGATTTCATGGATCTTTATTTTTGTATTTCCCTATGATATTTTTTCATATTTCAAATTAATTCTGCAGGTACCAGCCTGGTGGAAGATACCTATCAATGTCTCGAAGTAAAATATTTGATGATGTCTAAGCTCCTCAATGCTAAAGAAAATTCAGTGGACATCTAGCTCCTACTCATTGCTTGGAAAATACTGTATTTGTGATACATCGCTGAACCATCAAAGACTGTTTCTGTTTTAAAAAAAGAATATGAAGGAACAACTATTTTGGAAATGCACATCTATGATGAGTTCACCACTTATGATAAGAACATACTTCTTCTATTGTAGATACTGTTGTGCATCAGTGTGGGCTTTTGTGTCATGATGAAAAGGAGAAAACTATTAATTTAGTAAATGGCAAATGCATAAATATACCTTGAACTGTATATAAGATTTGAACTGCAACAGTTTAAGTTCTAGGAAGAGATTTTCTGGAAAGATGTTTTTTGGACTTCAGCTGGTGCTGTGAGAGCATCATAATGCGTCCAAAGTGCATTATATCAATTACCATACAATTTTTTCTATTTGAACTTTAGCTCAAAATCTACTGAATAAAATTAAGGCTTCTTTTGCCTTCAGTAGTGTTGAATCAGACCCATATAAGGAGAAAGATTGAGTGGCAGGCTGTTCCTCATAAAAACATAAAAATACCCCTTCCAGTATTTAAAGAGTGGCTACAAAGAAGATAAAGACTGCCTTTTTACAAGGAGTCAAATAGAAAAGATGTGGGGTCATGGGTACAAGATACTCCTGGGGAGATTCCAGTTGGACACAACTGGAAATTTTTACACAGTGAAAACAATCATCTACTGGAATAATCTCCCCAGAGAAGTGGTGGATTCCCTTTAACTTTTAAGATTTGGCTGGGCAAGGTGCTGGCTTGTCTTGTCTAGAGTGTGCTTTTGCTGAGAAAGGTTGGACCATAGAATCATAGTCACAAAATGGTTTGGGTTGGAATGGACCTTAAAGATCACCTAGTCCCAACACCCCCTGCCCTGGGCAGGGACACCTTCCACTAGACCAGGTTGCTCAGAGCCCCATCCAACCTGTCCTTGAACACTTCCAGGGATGGGGCATCCACAGCTTCTCTGGGAAACCTCTGCCAGTGCCTCACCATCCTCATGGAGTTTCTTCCTAATATCTAATCTAAACCTACTCTCTTTAAAGCACTTCCCCCTTATCCTATCACTGCAGTTTCTGATGAAGAGTCCCTCTCCAGCTTTGTTGTAGGCCCCTTCAGATACTGAAAACCTTCTCTTGCAACCTTGTCTTTTCCAGGCTGAACAGTCCCAGCTCTCTCAGCCTGTCCTCATAGGGGAGCTGCTCCAGACCCCTTTTTTTTCATGGCCTCCTCTGGACTTCCTCCATCAGGTCAGCGTCCTCCTGTGCTGAGAGCCCCGGAGCTGGATGCAGTGCTCCAGATGGGGTCTCACCAGAGCGGAGCTGAGGAACAGAATTCCCTCACCTGCTGCCCACTCTGCTTTGGATACAGCCCAGGATACATTTGGCTTTCTGGGCTGTGAGTGCACATGACCAGGTCATGTCCAGCCTCCCATCCACCAGCACCCTCAAGTCCTTCTCAGCAGGGCTGCTCTCAATCACTTCTCTGCCCAGCCTGTAGGCTTGTCTGGGATTGCCATGACCTAGGTGTAGAGCATTGCACTTCACTTTCTTGAGCTTCATGAGGTTTGTACAGACCCACCTCTCAAGCCTGACCAGGTTCCTCTGGGTGGCATCCCCACCCTCCAGGGTGTCGACTGCACTGCACAGCCTGGTGTCGACAGATAATCCTTGAGGTCCCTTTCAGCCTGGTATTCTATGATTCTATGAAATTTGGTGGCATAAATTTTGGAGTGATGTGTGTTGGTGAAGAAAGGCTGTATTTTTTCTTTTCCAACATTATATGCAGATAAATGATTTTAGCATGTGTAAATAGTAGAAATTGAATATGGACCAGAGTTTCACTGTCTTAGGAGCATGTGTGCAATAGTGAGAATACATTATCGAAGATACCATGTCTGCTTAAGATCTTTACAGTGTAATGGTTCAAAATTTTGGCACACTATTGTTTTTGTAACTGTTAAGGAAATACGCTATGAAAATTGAGTTAAATACTGAAACATGATAATTTGCACGCATCTCAGGCACGGCTGTAGAGTATTTCTTTAAAAGAAGGGAAATACATAGCATGACTAGATAATGGCGAACACTTTTAATATCCTGAATACCCTGGTTGCATTATGTATCAGTTTTTAAGGTGCCTGTATTTTGCAGTAAGTTGTTGCAAAAAGAATAATACATATTTGTATGCCATTCAAAAATGCCAATTATTGACAGTGTAGAAAAGCTTCACATTAATTTTATTGGTGTAGATATATTTTTAAACCGTAGTTACTTGAATGAATTTTCAAATGTAATCATAAGGTAAAAGATGCGATCAAATTCATGATAACTTTGGTGATTTGAGTAACTTAAAATATGGCTTTTTTGCAGTTTGTCTGAAGTCTTTACCACTTGGGAGTTTTCTTATGTGCTTATTGCAAAGTTATGTTGAAAACTGAAAGAGAACATGTTTCTATCATATATTCTCTATCATGCTTCAAAAAAAGACATCTCTTAAAGCAGCTACAAATGAGTTGTTCAGAAAAGTAAGTTTTCATGAATGACATAATCTACTAATTTTTAAAAACAGTCTGTGTTTTCTCAAGTTTATTGTTAATGGGGATCTAACTCTACCTCCTGTGATTTAGTACGTGTTCTAACAGTAGTGATATTTGTAATATATTTATCTGCCTGTTTTAAAACACTGTATTGTTACTATGAAGAAGGAAAAAAAAATCTCTATTTGTATAGAAATAATTATATTAATAAATTGGCAGACAGACAATAATTGTCAGTTTTGTTCTTAGGTGAATACACTGAATGTCAGCCATGCCCACATGTATTCAAGCTCATGCAATTTCCAGATTGCCTATATGAGGGCACTTTTTTAATTTGGGTATTTTGTGTTTGTAAAAGCTTGTTCCAGGTCTTATGGCTGTATCAGGGACTGGAAGTTGAGAAAATGAGTCTCTCTTTATTCATAATTTTTTCTTCAGCATCTCTCTGTTAGCATCTATAATTTATTTTAGTTCTACTTAAAAGTGCTATCCTGAATTCAGCCTTATGTGAAAGGGTTTGTATATGGTTTTGGACATCCATCCACATGAATGCTCTTAGACTTGATATTTCTATTTTAAAAATTTGTATCTCATTTAATTGCCCAAAGTTTATTTATAAAAATCTTTGAATGGAAAAAGATTCAAGTTCTTTGCTTAACCCTTGAAATGTCACTGCAAAGGGATCTAATTCAGTGCTAATGGCAAAACAATAGCAGGAGTGTGTTTTTTTCTGAATTTCTGTGAAGTATCCTTACCTAGTCCTTGGTGACTTCAGAGACTTGGATCGAGCCTTCTTGGGGCCTGGTTTTTCCCCTCTCAGTGAAATGGTTGCAAACAGAATTTTCAGGGGAAACGTGGTCAGGATTTTATATACGAAAGATAACTGGTCCCTGGTGTAAGCCCTCTGTGCAGTTTTTGCTGGAATACAATAATTTGAGGAGTTAAATGCATAAATTAATGGCAGTGGGATTTAAGAGTCTGACATGGACATCCTGAGCTTGTTGAGGTGGGAATCCGCTGACCTTTTTTGATGTTACAGTGGAGTAAGGGAGTAACCAGCGGCTGCTTTTTTGAGCTCTGAAGATCTCTAAAGAGTTTCCTGGATTGCACTTGGCAATCTCTTGTGTGTCACGTCCTCCCTGGATGCTGTAAGTTGATAAGTGAAGTCGTGTTTCATCTTAGTGTGCATTGCTGACCAGCAGTTACTCTTGCTCTAATTATGTGCAATTTGTTGGCCAATTAATCTAAAATGTGTTGTGAAAACTGATTATAGGTTCATATAACTAAATCTGGAAGGCTTTCAATAAAGAAGTAGGGAGTACAACTGTAAAAGAACATTGTAGAAGTAAGGGATGTGCCTGCACAGCATTTGCTATCTGCTTGAGCTAGTTTTAAACTCGTTTGCTTACTGTTAATACAAATAATGCAGAACTTGCCTGAGGTCTCTGTGCCTAAGGATTTACCCCTCTCCTGAGAGGTGGTGGATGACCCTTCCCTGGAAATGATTCAAGGCCAGGCTAGACAGGGCTCTGAGCACTTAGATCTATTTGAAGATGTCCTGGCTGATAGCAGGGGGGGTGTTGGACTAGATGGCCTTCACAGGTCCCTTCCAACCCAAAACATTCTGTGAGTCTGGAGCGCTTCCCAGCCAGACTGTGGCAACTCTTGATGGGTTCTATGCTGCTGTAGCTTGAGTCCCAGCAGCGCTGCAGCTAGATCAAGTTAAAACTCACTTTGATATGTGGAGCAGTGACTATACTATAGGCTAATAGTGTTCCTGCATCCCATTTGATGCTCCAGATTAGGTGACCTGTTTAATACAACTCCCTTGCAAACTGTACTTTTGGGAACTGAGTGTTAATGTATTTTTCTGTCAGTACATATAGTCATATTTATTTGCAGCTAAATAATGTCAGTTATGGGTTTCTTTGTTATTTCACCTCTGAATACTGAGCAGTGAGTGTGTACATTTCACTATCATTTCCACAGTTTCCTCTTTGTCTGTAAACACCAAAAAAACCCCCAAACACCAAAAATCCTAGCCAAGTTAAGTACAAATGTTTGAATGTCTTCATGTCAAAGATTTAAATGAGTGAAAAGAATGCATGCCAAGTCACAATGACCTTCAAAAAGCTGGAGTGAAAACAGTAGCTACTTTAGTACTCTTTCGGTGTTGGAGTTCCTAAAAAGTACAGATAGCAAAAAGCTCTAGTCAAACTTAATACTCCTACATTAGATTTGTAGTTCCCTTTTTCCATATGTTTAAAAATATACACATTTTTATATGTATATTGGGAAATAAGTCCTCTACTCTGCTAAAAAGAGGTGCATCTCAGTAAAGTGAGGGAGTCTTTTTATGAAGGAAGGTAAAGGATATGTAACTTGTAAGCTGTGCTAATAGTGACACTTTGGGCAACAACAATGTAGCTTATTATTTAGGTAAAGTAATATGTAACAGTAAGAAAAACTTTATACTACTGTAACTTAGCACTGCTGGAAAAACTATGATATATAATTTGCCTTTATTTTGCAATCAAGCACTTGTAAAATAGTCATTAGCAGAATTAATAGGAATGGTGGAAAGCTGCTGTCTTTTCAATATTTATTCTTGCTGTTTTAAAACATAACTTGACAACAGTTTTTACATATGAAGTATTAAAAAAGTGATTACTATGATTTTCTGTGATTATGGTAATTTGTATTTTATTAAATTGATCTTGGAATACTGTAAATGTTATGTGAAAAATACTACGTATTGTTTCAGTTTTCATTATTGCTGTAATTACTTGAAATCTGAGGGGCATTCACAATACCAAATAGAGATCACTTTATGAAGGAGAACTTTTTATGAGGCTTCTTAAAGAAATCTGACTTGTTCATTACAGAAAAATATGTGCATCTTTATTAACAAGAACACTACTAAGGGGATATGTTGTGTCCTAGCTTTTTTTTTTTTTTCTTTGAAATTCAGAAAATTGTTACTTTTTTGAGCAGCTTAGTTTGTGAATCTTGTAAACTTTTTGAAACTTTTACATTCCTTTTCCCTAATGGGCTCTGCAGGAATATGTACTGCTTCATGGCAGTTATCTAATACTAGCTGTGCCTCTAAGTAGTCTAGTCTGAAGCTGAGACACTCCTACACCATTTGATTATGTTAACAGAAACTCAGCATTCCTAGCAAAAAAAAGCACGTTGAACTAGATCCCTTTTTAATACATTAATTGCTATCACTGATTATATTGCATTATATTTGGTACCTTCTGTTTGGGTCATATGGTAAACCCAGTTTGGTTTATTCTTTGTTTCTCTTAGAATGCATTGGAATATGTTCCTCAGCATGCTTTTGTGTGCATGGGTATGTTTTAGTTGTAATTGACAGGCAATAATAATATGCAGCTTCGTTTATTTCATCCGGATAATGTTGCTCTATTTGACATATTCCTGTGAACTATACTAGTTTTATAGTGATAGCTTAGCTGTCACCGTAGAAATTAATTATTTTCTATAGAAATACATTGTGTTTCTGTAGAGGTATCTGGAAGATAAGGGAATTCATTTGTAAGCCTAGGTTTAGTAAAAGATCTTCATTCTCCAGTGTATATCAAGATAGGCTGTAGGAGTGCTGCTTATGGATAGACTATCTTCTTTTGCCTTATGATACAAATATGTATGCATAAATACATTGTTTTGAAATTCAGAGTTACAAATTTTTCTCTGTAGTGTTCTAAATTATTGTTGTACTGGATATATTTTTGAAATGTATGTTCTAATATATAGTCAAAGAGTTAAGTTGGCATGAAATAAATCATTTCTGCAATACATTTTCCCTGGTGTATTTTAGATATTTGTACTTCTCTGAAATGTTTTTGAAGGCAATCTCTCAGAGAAATTAGACCTATTTCTTTTTTTCCAGGTGGAAATCATGTTTACTTTACAAGACAATCTGGCCTTGTTTTGATCAACTTTTTGCATTTTCTTTTAAGCAGATTAAAGGAGGAAACTTCTCATGAGAAGATTCTTGTTTACCTGGACATGTTATCAGAGTCTGAGGAGGAGGCTCGGTCCCTTTACTGACACTCCCCACAGCTGCCGAAGGCCAGGCAGCTCCTGCGATTATCAGGAGACAGAGGTGCAGCTGGGCTGTCTGAGGGTGTGAGTGTCCTGCAGCCCTGGGGGGAGGCTGTGAGGGCCCTGTGTGCTTCTGGGACTGACTGGGCAGTGGGTATTGCTGTGGGGTGAAAGTTGGGGTCCCTACACCACCCCCTCTCCTCTGTAAGCACTCAAACTAGGACATAATTCCCTCCAGTTGACCCTGGCCACTGGTGAGCCCCAGCACAGGAAGGACATGGATCTGTTGGAGCGAGTCCAGAGGAGGCCATGAAGATGATCAGAGGGCTGGAGCACCTCTGCTACAAAGACAGGCTGATAATGTTGGGGTTGCTCAGCCTGAAGAAGAGAAGGCTCTAGAGAACCTCACTGCAGCCTTTCAATACTTAAAGGGAGTTGATAAAAAAGATGGGGACCTCAGACCTTGGGGCCTATAGCAATAGACAAGGGGCAGCAGTTTTAAACTGAAAGAGGCTGGATTGAGAATTGATATAAAGAAGTTTTTTGCAATGAGAGTAGTGAGACACACAGGTTGCCTAGAGAGGTGGTGGATGCCCCATCCCTGTAACAGTCAAGATCAGACTGAAGGGGGGCTCTGAGTGTTGGAGGATGCAGCAAGGCTGTGGAGCCTAGCAGCAATGTAAATAAAAAGTGAACATCCAGTCATATGTGAAGGCTGGTAATAATATATAAATAACAGAGCTAAGAATAATTTTGGTATGTAAGATTCTGCAGACACAGTGTGAGTGCAGCTGTGTGAGAACAAGATGTAATATACTGGACGAAGCAATAAAAAGCTAAATGTAATCCATAATCAGAAAGGTGTCTAGTTTTTAATTCTAGACATCTGAGCACCCTTATCTGAATGAAGATGTCCCTGTTTATTGCTGAGAGGTTGGAAGTAGGTGATCTTTACCATTCTCTTCCAACCATTCTGTGATTCTGTGAGTGATCTTCTGTGTATGTTTGGTGTTTTTTTTCACAGAGGTGGTTTGAATAGTAAAGTGAGTCATTCTCTGCATAGTTAAGCAGCCACACTCTTCCTCCAGACTCAGTGTGATAAGTTACTCTAAATCTACCAGCACACAGTTTAGATAACAGGAATTGTCCTTATCAAACACTAACTTCCTACCATTCTTTGTCAGATGTTTATTTGCTTGGAGAGCAATATAAATCCTGGTGTTCAGCTGTTAGCAGTTGCTAACGAAACTACTTGAGTGCTCAGTGAATTTTACATCTTCTGAAATAGCATTTGACTGACTGAATTGCCAGGCTTGTGAATTAACTCTGCCCTTCCCTCTGCAGCTGTGCCTGCACAGTGCCATGGTGCACCTGCCACAGCATGTTGCTTGCACATCCTAGTCTCTGCTCTGCATGCTATGATAAAGATCTTAATCTTTTCTCTTCATAAACATCCTGTCTTTTGCATGTTGTGATGCATTGGTTCATTACACACCATTGCCTTGAGGATTTTTTGAGAGCTTTATCAAAAAGCCAAAGTTTCTCAGAGCCCAACTTCAGACAGAAGACACATTTTTTTCTTCCTTTCTTGGAGAACATGACCTGAGCTGCAAAGAGAGATTCAGCTCGTGAACAGGGGTCAGGTATCAGAGAAGTTTATGAATGTGGGTTATGCACAAACACAAGAAAAGCTCTCATGTTCCTTCCTCAGAAACAGTTTATCTGGTTAAAAGTGTGTGTTTTGAATTGCTCAGTCAACATCAAAGCAAGTGAACAACGGAGGCAGTGCCTAGGCATGCTCTGTGAAAAGCCACTAAGCCTTTGAAATCCATGTGAACACTTAAACAATTCACTGTCAAACAAGATAATTTCCAAAGCTCAGGAAGGTCATCTATTCTAAGTAAAGTTCTTGAAGACAAGATGTTTGTGGGAATTTTTCTTGTGTGTTCCCTATTCCTTTTCTCCCCCAGAGTCTGGCTCCTTCCATAAGCACTTGTACTTCTGTATAAACATCATGCTTTTTATTTTAGAAGATTTTACTGGTTTTAAATCTAAGGGAATAGTGAACAAATTGCAAAAGTGGTGTGCTACTCCAGTTTGCAAGCCTGAGCCTTCAAGCTCAGGTTTAACAAATAACTAACTACTAAGTCTCTTGCAAGAGGCCAGCACCCATGCCAACCAGTGTGACACAGCACCATCCCCTTGTGTGTGTCGCAGGGTGTGGAAAGGAATGAGGCAAAGTCAACCCAGGGCAGAGAGAGATAGGACAAAGGAAGTGGGTTGAGAGGCAAAGCAGAATGTGGGAGACTATTTGAGCAAGGTGGCAAGGGAGGTGTGAGCTCTGCTGGCTCCTGGGGTAAGCTTACACCTTTTGCTGCTCCCAGCCTCACCTCAAATTTTCTGTAGGAAATCTGATAGCAACATGCTGACAGCTTGGCTGTTGAGGCCTAAAAATATGTAGCTTTGACTGCCAGGAGCAATAAAAACCTCTGTTGGACTCAGTACTGTGCAAATAACCTGTAGCTTTTGCCTCTCATTTCTGGTATCAAACCTCTGCATAGTTCATGGCTTGAAGAGTATCCTGACAGAAGGAGAAGGAGGAAGAGTGTTGTGATGGAGTGTGAGCAATCGCGCAGTTCAGAGCACCAAAATAAAATGCTGATTTTTTTGTGCCTCTCAGACTGTTCAGTGATGGGTTATGAAGACATAGGCGGTTGGAATCAGGGTTTCTGGACTAATGCTTAAAAGGGCTTCACAAATCCCCTTGTTATCCCCGAGCAGTAAACAGAGACTGTGGCTGCAGGCTTGAATGCTGATGTGCTGTAAAGTGATAGCCAAGCCAATGCAGAACAAGGGGACAGGGATCTGCAAGCTCAGGGAGTGAGTGTGTAGGCAGGGTCTGTCCCAGGTACCCACAGAGGTGGGAGCCCTCTACTAAAGGGGGCAACAGCACGAGCTTTGGTGACTTGTACCCCTGTTGTCAGTTCTGAGTGATTTGGAGGGGATTTACATGTAGAAATAAATTAAAACCCTAAAAACACTTCCAAAAAATGGGATGGACTTGCTTCCTCTTTAAGCAGATATCTGTTGAAATGCTGCAGCAATATAATCAGATATTCAGTCAACATTTACTGAGAACAATTAGTACTAATGAGCCTTAGGAATTACTAGGAACAATAATTACTAGCAAGCATTTGGAACTAACAAGCTTGATTCTATTCTCCTTGAAATGAAGACCTTTGTCAGTAGCAATAGCAGACCATGTCTTAGGTGGTTATTTCTCTGAGAACTGTTACAGAACTTGACTGAGTTCACTAGTGTATTTGAATAAAGAACAAATATGAGACCAGTCATTTGATGAGCTACAGATTCTATCTATTGGAGCCCATAGCTTGTCAATCCTTTGGAGGAATCTCAGCTGTAATATTCACAGCGTAGCAATTTGTGGCAATTTTATTTACCATAGGTCAAAATAACACTTCCAAGTACTTTAGGGTAGATAGACTGGGCCAAACCAGTATTCCTCCAGAAGACTATGTTCAGCAACAAGGCTGAGAATAGCTGGCCCAATGTCACAGTAAAGAAATCTGAGCTCTTGATTTTTGCTCTGAAAATTTTTGGCACTTGCAGAGAACAGTAAAACATGACAGTCTGTAAAATTATTCTCTGGTTCCAGCAGTACAGTATTGGATTCAATAGTAGTTTCCTTGGATGCTTACACTTTTGAGATATTTTTCATTTCTCTATTGCTTTAAAATCAAGAACTGTAATAGTCTCTGCTGTCTGCCACAAAATCAGGAAGAGCAGGCTAGCAACTGTTATCCTATGTAGATCAAGAGAATTGTTAATGAAA
The DNA here is from genome assembly GCF_022539395.1 of Myiozetetes cayanensis. Lineage (NCBI taxonomy): Eukaryota > Metazoa > Chordata > Aves > Passeriformes > Tyrannidae > Myiozetetes > Myiozetetes cayanensis. The sequence goes on from NW_026087631.1 coordinate 61,382,354, forward strand.
AAAAAATCTAGATAAACAGTGAAATTTGTATTGGATTTGATTGTTCCTTCTTTTCCAACATTTTCAAATTTTCTCTGTTCCCAACTTTCTGTTGTTAGTGATCAGAGAAAGAGACACAAAACTTTTCTTCACATGGCACGAGAAGTCCACAACTAAGTAAGGATGAAATACGGAGACACAAGACATAGGAGTGTCCATCCCAGTGGGCACTTTGCTGCATCACACACCTTAATTTTCTGCAGCAGAGCAGGAAGGATTAAAAACATCAGCCATGTTATACCAAACCTCTACTTCAAGGAATTGAGATCTTTGAGTATCATAGTGGTATGCCATTTGATTCATAAAACTCAGCTAAGTGCTGGACTTACATTTGTAATGGAAGAAAAGAAAGGCTCTTTAACTGGGTGCTATTGTTTTTAAGCATTGCAATTTCTACTTACTTGTCAAATCTGTAAATTTTGAATTCTTTAAATTTTAATGGTTTAGAAGTTAATGAAGTTGGTTAACTCTTCAGCTGATCCTGTTGAAAAGAATAATGAATTATTTATTAAAAACATCCTTGATGCTTGTTACCGCTGCAAAGGTAAGCTTAAATTTCTTCCAGAACTTGTACTTGCAAGATTCAATTTCTTTCACAGCGTGTCTGCTTGTACCTTGGAGCACGTACCTTCTTTCAGCAGCCTCCTTGTCAGCTACATGTGTGACTGTCCCACTCAAATGCTGCCACTTCCCATCCCACACCACCGCACACTCGCCTGGACTGCTTGCTCCTTTCCTTGTGACAGGAAATCATGGGTTGCTTTCCACCAGACCTGAGTGAAGATAAGTATCTTTGTGCTTGAATAGCCCCAGTTTGCAAGTGAGACAAAGTCCTGCCTTCCAGAAAACCACAGACAGTCTTGCAAAACTCTACACAACAGGTTGTGCTGGTGGGCAAAATCTATTTAAGTATCTGTCTGTGTGTACAGCTCATGTGGACAAGCTAGCTGTCCACACCAGCCACCCAGTGAGAAATTTGCTGAATGTTCTTCATGACAGCTCCAAACTCATTAAATCCCTGAGCTCAGTGTAGTGATAATTTCATCTTCCTCATCAGTTGAAGAACTCGTTTCCAGAGTTGTCTCCAAGGTTTTACACTGACTATCGAATAAGATTTGGGAAAAACCAGAGCAGAATTTTTTGAGAGGAGCCTCACCCTCCCTCCTGCAACAATGAAGGACTAGGCTGAGGTCTTAGAATGGAGAGAAGGAGTCAGTGTTTGTGCTGGTTTGGATCTGAGTTGTGACATTTCAGAACAACCATGTGTCAGGAACCCCTAATTCAACACATTGTTCCTTTCCAGGAAACGTCTCTAGGAGTGGACTGGAGAGTCAATGAATTAAGTCTTTAGTAAACTTTGCAAAAGAAGCCTTGTACCACCCAAGGGTTGCTCCAGTGTGCTCCCTGACTTCTGAGTTAGACATCAAAGCAGGGGATTGATGCCTTACCCATTCCACACACAGATTTCTCACGCTGATGACCAGGGATGTCCCAATGAAAAATCCAAAACCTCAAGAGAAAATGTCACTCCACTCAAGTAAGAGACCTGTTGGTTTTGTGCTTCCTTTCCACATGCCTCAGTTTAGTTTAGTTTTGAAATGCTTAGCATTTTATTCAAAGCACAAAATCCACCAGGGAAATATCTGGACTTGAAACTGTAGGACTTAATTCTTTGAATGTGTTTACCTAAGGTCTGTTTTATCTTGAAGCATTAGCTTTGGCTAGGAATAACATGGTAAAGAACTGTATGTGCATGGGCAAGGGAGAGAGAACTTCCACTGAATGACTTTTGCAACCTTACTTCATTATTTGAAGCACATTATTTAAAAAGCCACTGTCTGGGACTGTGAGGAATGGTGGCGGGCTTTGCAGGTAACACAAGCTGCCAAAGGAACTGTTCACAGAACAGACCAAGATTGTGCACCTGCCCTCCACAGACCTGTTGGAGTTGCTGTCAAACCCTTTTTGGTATTCAGCAGTGCAGTCCTGGCCACCAGAGCACTTGGTACCTTGGCAGAGACTGGACTATTCCCATTTTAACTCACGTGATATTTCCAATATTTTCAAATGGAAGACATTTTTAACATATAGCCGTTAACTCAGCCTCACTTCTTTTTCCTCTGGATTCTTCAGAGGCTAAAATGAATCTTTTCTTCAAAAACGAGGAATTAATGCTTGCTTTTTCGCAGCACTAGGGTAAAAGGAGGCAAAGAATTCACAGTTAGTTCTGATCTGAATCACATCTGTGACAATGTCAGTGAGAGAAGAGCTGTCAGGCACCAAACCTCTCAGAAAGACCCACTGACTGGGGGTAAGTCTCTCTGCTCTCATCCTCCCAATTTACCCACTTGTCCCTAACTAAGAAAAAATGCTATTTTGTGTCATGTAATGACAAACCTCCAAGATAAGCTTGAAGCTCCAAGTTTCCCAAGGATCAAAGTCCCCCTGTTTTTCTTTAGAAGCTGAAACAGTCCCAGGACTTCTCCCACCTTTTTTCTTGATCCTGTATGACATGTTTGTGATGGCAGGAGAAGGCTGTGCCAGGTCAGGCAGCACAATATCAGAGGAAAAGCTGGACTTGCACACTGGAGTTGCCACTTGTAGGAGTCTGTTACAGTCAGGAAGTGGCACTGTAGCCTCTGTCCTTGGCAGAAGTGGCTGGTGGTGGAATAAACATGCCATTCTTAGAGCTTACATAATATTTATAGTAGTAGTAGAATTAGAAATAACATTTGTCTTGTAATATTCTATTCTAAGAAATGTTTTGCGCTTTTTTTGTGGACCGACATTTTGGTTTGGGGTGAGTGCTTTGTGGTTTTGGGTTTTTTTCTTTTCTTCTTGACATCATCAAAATGGCCATCTTTGGTGACTTCCAGGTCGTATGACTGTTTGTAGAAAAACTTGTGAGGTTTCATCCATCAGAAGATAGTGACTTCCCCCTGTAGATAACAAACATGACAGATTATGCAATTTCTGGGTAGATGATGTTAGCAAATTCCTGTTAGCATTATCTGGTCTCAAACACAGGAATGGTGTATCAGAAACATGGCAGTAATTGTAGTCTGGTTTCTTGTTCATATGGTAAGACTACATTTTTCGCTACCATAAATCCATTTGAGACAATATGACAAATTTGTTTTTAAAAAGGATAAGTCTTCAGACAGAAATAGTAGTTTACAAATAGTTGAATGCTGACTTGTGCCAATATTCCAGACTTGATTCTGTGTAAACAGCTGCATCCTGGTAGCTGCTAGTGGTTTGTACTGGGACAGGTTCCCCATCAACATCAGTGTCTGCAATGAGGATGTACTACAAGACACAGACTGAGAACATTGACAGTGTAAAGGGCTGTGGTTTGCGTGACTCACTTCAGGGAGTAGTATAGACACTGGCACTTCATCTCTACTGCATCAGGCCTAACCACACACCTTATATGCCACACTTCTAAAATCAGAAAGAGCTTTGCCAGGGAGTAAATTTAAGACTTGACTAGTGGAAAAGGTCTTGGAAGACAGCATGGGCTGTAACATGTTGAAACTTGGCATGTGGAGTTAGAAAAGTGTGGGGAATCCTGCTACCATTTTTGCAGCATGGGGTGTGCCTACTTGCCTGCATTTCCCTGTCTGTTGCCCACTACAACATGTGCCTGCAGATCTGTGCCTCTGTCCAATGTTCCTTGGTCCCTTCCCACTCTATGCACTGTATGAGGTGAGATCATGAATGATGGGCTGGAATCAGTGGTCTCCCACTCCTGATGGCATTCCCACCTAACCTGCAGATAGACAAGACCACCTGGGTTATGGAAGAAAACCTTGTGTGCATTTGGGGGAGTTAACATAGATTTTTTTTTTGTTCCCAGCAGTTGTTCCCAGGTCAGACAGAAGGAGAACAAAAGTGTGCAGGAAAGCACATGACACAGCAAGGACACATTTCCTACAGGCTGGACACAAGGATCTGTGCTGGATGATCCAACTAACTGATGTCAAATCTGCTGAGCGTACTATCACCTCTATTTAAAATCATCCTTGATTATCTGCTTGGTCACTTGATCAGAGGGTCAAGTGAGGGGCCTACACAAAGACATCACTACCCTGCAGCCCATATGGAGAGAGACATCACCTGCCTAACTTCCCTGCTCATAAAGAAACCACCATCTCATTTCAAGGGAAATGGCAATGGGCAAAGCAGTTTCACTGTTGAGACAGACCTCAGCTTTGTGGGTGTGAAAATATCACACACAACATAACAGTCAAACTTCCCATTAATGCAGTTCGCAGCTGGCAACATGAGTCATGTACCTCAGAAAGAGCAGGAGTGATGTTACAGAGTGCCTGTTGGACCCCTGCTAGGAGATGAGTTGGAAAAAGCCTTCATGCTCATCTCCCTTCTATTGTGCTTGAGGTCTTGTTTTCAGTCAAAAAGAAAGAACAGCTCACATATAAGTAAGGCCAAGAATTTACTGTTAGTTAAAATCTAAAGAGTGTATTATTGCTAATCCAAATCTAATTGATATAGAAAAAGAAAGAATAATACTGCAGTTTTAACTTCAATGTGGGAAAAGTGTCAATAATAATAACAAAACAATTGCAATATACAATAATGCAGATACAATACACCTATTTTTTATCCATTTTCATGGATTGTACTCACCCTTCCATTGTTCCTCTAGGTCTTAGATTCACCATCTTCAGACTGCAAAATTACTTAAAATTGTAAATCTTCAGCTTCCGATGCAATGGCAATGCCAGGTTGCAGGGCTACTTTGCTGCTTTTCCAAGCATTTCTTGCTTACCTCTCAGGGAATTAGGCATGTTAAGGTGTAGTACATCCAACACAAGTCCATATGTCTCTAGCTGAATGTTTACTGATGAAAGAGTCATAGAATCAGCTGGGTTCGAAAGAACCTCTGAGATCATCAAGTCCAACCATCAAGATCCACTACCAGAGACTATCCAGATTTTGGAAGTTTTAGAATTCAATAGGTATGAGTGGAGCAGCACAGCAAGGAACAGCTTTTTATTTTTATTTTTTTTTAATCTCTCATACTATGCTTCACTAAATTAAGCTTTGGTGCACAAACATACATTTCAGGACCTTTCCTATGCTGCCTAACTGGAATTAAAGGTTTGAATTTTTTACGTCAAAGGCATGAGAAAAATCTTCCTGGTCAGATAATTCCCTCAGCATTATGATTTTTTCAGTTTTTTGTAGTTCACAGGGAAGTAAGGAAGTAAGCAGATGGAACCAGTTTACATGTACCCACTCATGTGAATTCTTTAAAAAAAAAAAGACTTTTATACTATGATCTGTTTGGCTGGAGCCTTTAATGTCATTGTAATAGAAAGGGACAGAACACTATAGAGTGACATCTCTAATTGGATTTCCAAAACTGATGTGTGTGGGGTTGGCAGTTTCTCCCAGTCAAAGCCACAGAAGTTCACAAGTTCTAGCTGGAGCCTCTTGTCTCAGTGGTCTGTTTTGTCTATGAAAAGCATGCCCAGATTGGATGCTGGAGGATGAAACTAATAAAAAACAATTCAAAAGCCAAACTATAGGGAACCAGTAGATAGTGGAGAAGGGGCCTATCTTCATCTTAATCCCATATATGTGCCCTGTGAGAGCAGTGGGCTCAGGTCAGAACTCTATGCTGTGATGGCAGGTTGCCCCATCTCTGCTGAACATCATGAATTTCTGTGAGAGACTCATTCCCTTGAAAGCTTTGAGGGAGACTGACTCCAAACTCCCTTAGGCTTGCCTGAAGTATGTCAAAGACACATAGACATGTCCACTTTTAAGATAGGGAATGCATGCACTTATTTTAAGAGAGACACTTTCCCAGAGATCTAAAATTTAGTGGCTTAGGAAAGTGCACAAGGTGCTAAGCAATTTTAATTCCACCAAAGGTGAAAAGTAGCATCCTCAGAAAGGCTGATGTCTGATGACCTAGCCTGGAATTACAAATGTGACTTCTTTAAGTCTGACTTAAGTTTGACTTCTACACCAGGCAAACAGGAAGAAAGGAATTTTGGAGTTGCTGGTGAACAGCCAGCAGTTTGCCCAGGTGGCCAAGAAGGCCAATGGCATCTTAGCTCCAACAGGACCAGGGCAGTCATTGTCCCTCTGTGCTCAGCACTGGTGAGCTGGTGAGGCTGCACCTCGAGTCCTGTGTTCAGTTCTTACTTCAAAAAGGACATTGAGGTGCTGGAGATAGTCCAGAGAAGGGCAGCAGAGCTAGTGAACACATTCGATGAGAAGCAGCTGAGGGAGCTGGAGAAGGAACATCCTGAGGGAGCAGTTGTTTAGCCTGGAGAAGAGGAGGTTCAGAGGAGACCTCATCACTCTCTACAACTACCTGAAAGGAGTCTGTAGCCAGATGGGGGTCACTCTCTTCTGCTATGTCTAAAGCCAAAGAATGAGAGGTAGTGACCTTATGTTACAGCAGGGAAGGTTCAGATTAGATATAAGGGAAAAAAATGTCACCAAAAGGATGCTCAGGCATTGGAATAAGTTGCCCAGTGAGGTAGTGGAGTCACCACCTCTGGAAGTGTTCAAGGCATGTCTGGATTTGCACTTAGAGATATGTTGAGGGTTCATTATGGTGGTGCTAGGTTGACAGTCGGACTCAATGACCTTGAAAGTCTCTTCCAACCTTTATGATTCTGTGATTCTGAGGACCATGCTTAGACTTTCATCTCCTTCTGTTTTTCTTGAACATCTGTGTGATGCAGCCAGCTGGTTGCCAGCAGTGCTGTTTTCAGCTAGAAAGTGTTAGGACCAGCCCATGCCTCTCCTTCTCCTCAGGCTTTGATCGTTGAGTCCCAGCAAATCTGAGTTAGAGCCCTTGTCACAAGGCTGGCAAGCCTGTTGGCAGAGACACTGTTGCTGGACTTTTCCAACCACATCACCTCTTCCCTTGCAGCCCTCGTTTATCAGGTGAGAATACCCCAAAATCTTGACAGCTGCTTGCAATACTGGATTGACCTGCAGGCTATGACGACTGAGCACTTGTGGTATGTGTAACTGTGAGAACGTCTCAAGGGGCAAACGTGTTAGTGGGTTCAGAAACTTGGGGCTCAAGAAACTCGCGGAGAACAGCTCCGGTGGTGTAACAGCTCAGGAAGCTAGGAAATATCTGATTGCTGTAGGACAGATGCAGCAGAACTCCTGAGGGATGAGGCATGCCCATTGCTTATAGCTCAGTGGTGGCTGCTGTGGGGATTAAGAGATCGGGCCAAATAAACTTTTAAAGGAGTTGAACGTTCAGGTTCTTGTGGTCATAAGACACAGGGTTTTGGGCACTGCAGTATTAGGAGAGGGTAAATTCCAGTACTGGGTGTTCTTCTATTTTGAGATCTGACCCTGGGTCTTTAGTCTACTGACACATCCCTGTACAAATCTGTTCTTCACAGACAGAGAATGGAGACCTTCACTGAGACAACAGCTGCTCCTCTGCCAAACTGGCACCATCTCAGGAGTCCTGCACAGAGGAGCCTGGCAATACCTCATCTTATGGGTGACAAAAGTCACTTCTAAAATGTGCAGGCCATGGAGAGAAGGGACTCTGGGACATCATGAAGCTCTCTAGAGCAGGGGGTGTCCACAGCCATGTTGGTGAGTATCACCAGCATGTTGAGTGCTGAACTGTGCTGCCCTGTCAAGCATGGCCTAGTCAATAAAAGCATCTAACTCACATGTCACCAGCATGTTTCTGGAGTCAGGAGCCAAAACAGTCCCTGGTAATTGGGAGAGGAATCTCCAGAGAATAACAAGAAATAGCTACATCCTACTTGTGGTTGTTTCAGAAATGGTACCACACAGGCTGAAGTCTCAGCTGCAGTCAGTTTGGCTCCACGGGCTGGCAAGGAAAGCATTCCCCTCCCTGCCACTACTTCAGCTCCTCCCTCCACCACCTTCCTCCAGATACTCCTGCAGCAGGGCCTTGCCTGGCTCTGCCGTCTCCTCTACAGCTACTGACATTGCTACCCATTGCTACTCCTGCCTAATGGTGCCTGCATGATTCCATTTACCTGTAAAACCCCACATTTCCGAGGACTGGGAGGGGTGCAAAAAAGTTATCAAGACTTCCCCTCTTGGCATATTCCTGTGCCAATTGCAGAGACTTCACAACCACCCTTCCTTCCTCCGGCCATTCCAGCACTTTGTGATTGTCTTTAGGGAGGCCTTTCTGAGGAGCAGCTGGCTGAAACCTTCTTTCTGGTTTTGGCTCCCTCCTCTTTGCCCCTTCACTAAGGACAGATTGTTCTGTTTCTGGTTGCAGAGAGCTGCAGACTGTTCTTATTCTATTCTTCCTTAGTTGCCCCAGTTTGCAATGATTAAGGACAGCTTTTCAGCATCAAGAGGTATTTGATCCCACTAAATGCTGAGCCCATTTAACTGTTTTCTTCTGTGGACAACATAGAGAGAGGGTTGAGTACAGAAGTTTCTCATGCATGTTAGTCTTCCATTGTATTGTTTCACTATGGTTGACAGAAACTTGCCAATATTTTTGAGAAATGTAATAGAATTAAAAAAAGAAACCTAACCCCCGCAACATTGTTTTTTCCACTTGGCCTGAAATATTTAAAACCTTAAAGTTTCATTCTTTCAAGGCATGGGATAAAAATAAGCAATTTTTAATAAACATTAGTTACTGAGCTTCTTAGAAAGCTGAAGTATCTAGTGTTTTAATTTTCCATTCTCCAACTGAGAGCAGATTTGTGGGAGATTTTCAAGAAAAATAAAAAGTCTAAACAATTACCTGCACTTCTGGAATGCTCTGGTCTCAAATCACCTTCAAAAATTTGTCGAGTTACACATGCCTTTAGCAGCTGACATAGTGTTAAAAATTAGAGTCTGTTTGTGCTGCACCAGAGTGAAGGGAGAAGGCAAGTAAAGGTAAAGGTTACAAATGCTGTAGATGTGTAGCCAAGCAGATCAATCCATTGTGCAGGAGCTGCTGGCAGAGTGCACTCTGGAAAGGCTCCTCGGCCCAGAGGGATGAACTGAGGGTCAGTGCTGTGGGATCAGACCCACATGGAGGGACTGGACCGCATCTCTGTTACCATCAGATCTGGGAACAGGACCAAACAGGCAGGTGGGTGGTGACCCCCCTGTTTGGAATTAGTTCCGTAGCATAAGTGTAGTCTGCATGTGCCAGCTGGTCTTTGCTCTGAAAAGCAGACAATTAATTTCATCTGGATTACTAAAAACCTCACAGGGACAGAGTGTTTTTGAATATAAAAGCATTTTATTTGGAGTCAGAGTTTAGCTGGATTTGGAACTAGGTGATCTGTAAGGTCTCTTCCAACACAAACCATTCTGTTTCTGTGATTTAATTGGATTATATCTTGGTTTAAAATCAGAATACTTTTCCCTTGACAATGTACTTACCACAAGGGTTTCTTTTTTAGTGTATGTGAAACTTTCTTAATTTTAATGACAGGAAAAAAACCCTGAAGGTTTATCCTGTAAAATTAGTCTTCTTTGGTGCATAGTGTTCTGAGACTTCATCCTTACTACTTCTTTTAACCCCCTAATTTAGTTGTATTGAACACTAACAACCATGGTGATTTATCTACCAGTGAGAAGCAGATGTGTTTACTTCTCACAGCTGGAGAGCTTCTCCGCAATGAAGGTCACAGGTGGCACATTAATAAACAGTGCTATCACATGAAAACTAAATACAGCAAAACACCCAGAGCCTCCTTTTTTGAGACAATTCTTATAATGCTTCTAAGGCATTTCTTATACCTTCCCTCCTGCCTAAATTCAAAGTGAAGTTTCCAATTTTGGAAACTTGAATTGACAAGTTCTCAATCTCTGTCATGAGTTTCTAGATCATGTTAGACCTCATAGTATGTTTTTCTTAATAGATTCAGTCCACTGCTGAACCACAAACTCAGCAGAGAGTCCAGGGTGTTCAGGTAAAACCAAAAATCAAACATGTATGTATTCAGAAGAAGTTAGAAAATGGGGAGGAAAAATTCCAGAATTCTGATGAAATGTCTATCTCCTTTATGATAAATTCTGAATTCATAGAACTGTACTTGCAGCTTTGTACACTGTAATGAAGGGAATACAATAAAATAAGCTTCATCACAGCCTGATGCATATTAACCATTTTTCAAACTAGTAAGTCATTAACCAGCTCAGATATGGCACAGTCCAGTTTCAAAAAGGTGTATGTGGAAGGGGAACTAAACATCCATGTGTGTCTGTACATGCCTTAACTCACTGGCAGAGGGCAGAAAAGACAGCAGAAGTGTGTTGAGTATCCACATGTTAAGTTCACTTATTTTTTTTGCTTTCAAGAGCCCATCCTTGTTGTTCTAATATACAAGCACCCTTTTAAAATCAATGTAAATTCTGCATCTGAGGAATTTCTTTACTGAAGTGGAATGTTGAATTCCAAGGACCAACTTGTTCAGTGGAAACCATTTCTCCATGCCCTGGTGCCTCTGCAGTGTGTGAGCAGGCAGTAGGAGCTGCTCTTCCCATGCCAGCAGCCCAAATATTTTTCCTAGGCCCTTATCTCTTCTGTATTCCCAGGAGGTCTCTGGAGATCAATTCCCAAAACAAAGCTAGTAGACGGAGGGATGTTACATTTTCACAAGGTCAGTATTTCTGAATCAGTAAATGATAAAAAAAGTTGTTTCCTGCTTGTGCATTAATGTGCAATCAGCTGCCAGATGAGAGATACAAAATAATATTTTAAGTCTTGCACAAGCTTTGGTTTAGTACCAGGAAGTACCTGTCGATGAAAGATAAGCAGCCCGCCAGGCTGCAAGTGGCACTACCCTAGCAATTGCCTGAAACAATTTTCTGCTTTTGCCAGGAAACAATGCACTTTTTCATTCTTGCTCAGTGTTTTATCAACGGCCAGAACTGGGCTTTGCCTCCATTTCATAGAATCACAGAATCAACTAAGTTGGAAAAGACCTCTGAGATCATTAGGCATTGGAATGGCCTGCCCAGAGAGGTGGTGGGTTCACCGTCCCTGGAGGTTTTTAAGATGAGGCTGGATGTGGCACTGAGTGCCATGATCTGGTAATCACAGTGGGGTTGGATCAAGGGTTGGACTTGATGATCTTGGAGGTCTCTTCCAACCCAGTTAATTCTATGATTCTATGATCAAGTCCAACTTTTGACCCTTGTCAACTGGACTATGGCACTAAGTGCCACATCCAGTCTCTTCTCAAATACCTCCAGGGACAGTGAATCTGCTACCTCCCTGGGCAGCCTCTTCCATTGTCTGATCACTCTCCCTGTAATGAATTTCTTTCTAACGTCTAACCCAAACCTCCCCTGGCAGAGCTTGAGGCCATGCCTTCTTGTCCTACTGGTGGTTGCCTGGGAGAAGAGACCAACCCCCACTTGGCTACAACCTCCTCTCAGGTAGCTGTAGAGAGTGATGAGGTCTCCCCTGAGCCTTCTCTTCTCCAGGCTAAACAATCCCAGCTCCCTCAGCCTCTCCTCATAGGACGTGTGCTCAAGTCCCTTCACCAGCCTCGTTGCTCCTCTCTGCACCTGCTCCAGCACCTCAATATCCTTCCTGAACTGAGGGGCCCAGAACTGGACACAGCACTCCAGGTGTGGCCTCACCAGTGCTGAGTACAGGGCAAGAATCACTTCCCTGGTCCTGCTGCCACACTGTTCCTGATGCAGGCCAGGATGCCATTGGCCTTCTTGGCCACCTGGGTATACTGCTGGCTCATCTTCAGCCACTGTCAGTCAGACCCCTTCCTGCCTGGCTGCTCTCCAGCCACTCTGTGCCCAGCCTGTAGTGCTGCAGGGGGTTGTTTTGGCCAAAGTGCAGGACCTGGCATTTGGTCTCATTAAACATCATACCATTGGATTCAGCCCCTCTATCCAGCCTATCCAGGTCCCTCTGCAGAACCCTCCTACCCTCCAGCACGTTTTCCATATGCTCTTACACTACCTTGTAGGTGCTGCTACTGCCATCAGGTTTGGTCCTTTGCGTTTACCTTGCTGCTGCCCGACAGGGCCAGGGAACATGGCACAGTCTATTTCTTACACCTAAGGAGTCTACCAACACCGTGATTCCTTACCCAAGTGTTATATTATCTCACTAGCGATGTTTGTGACCTTCTGCAGACAGAGTTGCTAATAGCTGTGTCTAGACAGAGAACAATTTTTCTTCATCATATGGGTGTTTAACCTTTTCAGTTTTCTTCTTACTGCAAATGAACACAAGCCCAATGTCTCCCCAGAGTTTCTAACCACCAGTGGGTCTATAAAGTGGCAATTAATCAGAAGGAAAAACATACACGCTGCTGAGCTGTTTTTTCTGAAATACAGTAGACAGTCTTTTATTTAAATTCTCCTATTAGGTTTTGAGTGAAAGATTGAACCAGCGAGTTTTTTCAACCCCGTCAACTATGTAAGTAGGGAAATGTTCTGAAAACATAGCCAAGGCCAGCATGGCAATGCAGCACCTTCCCACAATCATTCCTGGCCTACTATCTCAGTGGGGGGCAGCACGAGGCATTTCCTACTCTCCCACATCCCCATCTACTCCCATGTGGGCAGCGATGAGAAGAAGGGCATTATTTTTAAGAGTTAAAACACAAAGAGTCTCAAAAGCCCACAGCAATCACCCAGGGAAGCAGTGTAATTGCAGGTTGGGCCACCGCAGACTCCCGTGTGACCTTGGAGATTAGCTGGTAAACTCCAGGCCTCCCAAAAAGGGGGGGTAAGGCAGCTGGGTGTGTAAACAAGTAGAACGAGATCTATAAGTAAGCTTTGCAGCAAGGCCTCTCATCACACTCTCAACCTGTTGCCTGAGCCCGGCTGCAGAGAAGCAGGTGGGACACAACCCCCTCCCGGTGCTCTGAACACGTCCAGTCCTTGGTGAAAACCTTGGGTTCGGGATAACATTGCAGGTAGAGGGTTTTTTTCTCCTGTTTGTTGCCTTGCAGTAAGTTTCTCCGATCGGCCAAAAGCAGGTTTCTAAAATATATATAATTATATATATATAAAAATAATATATTATTATATATTTTATTATAGAATATATATTAATACTGTATATTTCTTATTTTATTAAAATTATATATTTTAATATGTATCATTTTATATTCATATATATATGCTGTCTATCTATCTATCTACCTATCTGCAAAATAGCAAGAGCAGTAATGTCCACCTGCCAGAAGGTCGGGGATGATGAAGTGAGAGGTGGGAAGCTGCTAGAGGGTGGGTCAGGTGGGGGTGGTAAGCCAGATTTTTAAAGAGGCGTTTAAATGGTTGCCAAATACTCTAATAGTTTTCGTGCTTTTAATAATTTAATGAAATTATAAGGAGTAAACCAAATATGTGCAATTGGTTTAGGCCACTTAATCTGTTCGCAGATCATAAGATATTGGGGTAGGTGGTATGCTACTCATGTCTTTGGCCAGGGCAGGGGCTTTCTGGAGTCTCAGGTAATCCAGAGGCAAGTATGGGCAGTCTGCCTGTCATGCTGGGGTGTTTTCCAGGATTTCATAGGAGGCTTTTGGGCTCAGCTGAAGGATAACATTTAAACAAATGGTGCAGAGCTTAGACTGAATCTGACTTCTTCCTGGTTTAATTCTGTGGCACAGAGGAATGTAAAAGGACCTGGCTGCTGAAAGGCCTAAGATTTTGCTGGAAAAACCCAGCCCAAAATTTAAGGTTCTGCATTTGTTTGGAATACATGCAATAATTTCTGTTCAGCCTGCACAACACAACATCGCCCATAGAAACAAACAGTGCTGAAAACGTGTAGCTATTGCAATTGCTCATGGCCCAGGCTGTTAAGCAAAACAAAACTCTCTAGCATTCAAAGTTAAAATAAGCACTGCTGGTTAATTTCACTGAGGGAGATGTCTGATAATCTTGGGTAAGATATAGGAATTAAAACCATGCACAATTATGGTTACAAGCTGTTCTTATTTTATTAATGAGTTTAATATGTTACACATTTGTACAGTGCACAGATAATTGTTATAGTCAGCAAACCCTGATTGCATCTTTAATTACTTCACATTATCCAAAAAGAGGCAAAAGCAAAATAAGTGGAAAGAGCATGTGATTTCTCCCTCCTTGCAACTGATTTGGAATCTTTTTTTTTTTTTTCCAATACAGCCTAAGAAGGGTTTATCTCCAGCTTAAACCAGCAGCCAACAGAAATAGGAAAGTGGCAAAAGTGCTTCTATGGACCAGGCTTGCATGCTGCAGGGTTAAATATGTTTAGCTGGTTTTCTGTATATACTGGATGTATAGAAAGGCTTCTCAGATACTACTGTGTGACACAGAAAGCCAGGTCATGTTTAAGATGCTTTAAGGTCAAGTGTAAGTGAAATTGCTTTGCAAACAGACTTTAATTGCTGAGCTTTGTATAGCGTATATGTTGGTATAGTTTGTATATGGTTTGTATAGTGTTCATTATTGGTGATTTTGTTATTGAATAATATAGAGAATGCAGATTTGCAAAGAGCAGCAGAAATATTATCAGTGTTTTTAACCATGATACATGGAGGTGGGGGAGATGTTGGAATACCTCTACCTATGGCATTAGTGGTATTATTGGAGTGCTCTGACCCACTTCAGAAGGAGCACTGGGAAAAAAAAAAAGTTCAAGCATAACTGCAGAATTACCTGAGATCTGGAAATTCACTTTGTATCAGGAATCCTGAGCTCTGCCTAATTATTTAGCCAAAGTGGATTTAAGAGACCTTCAAGTGCTTGTATCTGAAGAAATTTTTAATAGGTAACTCTTTAGCCCTTGCAAAAAAAAGTAAAACAGGATCTAATGATGGGGGAAATTCACTAGAAAAAAAAGAACACATTTTAAAAGGAAAATGATTCAATACTGGAGCAACTTGGCCTGGAGATGGTGAGTTCTCAGCTAGAAATTTTTGTAGATGTAGAAGCAAACCTACTTATTGCGGAGATAAGAGAGGACTGGCCAGTTTCAGTGCCTTTTATTGAGGCACAGGAGATCATAATAGATATCAAATCAGATTATCCCTCTCTAGTCTCAATTCATGAATCTTGCTGCAATGATTATTTGATGCACCTTGCAGTATGCTGGAAATGATTCCACTGAACCCGAGGTAACAAAATATTACACTTTTCTCATGGTGTGTGTTTGTGTAGATTTTTGCAGCGCGCAGTGGAGACAAATTATGTCCTCATATAAATACATATCAATACCTAACACAGTGTGGAAGCATATTGCACAGTGCTATGCATGCATTATGCACTCTGGGTATTGAAGTATAGTTGTTATATATTATATATAAGCTACAGTGCATAATTATATAATGGAGATATAGTTTGTGTTTATGTAACCTCACAGTATTTTATATTCTTTCCAGCTAAAAATTTCCCCTTAAGGACAGGTCATTGTTTACAGAAAACATTTTTGGCTGCTGATCTCATGCAGCTGTAAGGTCTTTCTGGTCACTGGTTAATGAGTTCCCAGAAGAACTTTGCTTGTTCTGTCTAAAGCAAAAACCAAAATGGTCTCTATTCTACCTCTCTAGACTTCTACAATAACCTAGTACTGAAACCAACTGCAGTATACAAAACCACTTTATTTTTCTGGTTTTCCAAGCTCAACTGGAGTCATGTGAAGGGGTTATAGAACGCAGTATATGTGACATTATCAGCAGCCATAGCCAATGCTCTGCAGACAGGAGCAGAGTAGTTAAGAAAAATAGTTTGATTTCGTTTTTCTCACGAGTTTTCTCTGGCTATTTCAATTCACACTTTTGTACATGCAGTGACAATGGGATTGGAAGTGCCACATGCACTAATGCCTCACAGGGCTGCCCATCTTCATCTCCTCATCCCAGCACTGCCTCAGCAGTCTTGGCCCTGAGCATGTGCCTAGGGGCAAGGAATCCTAAAATATTGTTTATGGACATGGACATGTTTATGGACATGGACAGCCTTGCTTTTTTTAGCACTAGGCACAAATACTGCCCGTGGGAGAAGGAGTGACCCTTTGCCAGCCCGGCCGTGCTCCTCTTGGTGGTGCTGTTGCAGCACTGCAGATTCATAGGCTGGT
This sequence comes from Myiozetetes cayanensis, assembly GCF_022539395.1. Taxonomy (NCBI): domain Eukaryota; kingdom Metazoa; phylum Chordata; class Aves; order Passeriformes; family Tyrannidae; genus Myiozetetes; species Myiozetetes cayanensis. Next base: position 61,398,447 of record NW_026087631.1, read on the forward strand.
TTTCCCTCTATTCCTCTGAGGGAAGCTGGAAGGCTTAATGTGACTTGGCAGAGTCTGAAGTCCCGAGGTTCTACATGCTGCCCAAGTTTAAGGTACTAATTTATTCTGCAGTTGTGTTAAAAAAGCAGGAAGTGTCATTTGTAGGTGATTGCTGTTGCTCAGACATGCAGCTCTGCTCTGGAGAATTAGGGCCTTAGTGGAACAAAAGCAAATGTAAGGCAAAGGTCCTCACCCAGGGTAATTTTTGTATTCCTGTGGTCAAATGCTATCAGCAAACCTCTTCAGGTGGAGGAGGAGGCTTGGCAGGGATGCAGGGAATATGGAGGCAGCCTCACTCTCCTGGTTTCGTCCGCCAGTTTTCACTGTATTTTCACGCTTTAGGCAGAAAATTCTTACCCAGGCATTCCTGTCTAATCACAGGGTGGTTGGCTGAGCTTTCCTTTCATGGCTGATGTCCTATATTGGCAATTTCCTTTCTGATAGAAGGATATAAGGAAAAGGAAATAGAAAGTCAAAATGAGTTGTCATGAAAGAGTTGCCTTGCAGGTGAGGGATTTGGGATGCTCCATATTCTAAGGCACGTTTCAGCACTATGCCTGAATGTGAATCACAAGACTGCTTTGGTCTTTCAGATGCCGGGCACAGCAAGGCATGACCGAGACATGGCAACATGGGCCAAAAGAAACCTGTTGGAAGCTACTGACCCTATTGAAAAACTTCGTTTGCAGTGTTTAGCGAAGGGATCTGCTGGCATCAAAGGATTTGGAAAGTGAGTCTAAGAAGTCAAATCCATTATTCAGTCTAATAGTTTTAGCTGCAAGAGGCTCACAGACTTAACAGGGACCAAAATTTGAGTTTCCTGGTTCCAATGCAAATGCCACAACCCACAGAGCCTGGCCTTGGGGCTCATGTATTCTGGGACACAGGACTGGCCTGCTTGCCCATTGAAGGGATGAGCACTGTGACTCTTTCATGGGAAGGTGCTCCTGTGAGACCCAGAACAACTCCTGCCAGGGAGAGAAGGCAAGCATAAGCCAAATACCTCTCTTTGGGGTTTTTGAAAATTATTTTAAATATCTCAGTACAGGGGATTTTATGCTTCTTTTCTTTCAGATGTTATTCCCTTGTGTGTAATGGCCTGTGTAATGGTTGGTGTAGTAAGTCTGCCTAAGTGGGAGGCACTTAAACTCCTTTTGCACCCTAGTCCTAGGAAAGGGGAGCTGCATCACACCTTGAAACCCTTCCCAGGCCCTATAAACCATGAAGGGATCCAGCTGGTGACCAACTGGAGCTTCATCTAAATGCCCAACTTGCCAAGGGCAGAGCACTGTAATGAACAGGAAGACTGTGGCAGCCTTTCCCTCATTTACCTTCAGATGTGTAATAATCTGGCACCCAACAGAAACCAGTCATCTTTGCTGCCTATTACTGTGGGAGGCTTTGTTGGTTGGGGTTTTTTTCCTTTCCTCCCCAAATCCCCTCAGAATACTGAAAAAGGGTCAAATGTTACCTCAGTAAAGCGACCCTGTGCTCCAGCACTGTGCTGCAGCATTCTCCATGTTTTCCTGTGCATTTTCCTCAAATGTCACCTTTTCTGCAGAATGTTTCGAGTTATGGATCACAACAACAGCAGAACCCTCAATTTCCAAGAATTTATGAGAGGATTAAAAGATTATGCAATCATTCTAGACAAGGAAGAAGCACAAAAGGTTTTCTGCATATTTGATAAAGATGGCAACGGAACAATCGATTTCGATGAACTTCTTGTTACCCTGAGAGTAAGTCTGAAAATTTTTGTTAATACTGCAATAAATGGAGAAAAATATAGCAGAACAGAATGGAACAAGATAGAATAGAATATTTGCAAATAAACTGTTGTGTTTTTTTTCAGTGAATTGCAGCCTTGATTAAGTTACCTAAATTCCTATGTTGCAGTCTGGGTACCTATGTCATTCAGCCTATTAATCTCACTTCTTTATTCGTCATTTTATGATGCATCTCTTTAGAACATAAACTAATCCAGGGGAGACTCTCTTTAGTCCATCACACCATGGCTGATTTTGGTTGGAGTCTCTTTGCTCTGCTGAAATCTAAACAATTAAGATAGAAAATATTAGTGTTTAGATTAATGAGTAATTTCTTGTTAGAAATATATAAAATGGGCAGAACAGGAAAGTGTTCCAGGTAGTATTTTCTCTCTTATCATCCACTGTACTGGTTGACACTGAATAGTCTGAATCACACTGCTTTTTTATGGTGCTATATTGTCCTTTCTAGCTCATGGACAGTGTAGATTGTCAGCTGTCTGTTAACCCATATACCTTGAAATAGTTTTACTCCTAACAACAGCAGGTACCTGAATTTGGAACTCAGCAAGTAGTTGACAGAAATAAAATGATTCTGTTAATACTTCTTTACAGCCTCCCATGTCAAATGCAAGAAAGGAAATAATAATGCAAGCATTTCACAAATTAGACAAGACCGGAGATGGTGTTATAACAGTCGAAGATTTACGAGATGTGTATAACCCGAAACACCATCCTAAATACTTAAATGGAGACTGGACAGAAGATCAGGTTTTTAGAGCCTTTCTGGATAATTTTGATTCACCCTATGACAAAGATGGGAAGGTAAGTGAAACACCTAATATCAAGCCATGAAATCACCATCTGACTCAGCACTTGACTTATATTCTTAAACATCAGAGTGATTGCAGTACCACACATGCATTTGCATCACATTTATGTGGAAAAATAAAGTAGATGCATAGCGTGTGCATAGCACTGCTGGGACAGCATGCTTGCACATTCTGAGGCAAAACGGCTCTGCAGGAGGTGCGAGAGATTACATTACCAGGCTTGTAGCCTGCATGCTAGAACATGCTGATTTTTAAGATCCACATGAATTGGAGGATTTTTCACTTCTTAAGGAGAATAAATACTAGGACTCAATTCAAAAGCAAGTTCCTAATATATTAAATACTTTACTGTTAATTCTTCTCCAGTGTAATTACTGAGACATTTGACTCAGAAATCTGTCCATAATAGAGATAGATTTATCTGCAGAGAGTTGGAGGGAGGATGGGGTTGAGGATGCTGCCACCAGCTGTGTGCCCTGAGGAGCCTGAGCTGCAAGCTGCAAGCCCTTCCTGCCCTCTGCCTCATCTCTCTGGTGCAGGTGCAAAGCCTGGGCACTTTTGGTGGTGGACTTCTTGCGCATCTGCTTTACAACCATCTCTGAGACAAGCTTGCTCTATTTCCCCTTGTTATGTGCCTGTAAACTGCTTTTGGCTGACCTTACATCTGTCTGATCAGCTCAGAGCAATGCTGGATCTCCATGATTTACATAGTGATATTCTCAATCTGAACAGTTAATAATAACAAAATTGATAAGGTTTTATCAGTGCTTTGTGGAACATCTTTTAACATCTTCCACTCTTGAGGGTGCACCTGTGTATTCATGCCTGCATTACATTGATGACTCCTACCTGTCTAGTGGTTGGCAACTACACCCAAATCCTTCACTTGCTTTGCTTCCAACACCCAGGCTCTCAGTTGTAGAGAGGTAATGGATTTTATTTTCCTTGGGCATGACTTTGCACTTAGTAGAGCTGAATTTCATCCCTTATGCTGTTGTGTCATCCTCAGAGCTACCAGTTTTGGGCCAGTTGTCCCCTTTCTTCTCTTCAGCAGTGGTGATATCTAGCAAATCTCAAACAAAAGGTTCCTGCTTTTTATGCTGAGGTCACCTATGAACACATTAAATGAATCTCCAGAGCGATCCTTAAGAGTTCAGTGCCTTGTTATGCTGAGCACCCACCTCTTGTTCAGCAATCCTGCTGTTAGCTCACCTGATTGCTGTTTCTTCTGAGAACTAACTGTGGCTTTCCTGTGGCTGAATCAGAAGAGACTAATGATACTGAATACCTAAAATGTTTATAACAGAATTGCCTCACGGTTAAGCAATTACTAGAAAGATCCTCTTCACTGTGATCTTATTGGGTGCCTCTGAAATAGGCAGGGTCAGCAAGGCTTGTAATCAGTTCATGATGGTAGGACAATCTATAGTGACCACTTCTCCCTATCGTCATGTTTTACTTAGCTCTCAAACACACAATACAATCAGAGTAAATATCATAGAATCATAAAATATGCTGAGTTGGAAGGGATGCACCAGGATCATTGAGTCCAGCTCCTGGACTCATGACTTACCACTGCTTACCCTCATGAGGATGTTGTAGACTGCAATGAGATTTCTCCTCAGTTTCCTCTTCTCCAGGCTGAGAACAAAGTGAGTGACCTCAGCTGCTCCTCACAAAGCTTCCCCTCAAGGCAGTTCACCATCCTCATGGCCCTCCTTTGTACCCTCTTTAATAACTTAATGCCTTTTTTACTGTTTTTATTTTTCTGTGTGTTGTTATTCAAAGAATGATCTACATGGTTCATGAGTTAAGACATCATGAGAAACATGCACTGTTTCTCTGCTAATTTTATCCTTATTTTTTGTAATGGTCATTTTAAAATTATTCCACCTCACAATACCTGAGAGAGATATTCAAAACTCTTAGGTATTTGAAAAAGTTATTACTTCATTAAGTGAGACTTTTTTAGAGCAATGATATTTTCTCTCTGTGGGTAGATATAAACTTCTGAGCTGTCTCTGGGTTGTATCAGAAACCCCATCCACCTTTATTAATAGTAATGAAAAGATCATATCATCCCTGGAAAAAAAGTACATTAAAATATCTGTCTTCTTAGGGAGCAGTGATTTTAACTTTAGTTCCTGGTAATGTTAGTGAACTTCACGTGTTTCATGTCCATCCATGAGCTCTTGAGTCTAGCAAAGTGACCTTAAGCAATTTTTCTATTACTTTTTTCCCTCCTGTTTGATTCCTTTTTGTTAGCAACAACACGAAATAGCAGATGTTCTGTTTTCTAAAGGTACACCTCAATGTGTGGTTTTGACTTACAGCATCAAAAGAAAATATTCATTTTCCTATTTTAAATCCCTCTGTTTCAGGTCACAACAGAAGAATTCATGAACTACTATGCAGGAGTCAGTGCTTCGATTGATTCAGATACCTACTTTATCGTCATGATGAAGACTGCTTGGAAAATCTGATCATACAGTTAAGGAAGCAAAACTTTACTCCCACCTTTTTTGTGTCTTTGATTAAATGTATGCACAACAACAGCCTCATGTTCCATAAAAACCATTTCCAGTAACTATGCCAATTACAGTCAGTCTGCAGAATTAATTCCAGATGATCAGGGGAGTGGAGAATAATCAGAGAGCACATCTGGCATCCAGCCACTCTGCACATCTGTCCATTTACTCCCTAATCCCTGACATGTCTTTACTCAGATCATAGAATTTAAGAATCAGCCGGGTAGGAAAGGACCTCTGAGATGATCAGGTCCAACCCTCAATGCACTAACACCACAGTTACTAGACCTAGGGACTAAGTGCCACATCCAATACCTCCAGGGATGGAGAATCCACCACCTCCCTGGGCAGTCCATTCAAATGCCTGATGACCCTCTCTCTGAAGAATTTCTTCCTAATATCCAACACAAACCTCCCCTGGCAGAGCTTAAGCCCGTGCCCTCTTATCCTACTGGTGGTTGCCTGGGAAGAGAGAGCAACCCCCACCTGGCTACAACCTCCTTTCACATAGTCGTAGAGAGCGATGAGGTCACCCCTGAGCCTTCTCTTCTCCAGGCTAAACAACCCCAGCTCCCTCAGCCTCTCCTCATAGGACGTGTGCTCAAGTCCCTTCACCAGCCTCGTTGCTCCTCTCTGCACCTGCTCCAGCACCTCAATATCCTTCCTGAACTGAGGGGCCCAGAACTGGACACAGCACTCCAGGTGTGGCCTCACCAGTGCTGAGTACAGGGGAAGGAGCACTTCCCTGCTCCTACTGCCATACCATTCCTGATGCAGGCCAGGATGCCATTGGCCTTCTTGGCCACCTGGGCACACTGCTGGCTCATGTTCAGCTCCCTGTCCATCCAAACTCCCAGGTCCCTTTCCACCTGGCTGCTCTCCAGCCACTCTGTGCCCAGCCCGTAGCGCTGCAGGGGGTTGTTGTGGCCAAAGTGCAGGATCCAGCATTTGGCCTTGTTGAACTGCAACCCATTGGAATCAGCCCAAGTTTCCAGTCTGTCCAGGTCCCTCTGCAGAGCCCTCCAGCCTTCCAGCAGGTCGCCACTCTTCCCTCCCAACTTGGTGTCATCTGCAAATTTGCTAATAAAGATATTAAACAGGACTGGGCCCAACACTGATCCCTAGGGGACACCACTGGTGACTGGCTGCCAACTGGGTGCAGCTCCGTTCACCAGCACTCTCTGGGCCCGGCCCTCCAGCCTGTTCCTAACCCAGCACAGAGCGCCCTCTCCAAGCCATGGGCTGCAGCTTTTTCATGGTCTTCTCTTCCATGGACTGCAAGGGGACACTTGCCTACCACGGATCTTCACCACAGAGTCCCAGGGGATAATGGCTTTTGAGTCCACCCGTTTCCTGTGGGGCCCTTCCCACGAGAGAACAGTCCTTAAAAGATTTCTCCGACGTGAGTCCGTCTCTCGGACAACAGGTCTTCCATTCTCTGCTGTCTCTCAGGGTCACAAATTTAGCTGCACCAGCATGGATCCTTCAGTCGGAGCCCAACTCAGGGTCACA